>NC_037673.1:62552873-62916856 GCF_003255815.1 Theropithecus gelada
CATACTGTAGGTTTGCCTTATTTTCCTCCAGATCTGAACCACTTCAGAAAAATTACAAAGAAAAATAATGCAAGGAGTCTGGCTTTATCCCAAATATATAATTGGTATACTTTTAGGACTTTTATTGCAGCAGTACAAATTGAAAAAGAGAAGATTGAGGAAAAGGAATTCTGATTGCTTACTCTCAACACCCTTTACAAAAATCAGTCACTACTAAATCCTTACCAACCCACAGGTGGCAGGAGCCCCCAAACTTGGGCCTGTGATCCTGTCTTCAGACTAGGCTAAGAAGTACACTGGAATGCTAAGAAGTAAAAGAAAAGCTGAAATAAAATTGGAAAATGTCCATTATTCTGAATTAGGATAGAAAAATAGCACCTTATCCCTATGGTACTTTTTTGGTTTTCTTTTCGTGAAAGTGTAATAAAGGCTTCAGGTCAGACGAAAAAGAATTAAGAAAGATGGTCATAGGGAATCTACATAAAGCCCAGGACTTTAGGGAAATTAGGGTTCCACTTTTGAGTAAGCAGATGAATGCATATGTTGCCATTCTTTTATCCTAAATTCATAATGAGGTTGGACAATTGAGCAAGATCAAAACTAGAGAATTTGGTTGAGACTATAACATAGGATACTTTTCGGGTATGGATACTTTCAACTCTTTAATTTTCTGGTAACTTTTGCCTAGGCATGACTATCAGAGAAACTGACCAAAACACATGATTAAGTTGCATTTTAAGATCTCCAAAATATAGCATTACCTTCCACCACCAGCAGACATGCTTCCAGGGCAGCCAAGCAGCCCTTTGCCTGAATCCTAAGCCTAAAAAGCAGCCCCATGGACTGCCCCTGAAAGACACGCCCTCCCAGCCAGCCAAGCAGCTGTGTGCCTGGGCCCAGAGCCAGGACTACAGCCCCATGGGCCACCTGCAGCAGACACCCACCCAGGCCAGCCAAGAAGTCATGTGACCACATCCCAGGCCTAAGAAACAGCCATGTGGGCCACCCCTGGGAAACATGCCCCTAAGCTAACCAAGGAGCTATGTAGCTGTGTCCTATGCAAGATAAACAGCCTGTAGTCTGCCCCCAGCAGACATGCCACCAGGCCAGCTGAACATCCTTATGCCTGCGTCACAGGCCTGAGAAATAGCCCTGTGGGCCAACCCTGGCAGACACATCCCCATGCCAGCCAAGCAGCTGTGCACTCATGTCCTGGACCTGAGAAATAGCCCCCCAAGCGACTCTTGGCAGGCACACCCCCAGGCTGTCTAAGTAACTGCATGCCTGTGTTTCCAATCAGAGTAATAGCACGATGGCCCTAAACCTAGTGAGTCAGACCGCAAGCTAGCCAACCCACCATGTGAACACATTTCTGACCTGAGAAATAGCCCAGCAAGCCCACCCCTGGCAAAGCTATGCCACCATCAAAGCAAATTCTCTCAGCCTAGGTCACTGAGAAATTCACAAATACCACTAATGTGAATTACAGCTGAAGAAACTACACACAGACAATACTACTGTGTCTATCTAGAACCAAGGCCAACAGACCCTACCAAACTGACACCCCAAGATCTACTTATATGGATTAATCTTTCCCTATGAAACCTACTCCATAAAATTAGAAGAGGTAGCTTTTCTACCAGTTGCACAGAAATAAATATGGGAACATGTCAATCATAAAAAAAGGGGAAAAAAAGGTAACCCACAAAGAAAAACAATAATTCTTCAGTAACAGAAACCAAATCATAAGGAAATATATGACATGCCAGAAAAAGAATTCAAAAAAATAATCTTAAGGAAAGTGAGATATAATATAGACAATTTAATGAAATCAGAACAATTAATGATTTGAATGAGAAGTTCAATAGAGATAAATATCAAATAAAAAATAGAAGAAAAGAGAAATACTAGAACAGAAGAATTAAATGAAGGAAATAAATACAATCAAGAGTTCAGCAACAGACTAGATCAAGCAGAAGAAAGATCTTCCAAACAAAAAGACAGGTATTTTGAAATAACACAGGCAGAAAAAGTAAAGAAAGAAAAAAGAATAAAAAAGAATGAAGAAAGCCTATAGAATTTATGAAACACCAATAAGTTAACAAAAGTTGTATTATGAGCTTTCAGAAGGAGAAAAGAAGGAAAAAGGTGAGGAAACCATATTTTATGAAAGAATAACAGAAAACTACCAAAGACTTGGGAAAGAGATGGACTTCCAAAGTCTTAGGAGAGAGTGCAGAAAGCTCGAATAACTCTAAATGGATTTACTCCAAACAAATCCTTTCCAAGGCACATATAGTCAAATTGTCAAAAGTCAAAGCAAAGAATTTTAAAAGCAACAAGAGAAAAGTGTCAAGTCATATATAAACAAATCACCATTAGACTAACAGCTAATTTCTCTGCAGAAACCTTATAGACCAGGAGAGAATAAGAAGGTGTATTTAAAATACTGAAAGAAAAAAAAAAAACTATTCCACCAAAGAATATTATACCCAGCAAAGCTATTCTTCAGAAATTAAAAAAAAAAATTATTTCACAGACAAGCAAAAACTAAGGAACTTTTGTAACACTAGCCTGGCCTTACAAGACATGCTCAGGGAAGTCTTACATCTGGAAATCAAAAAATAATAACCACCATCATGAACACATGTAGAATTATAAAACTCACTGGTCAAGTAAATACACAAAGAATAAAGAGAAAGGAATCAAACCTCAGCACTACAGAAAACCACCCAATGGCAAAAGTAAACAATAAGAGAGGAAGGAAGGAGGAAATGATAAACAAAATAACTGGAAAAAGATCAAAAAAATGACAGGAATAAATTCTTATCTCTTAATAGTAACCTAGAATGTAAATGGATTAAATTCCCCATTGAAAAGATATAAATTGACTAAATAAGATTTTTTTTTTTTTAAAAAAAGGACCCAATATAATTTATCTGCAAGAAATGCATCTCACCTGTAAAGATGCATAGAGACTGAAAGTAAAGGGATAAAAACAGGCATTCCATGCAAACAGAAACCAAAAGAGAGCAGGTATACCTTTATTTATATCAGATAAAACAAACTTGAAATTAAAAGCTGTAAAAATAGACAAAATAATATTTAATAAATAATAAAGGGATCAATTCAGCAAGGGAATATAACAATCATAAATATATATGCACCCTACACAGGAACACCAGATATATAAAGCAAATATTATCATATCTAAAGAGAGAGATAGGCTGCAATAATATGTCACTCTCAGCATTGGACAGATCATCTAGACAGAAAATCAACAAGGAAACATCAGATGTTCAAGAAGAACATCCAAAACTATACAAATATATGAAATTAAACAACATGCTCCTGAATGACCAATGGGTGAAGGAAGAAATTAAGAATAAAATTTAAAAATTCCTTGAAACAAATAAAAATAGAAACACAACATACCAAAACCTATAGGACATAGCAAAAGCAATATAAGAGGAAAGCTTATAGCAATAAATGCATAAATCAAAAAACTAGAATGATTTCAAATAAACAACTTAACAATTAATCTCAAGAAACTAGAAAAATAAGAAAAACCCAAACCCCAAATTAGTAGAAGAAATAATGTAATCAGAGCAACAATAAATGAAAATGAAACTAAAAAATATGAGATCGATAAAACAAAAAGGTGGTTTTTTGAAAAGATAACGAAAACTGACAAACCATTTGCTAGACTAAGAAGAAAAGAGAGAAGACCCAAATAAATAATATCTCAGAAATTTAAAAAAGTGATGTCACAACAGATACCACAGAAAAATAAAGGGTCATTAGAGACTACTGTGAACAACTATATTCCAATAAGTGTGAAAACCTAGAAGAAATGGATTAATTCCTGGACACATGCAACTTTCCAAGGTTGACCAAAAAGAAACAGAAAACCTGAACAGACCAATTATAAGCAAAGAGATTGAATCAATAATAAAAAGTCTTCCAAGAAAGAAAAGTCCTAGACCAGACGACTTCACCACTGATTTCTAACAAATCTTCTAAGAAGGATAATTCTTCTCAAACTACTCCAAAAAATTGAAGCAGAGGGAAATCTTTTCTAACTCATTCTAAGAGGCCACCATAACTCTGATACCACCAGACAAGGAGACAACAAGAAAAGGAAACTCCAGGCCAATATCCCTGATAAATATAGACAGAAAAATCCTCAATAAAATACTGGTAAACCAAATACAACAGCACATCAAAAAGATAATACATCACGATCGAGTGAGAAATATCACAGGAATGCAAGGATGGTTCAACATATGCAAATCAATAAATGTCATATATAACATGAATAGAATGAAGGAAAAAACCCATATCATCATCTCAATAGATGCAGAAAAAGCATTTGATAAAATTCAACATTGCCTAATGATAAAACCTCATAATAAATTAGATATAGAAGGTGTATTAGTTCATTTTCACACTACTGACACAGACATACCCAAGACTGGGCAATTTATCAAAGAAAGAAGTATAATGGACTCATAGTTCCATATGGCTGGGAAGGCCTCACAATCATGGTGGAAGGTGAAAGGCGTGTCTCACATGGTGGCAGACAAGAGAAGAGGGCTTGTGTACAGAAACTCCCCTTTATGAAACCATTAGATTTCATGAGACTTACTCACTATCACAAGAATAGCATGGGAAAGACTCGCCCCCATGTTTCACTTACCTCCCACCAGGTCCCTCCCATAACAGGTGGGAATTGTGGGGGCTAAAATTCAAGATGAGATTTGGGTGGGGACACAGCTAAATCATATGAGAAGGAAAGTACCTCAACTTAATAAAGGCCATATGTGACAAACCCACAGCCAAAATCATATTTAACAGAGAAAAGAAGAAGGCTTTTCCTCTAAAATCTAAAACAAGACAAGCATGCCTATTCTCACCACTCTTGCTCAACATAGTACTAGAAGTCCTAGCCAGAACAATAAAGGAAGAAAGGGAAATGAAGAGCATCCAAATTGGAAAGAGGATGTCAAATTGCCCCTGTTTGTGGATGACATAATCTTTTTTCCCCTTTAAATTATTTTACTTTAAGTTCTAGGGTACATGTGCACAACGTGCGGGTTTGTTACATATGTATACATGTGCCATGTTGGTGTGCTACACCTGTTAACTCATCATTTACATTAGGTATATCTCCTAATACTATCCCTCCCCCTGCCCCTGATGCCCCAGCGTGTGATGTTCCCCAGCCAGTGTCCATGTGTCCTCATTGTTCAATTCCCACCTATAAATGAGATCATGCAGTGTTTGGTTTTCTTTTCTTGTGATAGTTTGCTCAGAATGATGGTTTCCAGCTGCATCCATGTCCCTACAAAGGACATGAACTCATCCTTTTTTATGGCTGCATAGTATTCCATGGTGGATATGTGCCACATTTTCTTAATCCAGTCTATCATTGATGGACATTTGAATTGGTTCCAAGTCTTTGCTATTGTGAATAGTGCTGCACTAAACACACGTGTGCATGTGTCTTTATAACAGCATGATTTATAATCCTTTGGGTATATGCCCAGTAATGGGATGGCTGGGTCAAATGGAATTTCTAGTTAAACATCCTTGAGGAATCGCCACACTGTCTTCCACAACGGTTGAACTAGTTTACGGTCCTACCAACAGTGTAAAACCATTCCTATTTCTCCACATCCTCTCCAGCACCTGTTGTTTCCTGACTTTTTAATGATTGCCATTCTAACTGGTGTGAGAGGGTATCTCCTTGTGGTTTTGATTTGCAGTAATCTGATGGCTAGTGATGATGAGCATTTTGTCATGTGTCTGTTGGCTGCATAAATGTCTTCTTTTGAGAAGTGTCTGTTCATATCCTTCACCCACTTTTTGATGGGGTTGTTTGATTTTTTCTTGTAAATTTGTTTAAGTTCTTTTTGATTCTGGATATTAGCCCTTTGTCAGATTGGTAGATTGTAAAAATTTTCTCCCATTCTGTAGGTTGCCTGTTCACTCTGATGGTAGTTTCTTTTGCAGGTTGTTCAGTTTCCACGGAGTTTAGTGTTTGACTGAGTTTCTTAAATCCTTCTTTTCTTTTACATTTGCTGAGGAGTGCTTACTTCCAACTATGTGGTCGATTTTGGAATAAGTGCAATGTGGTGCTGAGAAGAATGTATGTTCTGTTGATTGGGGTTGGAGAGTTCTGTAGCTGTCTATTAAGTCCACTTGGTGCAGGGCTGAGTTCAGTTCCCGGATATCCTTGTTAATTTTCTATCTCATTCATCTGTCTAATATTGATAGTGGGGTATTGAAGTCTCCTGTTATTATTGTGTGGGAGTAAGTCTCTTTTTAGGTCTCTAAGGACTCGTTCTATGAATCTGGGTGCTCCTGTATTGGATGCATATATATTTAGGATAGTTAGCTCTTCCTGTTGAATTGATCCCTTTAGGATTATGTAATGGCCTTCTTTGTCTCTTTTGATCTTTGATGGTTTAAAGTCTGTTTTATCAGAGACTAGGATTGCAACCCCTGCCTTTTTTTGTTTTCCATTTGCTTGGTAGATCTTCCTCCATCCCTTTATTTTGAGCCTATGTGTATCTCTGCATGTGAGATGGGTCTCCTGAATACAGCACACTGATGGGTCTTGACTCTTTATCCAATTTGGCAGTCTGTGTCTTTTAATTGGAGCACTTAGCCCATTTACATTTAAGGTTAATATTGTTAGGTGTGAATTTGATCCTGTCATTAGGATGTTAGCTGCTTATTTTGCTCATTATTTGATGCAGTTTCTTTCTAGTATCAATGGTCTTTACAAGTTCGCATGTTTTTGCAGTGGCTGGTACCAGTTGTTCCTTTCCATGCTTAGTGCCTCCTTATGGAGCTCTTGTAAGACAGGCCTGGTGGTGACAAAATCTCTCAGCATTTACCTGTCTGTAAAGGATTTTATTTCTCCATCACTTATGAAGCTTAGTTTTGCTGGATATGAAATTCTGGGTTGAAAATTCTTTTCTTTAAGGATGTTGAATATTGGCCCCCCACTCTTCTGGCTTGTAGAGTTTCTACCGAGAGATCCGCTGTTAGTCTGATGGCTTCCCTTTGTGGGTAACCTGACCTTTCTCTCTGGCTGCCCTTAACATTATTGCCTTCACTTCAACTTTGATGAATCTGACAATTATGTATCTTGCAGTTGCTCTTCTCAAGGATTATCTTTGTGGCGTTCTCTGTATTTCTTGAATTTGAATGTTGGCCTGCCTCACTAGGTTGGGGAAGTTCTCCTGGATGATATCCTGAAGAGTGTTTTCCAACTTGGTTCCATTCACCCCGTCACTTTCAGGTATATCAATCAGATGTAGATTTGGTCTTTTCACATAGTCCCATATTTCTTAGAGGCTTTGTTCATGTCTTTTTACTCTTTTTTCTCTAAACTTCTCTTCTTGTTTCATTTCATTCATTTGATCTTCCGTCACTGATACCCTTTCTTCCATTTGATCAAAGCGGCTACTGAAGCTTGTGCATGTATCATGTAGTTCCTGTGCATTGGTTTTCAGCTTCATCAGGTTATTTAAGGACTTCTCTACACTGTTTATTCTAGTTAGCCATTCATCCAATCTTTTTTCAAGGTTTTTAGCTTCTTTGCAATGGTTTCAAACATCCTCCTTTACCTCGGAGAAGTTTGTTATTACCGATCGTCTGAAGCCTTCTTCTCTCGACTTGTCAAAGTCATTCTCTGTCCAGCTTTGTTCTATTGCTGGCGAGGAGCTGCATTCCTTTGGAGGAGAAGAGGGACTGGGATTTTTAGAATTTTCAGCTTTTCTGCTCTGTTTTCTCCCCATCCTTGTGGTTTTATCTACCTTTGGTCTTTGATGATGGTGACGTACAGATAGGGTTTTGGTGTGGATGTCCTTTCTGTTTGTTAGTTTTCCTTCTAACAGTCAGGACTTTCAGCTGCAGGTCTGTTGGAGTTTGCTGGAGGTCCACTCCAGACCCTGTTTGCCTAGGTACCCCCGGTAGAGGCTGCAGAACAGCAAATGTTGCTGTCTAATCCTTACTCTGGAAGCTTCATCTCAGAGGGGCACCTGGCCTTATGAGGTGTCCTTTGCTCCCCCTACTGGGAGGTGTCTCCCAGTTAGGCTAATCGGGGGTCAGAGACCCACTTGAGGAGGCAGTCTGTCCGTTCTCAGATCTCAAACTCCATGCTGGGAGAACCACTACTCTCTTCAAAGCTGTCAGACAGCGATATTTAAGTCTGCAGAAGTTTCTGCTGCCTTTTTTTCAGCTACGCTCTGCCCCTAAAGGTGGAGTCTACTGAGGCAGGCAGGGCTCCTTGAGCTGCAGTGGGCTCCACCCAGTTTGAGCTTCTGGGCTGTTTTGTTTACCTACTCAAGCCTCAGCAATGGCAGATGCCCCTCCCCTAGCCTGGCTGCTGCGTTGCAGTTGGATCTCAGACTGCTGTGCTAGCAAGTGAGCAAGGCTCCATGGGCTTGGGACCCTCCAAGCCAGGCGCGGGAGATAATCTCCTGGTGTGCCGTTTGCTAAGGCTGTTGGAAAAGTGCAGTATTAGGGTGGGAGTGTCCTGATTTTCCAGGTGCAGTCTGTCATGGCTTCCCTTTGCTAGGAAAGGGAATTCCCGGATCCCTTGCACTTCACTGGTGAGGTAATGCCCCGCCCTGCTCTGTGGGCTGCACCCACTTGTTAGGCAAGCCCCAGTGAGATGAACCCAGTACCTCAGTTGGAAATGCAGAAATCACCCTTCTTCTGCGTCGTTCATGCTGGGAGCTGCAGACTGGAGCTGTTCCTATTTGGCCATCTTGGTGCCACCCTCCGAAATAATATTATATATAGAAAACTTAAAGACTCTACCAAAAATCCTCTTAGATCTGATATACAAATTCAGTAAAGTTACAGAATACAAAATTAATATACAAAAATCAGTAGCATTTCTATACATAAATGAACTAGTTGAAAAAAAATCCAGAAGACAATCCCATTTACAATAGCTACAAATAAAGTAAAATACTTAGGAATAAATGTAACCAAGGAGGCAAAAAACCTCTACAAGGACAACTACAAAACACTGATGAAAGAAACTGAAGAGGATACAAACCAATGGAAAGATATTCTGTGGTCATGAATCAGAAGAATTAATATTGCTAAAATGACCATACTACCCAAATCAATCTACAGATTCAATGTAATTCCTTTAAAAACACCAACATTCTTCACAGAAAACAAAAACCCTAAAATGTGTAAGAAACCACAAAAGACCCTGAACAGACACAACAATCATAAGCAAAAAGAACAAAGATGGAGGCATCATACTACCAGACCTCAAAATACATTACAAAGTTGCAATAACCAAAACAACATGGTACTGACATTAAAAACAGACGTATAGACCAATGGAACAGAATGGAGAACACAAAAATTAATCCACATGTATACAGCCAATTGATTTTTGACAAAGGTGCCAAGAACATTCATTGGGCAAAGGACAGTATCTTCAATAAATGGTGCTGGGCGTATGTTTATTGTGGTACTACTCACAATAGCAAAGACTTGGAATCAACCCACATGTCCATCAGTGACAGACTGGATTAAGAAAATGTGGCACATATACACCATGGAATACTACGCAGCCATAAAAAAGGATGAGTTCGTGTCCTTTGTAGGGACATGGGTGCAGCTGGAAACCATCATTCTGAGCAAACTATCACAAGAACAGAAAACCAAATACTGCATGTTCTCACTCATAGGTGGGAATCGAACAATGAGATCACTTGGACACAGGAAGGGGAACATCACACACTGGGTCCTATTGTGGGGAGGGGGGAGGGGGGATGGATAGCATTAGGAGATATACCTAATGTAAATGACAAGTTAATGGGTGCAGCACACCAATATGGCACGTGTATACATATGTAACAAACCTGCACGTTGTGCACATGTACCCTAGAACTTAAAGTATAATTAAAAAAATAAATAAATAGGCCGGGCGCGGTGGCTCAAGCCTGTAATCCCAGCACTTTGGGAGGCCGAGACGGGCGGATCACGAGGTCAGGGGATCAAGACCATCCTGGCTAACGCGGTGAAACCCCGTCTCTACTAAAAAATACAAAAAACTAGCCGGGCGAGGTGGTGCGCGCCTGTAGTCCCAGCTACTCGGGAGGCTGAGGCAGGAGAATGGCGTGAACCCGGGAGGCGGAGCTCGCAGTGAGCTGATATCCGGCCACTGCACTCCAGCCCGGGCGACAGAGTGAGACTCCGTCTCAAAAAAAATAATAATAATAATAAAAAAATAAATAAATAAAATAAAATAAATAAATAAATAAATAAATAAATGGTGCTGGGAAAACCAGATAACCATATGCAAAAGAATGAAACCAGACCCCCCTTTTATATAGAGTTGATTTCACTCTACATAAAAATCAACTCAAAATTGATCAAAAACCTAAATGTAATATCTGAAACATTAAAACTTCTAGAAGAAAACATAAGGGAAATGCTTCCGGACACTGGTCTGAGAAAAGAATTTTTATAAATAAAACCTGAAAAGCACAGGCCACAAAAGCAAAAATAAACAAATGAAATTATACCAAACTAAAAAGCTTCTGCAGAGCAAAAGAAGCAATCAATAGAATAAAACACCCACCTACACAATGGGAGAAAATATTTGGAGACTACTCATCTGACAGGAGATTAATACCATACCTACAATATACAAGAAATTCAAACATCTCAACAGCAAAAGTACAAACAATCCAATTAAGGAATGGGCAAATAATCTGAACAGACATTTCTCAAAAAAAGACATTGGAGGCAGGGCGCGTGGCTCAAGCCTGTAATCCCAGCACTTTGGGAGGCCGAGGCGGGTGGATCACTAGGTTAGGAGATCGAGACCATCCTGGCTAACATGGTGAAACCCCGTCTCTACTAAAAATACAAAAAAAACTAGCCAGGCGTGGTGGTGGGCGCCTGTAGTCCCAGCTACTCGGAGGCTGAGGCAGGAGAATGGCATGAACCCAGGAGGCGGAGCTTGCAGTGAGCCGAGATCACGCCACTGCACTCCAGGCTGGGCGACACAGCAAGACTCCGTCTCAAAAAAAAAAAAAAACATTCGAATGACCAACACTTACTTTTTTAAAATGCTCAACATCACTAATCATCATGCTTTTGCTGATAGCCTCAATTAAAGATTTGCTATTTGTAAAATATTTCCCTGGCTAGTCACATCATAATTTGAGTTTTACATTCATTCTAATGCAGGGTATTTTTTATTAGAAAGCATAGAGACAGCCAGAAATGTCTTTTTCCCTGGCAAAACTGTCCCCACAGTGTTTTAAAATATTGATTTATTTAACAAGAGCTCAGTTACAAAAGCCTACAAATAGAGGGCTTTCACTTCTTTGCCATCATCAGTAACCACAATTCAACAGATTATAACATCTGTCCTCTGGGCCTTTCTTCACTACTATTCCAACCCTTTTCCTTCTCCTGGATAACAAAATAACTTTCTCTTTGATTGTTTTGTTACTAAATTATGTTATATATTTATTTGCAATAAATATTAATATAGTAATAAATTATTACTATACTTCTATACATCCACAAAAATGGGATATTACATCATTTGCATCCTGATTTTTAGTTACCAACATATTTTGAAAATCTTTCTATGTCAGGAAAGACATACGGATATCATTTTAATGACTTTATCATATTTTACCCTCTGGATGTAGAAAAGTGTAATTGAAGAATTCCCTATTGTTGAAAATTTTTGTTTCCAAGTTTTCACTGATACAAAATTAATCACAATGAACATCACTATATTTTTATATATTTGTCTGATTCTTCCATGATAAATTCCAAGGAGTGAAACATATTTAAGGATTATCATTTATATTGTCATGATCTGGCTCCTATCCAATTCTGTTGCCTTATGTCCACTCTGTCCTCTCTTTTCAGTCTCAAGACATATTTGTCGTATTTTCGTTTCCTAAACAAAAATGCTTTATTCTATTTTATGTCCTCTGACTATGCTATTCATGCTATCTGGCTCACTTTTCTACTGACTACACTTTCTTCTGCTAGTTTATTCCTACTAATCCTTCAGATTCTTTTCAACGGATTTCCTGAAGGAAATGTTTTCTAACTAACTGAGATTCCCCTAATAAAATGTAGCTCCTTAAATTTTTCTTACATATCTCTCATCAAACTGGTAATTTTTATGTATGCGTCTTTCACACTAGACTCAAATTCTCTGAAATTAGGGAGTGGTCTCTGTTGCTGTCTATTGTATCCCAGCATCTAAAAAAAATTCCTGGAGCATAGTAAGTGTCTATAATATTTATAGAGTTAAAGCCCTCTACAAAGGTTACATCAGCTTATGATTCCACAAATCCATTCTCAATATCCTTAATTTCCAGTAATTTAATAATCTTCCAATTTCCAGTCTCTATTTCTATTTCCCAATTCATAAGAAAAAAATTATTTTTGAAGTATCAAAATACAGATCATGAAGTTGCTGTACATTTGTAAGGGAATCAAACAATTTTAAAAGGTATATTTAATATAGTATTGCCTTGGTAAATAGATAATGAAATACATTTGATTCACATAAAAATTCACCTAATAAGACATTCTTTCGTATTAGTGAATCAAAAAAAATTGAACCACTTTTTCAATAAATACTAGAGCTTACCACGTATCAGGGAAAGGAAAAAACACACAAGACTGACATAATCTCTCAACTTAGAAAATTTAGAAACTTTTCTATAATCAGGAAAGGTTTGATTATACATTACCAGAAAAAGAAAGGGTTTTCATTTTTTTTACACCACTGGAGTACAATTTATTAGCCTGAACTTTGGTCACTTTGAAGTCGCTTTTTAGTCTTCCCTTTCCTTTCTTCTTTCACACGAATGAAAAATCTTCCCGCAACGTAGCTGTATTTGTCCTTTCAGTTCTGACCCTATTTAAAAATCCCTAATTTATACCTTTAATTGTGTTACGATTAATGCAAACATCTTTTATTAAAATCTATCTTATACAGTACATAGCTTATTATTCCTAAAGAAAGCACAGTTGTGCTCATGCCATTCTGGCACTCAAAAACTCAATTGTCCCCAAAATCTAAACACGTTAGACTGAAGTTCAAAACCCCTAATAATCTAGCTTAAATTTACCTTTACAAAATTGTCTTTTATTTCTCCCTAAACATATCTTCTGCTGCACGCAATTTTGACTTATCTAAAAAAGAATTTATACCAATCCTTCTCAAAGTTTTCCAAAAGACTGAAGAAGAGGGACTACTTCCAAATTCTTTTTATGAAGCTAGCATTATCATGGTAATAAAGCCAGACAAGAACATTACAAGGAAAGAAAATTGCAGGCAAATAACACTCATTGCTATAGATGTAAAATTCCTCAACAGAAAATCAAATTCAACAGCACATTAAAAGAATCATTCTTCATGATCAAATGGGATTCATTCTGGAGATGTAGGATGGTTCAACATATGTATCAATAAATGTTAGACATCACATTAACAAAACGAAGGACAAAAACCCTGTGATCATCTCAATGGGTAAAGATAAAGCATTTGACAAAATTTAATAATCTTTCATGTAAAAATTCTCAATAAATTAGATATAGAAAAAATGTATCTCAACATAGTAAAGATCCTATATGACAAACCCACAGCTAACAACATACTGAATACAAAAAAGGTGAAAGTTTTTGTCTCTTAGAACAAGACAATGATGCCCACTCTTACCACTTCTAGTCAACATAGTACTGGAAGTCCTAGGCAGAGCAAAGGCAAAAAAGAAAGAAGAAAGAAGGAAAGAAAGAAAGAAAGAAGGAAGGAGGGAGGGAGGGAGGGAGGGAAGGAAGGAAGGAAGGAAGGAAAGAAAGAAAGAAGAAGAAAAAAATAAAAGACACAAAAATTTGAAAGAAAGACAAAATTGTCTCTGCTTTCTGATAATATGATCTAACATATAGAAAACTCTGAAAAACTGTTAGAACTAATACATAAATTCAGTAAATACAGAAATAGACTGTACTAAAAAACTGTTAGAACTAATAACATAAATTCAGTAAATACAGAATACCAAATCAACGTAAAAAGACTAATAGCGGCCGGGCACGGTGGCTCATGCCTGTAATCTCAGCAAGATTTTTTTGGGAGAGGTCTTTGGGAGACCGAAGTGGGCAGATCACGAGGTCAGGAGATCGAGACCACTCTGGTTAACACAGTGAAACCCCGTCTCCACTAAAAAATACAAAAAAATTAGATGGGCATGGTGGCGGGCACCTGTAGTCCCAGCTACTCGGGAGGCTGAGGCAGGAGAATGGCGTGAACCTGGAAGGAAGAGCTTGCAGTGAGCCAAGATCACGCCACTGCACTCCAGCCTGGGTGACAGAGCGAGACTGTCTCAAAAAAAAATAAAAATAAAAAAAAAAGACTAGTAGCATTTCTATACACTAACAATGAACTACCCAAAAGAGAAATCAAGAAAATAATCCCATTTACAATAGCATTAAAAAAAAAAAAAAAAAAAAAAAAACCTTAGGAATACATTTAGCCAAAAAGGTGAAAGATCTGTACACTGAAAACTATACGACATTGATTAAAAAAATTAAAGAAGACAGCCCATGAACATGGAAAGATAGCCCATGTTCATGGATCAGAAATATCAATATTGGCAGAGTGTCCGCTCTTTCCAAAGCAATCTACAGATTCTATATAATCCCTATCAAATTTCCAATGACATTTTTCACAGAAATAGAAAAAACAATTTCTAAAAGTCATATGAAACCACAAAAGACCTCACAAAAGCACAACAACCTTGAACAACAACAACAACAACAAAAAACAAAGCTGGAGGCATCACACTATCTCATTTCAAAAAACAGATACATAGCCCAATGGAACAGAACAGAGAGCCCAGAAATAAATCCATGCTTTATGCTCAATTGATCTTTGATAAAGGTGCCAAGAACAAGTAATGGAGAAAACACAGTTTCTTCAGGAAACAGTGCTGGGAAAAGTGGACAGCCACGTGCAGAAGAATGAGATTGGACCCTTAACTCACACCACATACAAAAATCAACTCAAAACGGGTTAAAAGCTTAAACATAAGACCTGCAACCATAAGACTACTAGAAAAAACCATAGGAGAAAAGCTCCACAACATTGGTCTGGGCAATGATTTTCTGGATATGACTTCAAAAGCACAGATTAAAAAAGCAAAAAAAGACAAATGGGATCATATCAAATGAAAAAGCTTCTGCACAGCAAAGGAACAATTAACACAGTGATAAGACAACCTATAGAGTAGGAGAAAATATTTTAAACCATACATCTCATCAGGGTTAATGTCCAAAATATGTAAACAACTCAATGGCAAGAAAATCAATCACCCTATTAAAAACGTACAAAGAATCTTCTGATCTGTAGAACAAAAAGTGGGCAAATGACATGAACAGACATTTCTCAAAAGAAGGCATACAAATGGCCAAGAAACATATGAAAGAATGTTCAACATCACTAATCAACAGGGAAATGCAAATTAAAACCACAATGAGAAATCATCTCATACTTGTTAGAATGACTATCATCAAAAAGACAAAAGATAACAAGTGTTACAGAGGATGTAGAGAAAGGGAGCCCTGCTACACCGTTAGTGAGAATATAAATTAGTATTATGGAAAACAGTGTGGAGGGCCCTCCAAGTTTTAAAATTATAACTACCATAGGATCCAGCAATCCCATTTATGAGTATATACCCAAAGTCAGTATGTCAAGGAGCTATCTGCACTCCCATGTTCATTGTAGTATAATTCACAGTAGCTAAGACATGAAATCAACCTCTGTCTATCTACAAATGAATGGACAATGAAAATGTGTTACATACATACAATGAAATACTATTCAGCCTTAAAGCAGAAGGAAATCCTGTCATTTAAGACAACATAGATGAACCTGGAGGACATTATGTTAAGTGAAATAAGCCAGGCACAGAGGGACAAATACTGTATGATCTCACTTACATAGGGGATCCAAAAAATCTCTATTCATAGAAGTAGAGAGTTGAACGGTAGTTACCACAGGCTAGGGATGGGAGAGAAGGGAATGGGGAGATATTGGTTACAGGATACAAGGTTTCACTTACGAGGAATAAGTTTTTGAGATCTATTGCACAGCAAAGAGACTATAGTTAAGAATGTAATGTATATGTAAAAATTACTAAGAAAGTAGATTTTTAAATGTTTGTACCACAAAAAAAGTATGTGAGGTGATAATTATATTAATTAGCTTAATTTAATCATTCCAAATGAATATATACATATATCAGAACATAACATTGTACCCCATAAATATACACAATTATTGCCCATTAAAAAAAGTTTGTAACTTGTCAATATACAACAAAACAATAAATTTTTAAAATACAAAAAAAAAATTAAAAAGGAATTAAAAACTATACTTGATACCAACATATAATGAAAATGCTTTATGAACAATAAAAAAATTGGTCAGTCCATTTAATGTTACTTGTAACATAAAGACAGTTTATACACTGTACTACATCTAAAATTTTTTCTTTCCAAATTTTTACTACAGCATCATTTTAGTTTTACAGAACATGGTAGACCACAACAGCTCTTTGCCTTAAAATAAAGTACACAGCTTATTTTGTCTTCTTCCTCAAAAACCTCAAAACCAAAGAAGCTATTTAAGTCAAGGAAGAAAAAGCATAATATACATGTTACACATTGCTCAATAAAAAGAAAAATTTTTCTATTATTAGTAGGGTCTTTTAAATCTAGTTTCAAGCAGCCAATAGTCTAATTCTGTTAGGCATACCTTGGAAGTTGGTTTGCAAAGATAAAGAATTTTTATTTACAGTCTGGCAAATTATTCAACAACACTGATTTTGAAAACTGGACTTCAAAAAAAAATAGAGCACCCTTTAAAAAAAATCACCATAGCACTTTAAAATTTTTAAATATGTATCTAAAAATTAAAATCTAGAATTAAAATATATTTAAATTTCAACATAATCATTTCTCATTTTTACTGGTATTTATCATCAAACCAACTGATAAGTAACAGCTGTCCTTTGCCTTTTAAAGCATTGTGTAGTTAAAATGGGCTTAAAAAGGACTTTGAGGCCAGGCACAGTGGCTCACACCTGTAATCCCAGTACTTTGGGAGGCTGAGTCAGGTGGATCAGCTGAGGTCAGGAGTTCGAGACCAGCCTGGCCAACATGGTGAAATCGCATCTCCACTAAAAATACAAAAATTAGCTAGAAATGATGGTGGGCATCTGTAATCCCAGCTACTTGGGAGGCTGAGGCAAGCGTATCGCTTGAACCCAGAAGGCGGAGGTTGCAGTGAGCCGAGATCGTGCCAATGCACTCCAGCTATGCAACAGAGTGAGGCTCTGTCTCCAAAAAAAAAAAAAAAAAAAAAGACTTTCAGAGGTCAGATTGTCTATCCTGATTTAATGGAGCAGCACACTACAGTGTCTTATAAACAGAATTGATTGTAACTTTAATTACATTACTTCTATGAAATCAACCACATTTTCCATGGAACTGATCATAAGTCAGAATTTCCAGATCAGCTGTTATTTTTCCTTACTCAGAACTCAAAAATGCTAAAATACATGTTTACTAATGAGCTACTAGAATGATAAGTATATCAAATGAATGCCCTCTGAGCTCTTTGATGTTGTCAGTAAGTATCTATAGTGTTGTAAAGGATGTCACGTGTTCCATAGTGGCCTATTCTAACATTATCAGTGTAAAATTTTCCTCATATTTAACTTAAATCCTTCATGCTGAAGGTGAAGTGGATTTCTTTTTTGTCTGACCTTCAGTGAAGATTGAGAACATCTGGCCTCCATCCTTTAGGCATAAGTTAAATACCTCTAAGTCTTCTTTTCTCTGGAATAATAATCCCTGCTACTTTAACTTTTTTTCTTTTAGGTTTCTTTTCCAACCCTTTAATTATCTTTGTGGTCTTCCTCTGAACTTTCTCCAACTTTTCCAAGTCCTTCCTTAGCGGAAGCACAGAGAACTAGAAACAAAGCTCATGCAGGCGTCTGACCAAGTGACAAGAACAATGGGAAAATAATCCCAAGTTTCCTACATTTTTTATTCATATTTATGTCACAATGTATTGTGTTTGCTTTAATCACAACATTATATTGTGAGCTAATGCTAATACTCTACTACTCAGGGAGTTCCTAACTTTTTAGGGGCGGTTGGGGGTTGGGGAGGGTGTCTCACTCTGTTACCCAGGCTGGAGTGCAGTGGTGCGATCTCAGCTTACTGCAACCTCCACCTTCCGGGTTCAAGCAATTCTCCTACCTCAGCCTCCTGAGTAGATGAGATTATAGGTGTACGCCACCAGGCCCAGCTAGTTTTTGTATTTTTAGGAGAGACAGGGTCTCACCATGTTGGCCAAGCTGGTCTCAAACTCCTGACCTCAAATGATCCACCCGCCTTGGCTTCCCAAAGTGCTGGGATTACAAGCATGAGCCACTGCACCCGGCCTCTAACTTTATATATAGTTACTCATCCTCTGGACTTTATGCTATTTTCCCTCTCTAACCATAATGCTTTATGTTCCTCTCCTACTATATTTCATAATTCTAATTTCAAATCAATATTCCAATTTGCAAAATTATTTTAGTCTAACACTAATCTCTTTTATGATATAAAGCTTTGATGGCACCATATTTCTTTCCAACTCCAGTTGCCAGTAATTTAATATTAGAAATCTAACCATCACATATCTGTAAGAGCTGTTTAAGTGTTCTACAAGACTGAGTGCCAGAATTCACAGTCCTCTGGAAAATATATAATTATGAAAGACTTATTAAATTTGCTCCATCTCTTTCAAGTGACTGTCTCAAGTGACATTGACTGTCTCAAGGGCTATAGAGCATAAAGTACAAAAAACCAAAATGTTTTTAAAACTTCACAAAGTCTCAAAGAATTAAGTTTAAAATTTCCCAAAATACTGACATTTCTTTTGCAGAAAACAATGAAAATCTTGGAGAATCACAATATGTTATAACTCTTTGGGTTACCTTGGTCTACTAGGCATTTGATTCTGTCATTAATTGAATAAATCTGAATGTTTATGGATAAATATCCAAAAAAGAATTTTTATAATGACCTTATTATATGTGGAGCTATGCCAGATAAAATACTAAGAAAATTAGCCAGGCACAGTGGTGTGAGCCTGTAGTCCTAGCAACTCAGGAAGCTGAGGTGGAAGGATGGCTTGAGGCCAGGAATTTGAAGTTCCTGTGTGCTATAATCACACCTTTGAATAGCCACTGCACTCCAGCCCGGGCAACACAGACAGAACCCATCTTCTTAAAAAAAAAAAAAAGAAAGAAGGAAAAAACATCAACAACAACAAAATTAAACTGACCTAATTCCCACTGGGTAGAAACTTTGACATATAAATGGCTTGCTAACATGGAAGTACACATAGCCAGACAAAATCTATCAAGTCACCCGCTACTATCACAGATCTGAATTATATAGCATACAGAGTTCAGAAGTAATTGTACTTAAGAGATGGAAGACAAAGATCAGTACTCAATTGCCATGGTGAAGCAAAGTAATCTTGATGTTCTATGCTCCATCTGAACAAAGCTGTTCTAGCCAACTTGTCAAAATATCTAGTAGGTACTGATACTGCCCTCTACACAGCTTAGATGCAAAGATGTTTTGTAAGTGATAAAATAAGAAAAAAGGTGAATTTGTTGCTTAAAGTTAAAATGATAACCAAAAGAGGAATTTAAAATGATTAAATATATCAGGAAGATAGGCATAGAGTCCTTTCTTTAAATCAGTGAAATTCTTACCCATAGAGAAACAAATAAAAAGAATATCTCAAATTGACAAATCAAAAACTTGTGGTAAAAATCGTATTATTTAGAAGTATGGCACCAATTTCCAGAAGTAATGGTTTAAAAAATTAATAGTGGTTTTTGGCTAAGCTGTTCAACTATGAGTGGGAAAGGATGGGGCAAGAAACTGTTGCTTATCACAATTATATACTATAATATTTTGGTAAAAAAAAAATTTTTAACGAAGAAAAATTCTGTCCTACACAAGACTAATCAAAATATAATTCATGGTCAAACGAAATTTAGAATAGATCAGATAACTCTAAAATACATTTAAGGTAAGACAGAGTAATATCATAACCATTACTGTTTTTAGTTAGCCTTATAAATGTGCACGATACCATACAGCATATATATAACTGCTCATCTCTCATAATCCAGTTGTGTATATACATATAAGTTCTCTTATCTTGATTTCTCTTCTAATTAGAAAGTAAGATAACACTGCCATCCTCAGTTGAAAAGTACTATATTTCAAATAAATATGATATATATATATTTACCAATAAATCCACACTACTTATCATGGCCTATAAGACCCTAAATGATATATAAATGATCTAAGACCATAAACGACATATAAGACCCTCCAGCACTATGTTCCTTCTCATTCACTATTGACCACAATGGCCTACATTCTTCCCTAAATATGAATAACTTCTTTCTACCTGAGGATTCCTCCTTAGATCTTTATATGAATGAATGAATCTTACCCTTTAGGTATATATGTACATACCATAATTAATGCTATAATAATAACAGACTTAACATTATGCTGTTATCTATGAGGTGCGTCTTGGCCAGAAACACTGTTAATATTAAAGAAATGATTCAAAACATGTAACATTTCTACAGTATATTAATGGTTCCCATAGAAACTATCTCATTTGGATCTCACAATAACCTCTGTGGTATAGGAAGCAAAAAGGTTATCTTCATTTCAATTTCAATTTCAATCCATGATGAGCAAACTGAGATTTACAGAAGTTAAGTAACTTACCCAACAGCATAGGGCTAGGAAATAGTGAAACTTGGTGGGATTCAAACTCAGTAAGTTTGAAAACAGTCTAGTGTTCTTATCATTTGTTGAAGGTAACATAATGAAAACTTTTACTTTTGGAAGAGAGGAAATGTGAAGATTCTTGTCCCTAATATTGAATCATTACAGAATGCTGGGTAAACATTAACTCTCACTATTCTTTAGTTTCTAGTTAAATAAAATTACTGTGATATTTATCAATGACTAACATTTGGAAAAAGCTTAAATGTTCTCAGATTTAAAAACTGTGATGTTACTCACAAATTGTATATATTTATATATTAATTCATTTATTCAACAGATAATTAATGTGAACATAACATGTGTGGGGAGGCACTGTTCTAGATTTTGTGAATACAGTAGTTAACAAGACACACAAGCTTTCTTTCTTTGGCTCATCTAAAGGGAGTTAGTCTCTTCCAACATGTTTAGGCAATGGAAACTTCAGTGAATATTGACACTATAACAAAAATATATGCAAAAAAACCCAAAGCTTCTCTCTGGAAGACTATTTAAGCCTTTTCTTCAAATAGATTATTAAATTGTTGCAGTAGTAATGACTGACATATTAGTTCATTGTTCTTTTTGGACTGGTATCAAGTGTAATGTTCATGGCTTCTTCCATACGTGTTATTTTCTTTCCCCATACCTCGTCTACCATCTTTCTATGTAAATATGAGATATCCAAGATTCACCTCATCCATGAAGCATTTTATGCCTACTCTTCTGTTGATCTCTCCTTTGAGCTCCAGCTGCTCTTAAATTATGCAATTAATTCTTTATTGCTTTGCATTTTTCATTTAATTTTCTCTCTCCAACTAATTTGCAACCACAATGAGAGCAGAGGCAATTATTTCTACTGCTTCCGTGTCCTCCATAATAGGGTTCTAAAATGGATTCCAGTTTCAGAATTATCTCATCCCTCACCTACTTATGTAACTTCAGTTTTCTTATCTATAAAATGGGGAAAATAATGGTTACTATGGCTCCTTATGATTTCTGCAAATAATGTATATATACATTACCTAAGTCTTCCTTAGATAATGTATATAAACTGTGCATTCATGTAATAAGGCTTAACAAATATTTTTGACATTTTAATTATTGTTGCTTTTGTTAATATGAGTAAATGTTTGTAAGCTAATTTATTAGATTAGCCTAATTCAGTCATTAATAAAATTGTTATTTTGATTTGATATTTGATACTACTACTAACTTTATTCTTCTGTTTCTTTACTAAAACCTAATTACAAATTTCAAATTTCACTCAGTAAACTGCTTTTAATTTAGGAATAATACCTCTTTTACTAAATATTACGAAGCAGCTAACAATATTCTAATTTCTATAGATTCTCACTTAATTGAATTAAAAAAATAGACACTGAAAGATGGTATTTGTGGTATTATAATGTAACTAATATCAAGCCTTGCATTTTATTCTGAATCTTCAACAAGGTTTTCCTTGGAGGTTGCCAACCTAAAAACTTATTAGCCCTTATAGTTAAGATAAATCAAGTGTCGGGAAAGGTATTGTGGCAACTATGAAGGCATAGTTGGTTTGTAAGTTTTCTTCATTTGCCAATTCAAATATTCCTCAACCTTTCTTTCAAAAAGTTAGTATTCTTTTAGTCTCGTGAGTCCTGTAAAAATAGTTAACTTTCATTTTTAAAGAAGTTATAAATCAAATTTGAAATCCCTGAAGCACTGTTGTTGTTTGTTGGCCAAATCTAGTATATCTTCTAATTTCTTCCTCTAGTTCCTTAACACTGATGCTGCTTCCAATCCTAAATATTTTTCTGATAAAATAGTTAAAAGATGTGGATAATGGTATGTTACAACTGTACCATAAGGAGTTTTCCAAGGTGGTGACTTTTTTAGACAAGAAAGGCAAGATTCAAGAGTTCAGAATGATCCTCCAAAAAACAAATTAGTTGAAAAATTTATCTTCACCTGAGGTTTCAACTTCCATCATTAACTTACTCAATTCCTATGCTATATAGGACATGACTGTCTCACCAAAGAATCATTATGGCAAAAGGGAAATTGAACTGTGACACCCACATCTGGCATTACTGAAACAAGAGAAAAACATTTGACCAAAGTAAAGATAACCTTTCTCTCACTCAAATCACATGCCTTCTCTAAATCCATCTTTAGCCTGTCATGGCACTTAGCCGCTTAGATTTCAAAACAATGACTGCTTGAGAGATAAAACACAAAGCCAATTTGGATAAATAGAATTGGATTTACTCTATCTATGGGAAATAATAAACAAGGGAACTAAAGCATCTTATCTAAAGCATGACCAAGAAGTCTAATCTAGAGCCAAAACTATTTTAATTATATTAATATTAACAGCTTCATTTTAATTAATTTGTTAGAGTTTCTATATTATAATTGGACTAGGAATTTTTATAAAACTAATAATACACACTCTTCAGGCATAATATTATTTCAGAAAATATGTTCTGGAATTATAATCACTGTCATAAGATTGGTTTATCTACTCTAATTGTTTCTTTATTTTTAAAATTGTTTCCTGTTATCCCCTAATTTTATTGTTTCATTCCTGCACTCCTAGTTCCAATACAAGCACACACATTTATACAGTAAAGTAATGCTAAGAAACAATTCATGTTCAGACTTTTTTTTCCTTTTTTAGTATCAGGGCTCCTGCATTTAGTAGACATATTGTTAGACTACATTTAAATGATTAAAAATAGTTCTCCATTTCGAATTTTTTCAATGTATTTCATACATTTAATTCATCAATATGGTATTTAGTTTGCAAGCTTGAGAGCCAGAAAAATGTAAACAATCATAAAAATGTTAGATGAAGACAGACAGATGTAATAATCCACTAAAATAATCTCAGGTACAAATTCATTATCTTAAAAATAAAACATTTTTGTAGGTCTCTTGAAAACTACCTGTCATCAATAGAAAGATCCCTAATCTTGGCAAACAGGAGAACTCCATTCTGGTTCTGGTTGTGGTGTATCATTGAACCTCTCCACAATTACGTCAAATGACAACTGCTATTCTTTCCCTCTTGTTTTTTCAAAAGCATATTTCATAAGAATGGAAGGCATGTAATATAACAGGAACAGCCAAACAACAGGACCAGAGAGCAGCTGTCCAGCTCCAAAGAGCCATGCTTTTCAGTTATTTTCTTGGAAAATATTTTGCAGTTTTTCTTGTTTAGCATTTAGTATCTTTTGTTTATATGCATTATCATTACTGCCAAGGATCCCCTCTGTGTATGTCTCTTCAAATTAATTCAAGCCAATAATACCATACTAACATTTATCACTTTGTTCAAACTCTATCTTGCTGGGAAGGTGGACTCTACTGGGGATTTTAAGTTCCAATTAAATATTGATGCAGCTGCTCTCTGAAGTTTTAGGATATCTTAAAATTGTGTGTTTCAAAGAATAAGCATTGAAGGTGTTTAGCTTTCTACCTCTACTTTCCTTCTATACCTCAATTCTGTTTTATTTAGCTTCCTATTGTAAATGAAGATATGTATGTTTCAGGGGCAATAATATTATTAACAAAATATCCTCTAGTGCAGACAGGGAAATACTAACTGGGTTTGGTAAAGAGTTTGCTGTGAGGTATAATGGGGTGAAGACAAAGGAGGAGAGGAGTGTCAAACAAATAATAAAAGCATAAATAATAGAATTTACTGGACTCAAAAACTGTACAAAACTACTTCATGTGTATCAATGGTATGAAATTAGAAATAAATAATAGAAAAAAATTGGAAAATTCACAAATATGTGGAAATTAAACAACACACCCCTGAACAACCAATGGGTCAAAAAAGAAATAGAAAGCAAAATCAAAAAATATCCTGAGACAAATGAAAATGAAAACACAACACACCAAAATTTATGGGATGCACAAAACGCATTTGTAAGAGGAAAGTATATAGCAATACTTTCATTAAGAATAAAGAAATATGTCAATAAAATACCCAATTTTGCACCCCAAGGAACTAGAAAAAAAAGAACAAATTAAGCCCAGAGTCGGCAGAAGGAAGAAGATCAAAGCAAAATACATGAAATAGAGACTAAAAAAAACAATAAAAAAGATGAATGAAATTAGGAGTTGGTCTTTTGAAAAGAAAAACAAAATGAATAAATCCTTAGCTAGACTAAAAAATAAGAAAGGTTCAAAAAAAATCATAAATGAAAGAGACGACATTACAATTGATATCGCAGAACTATAAAAAATCCTAAAAGATTACTATGAAAAATTATATGCCAGCAAATTGAATAAGGTAAAAAAATAGATAAATTCTTAGAGATACACGACCTATCATGACTGAATCATAATGAAATATAAACTCCAACAGACACATAATGTATAAGGAGATCAAATGAGTAATCAAAAAAACTACCAGCAATAAAAACTCCAGACTAATGGCTTCATTAGTGAATTATACTAAATATCTAAAGGCTTTACATCAATCCTTCTCAAAGTTTCCAAAAGACTGAAAAAGAGGAAATACTTCCAAACTAAATTAACAAGGTCAGTATTATGGCACCAAAGCCAAGGAAGGGCACCACAAGAAAAGAAAATTGTAGACAAATATCACTGATAAATGCTAACGTAAAATTTCTCAATAAAATACTACCAAAGCAAATTCAACAGCATATTAAAAGGATCATTCACCATCAGCAAATGGGATTCATCCTGGGGATGCAGGATGGTTCAACAATAAATGTGATACATCATATTAACAGAATAAGGAACTAAAACCAAATGATCATCTGAATAAGTGCATAAAAAGCATTTGACAAAATCAACAACCTTTCTGGGTAAAAATTCTCAACAAATTAGGTACAGAAGAAATGTACCTAAACACAATAAAGATCCTATATGGCAAGCCCACAGGTAACATCATATTGAGTGGGGAAAAGGTGAAGGTTTTTCCTCTAAGATGAGGAACAAGACCAAAATGTCCAATCCATATTGTCAAAATTTCTGTGCTCCTCAAAGCAATATACAGATTCTACAGAATCCTTACCAAACTTCCCATGACATTTTTCACAGATATATAAAAAACAATTCCTAAAATTCATATGGAACCACAAAAGACCTCAAATAGCCACAGCAACCTTGAACAAAAGGAAAAAAGCTGAAGGCATCACACTACCTCATTCAAAATATACTATAAAGCTATAATAATCAAAACACCATGGTACTGACACAAAAACAGATACATAGCCCAATGGAACAGAGCAGACAGCTCAGAAATAAATTCATGCTTTTGCACTCAATTCATCTTTGACAAAGTTGCCAAGGACAAGTAATGGAGAAAACACAGTTTCTTCAATAAATCGTACTGGGAAAAGTGGACAGCCACATGCAGAAGAATGAAATTGGACCCTTAACTCACACCATATACAAAAATCAACTCAAAATGGATTAAAGGCTTAAACATAAGATCTGCAACCGTAAGACTACTAGAAAAATACATAGGAGAAAAACTCCACAACATTGGTCTGGGCAATGATTTTCTGGATATGACTTCAAAAGCACAGATTTAAAAAGCAAAAACAGGCCATGGGACAGTATTAAATGAAAAAGTTTCTGCAGCTGGGCACGGTGGCTCACACCTGTAATCCCAGAACCTTGGGAGGCCAAGGCGGGCAGATCACCTGAGGTCAGGAGTTCGAG
Source organism: Theropithecus gelada (assembly GCF_003255815.1). Classification (NCBI taxonomy): domain Eukaryota; kingdom Metazoa; phylum Chordata; class Mammalia; order Primates; family Cercopithecidae; genus Theropithecus; species Theropithecus gelada. The sequence continues at coordinate 62,579,517 of NC_037673.1, forward strand.
ACCAGCCTGACCAACATAGAGAAACCCCGTCCCTACTAAAAATACAAAAAGAATTACCCGAGCATGGTGGCCCATGCTTGTAATTCTAACTACTCGGGAGGCTGAGGCAGGAGAATCACTCGGAGGCAGGAGAATCGCTTGAACCCAGGAGGCAGAGGTTGTGGTGAGCCGAGATCAAGCCATTGCACTCCAGCCTGGGCAACAAAAGCAAAACTCTATCTCAAAAAAAAAATAAAGAAAGAAAGAAAAAGCTTCTGCATAGCAAAGGAAACAATTAGCAGAGTGAACAGACAACTTACAGAATAGGAGAAAATATTTGTAAACCATACATTTCATTGGGGTTAATGGCCAAAATATATAAGCAACTCCAACAATTCAATAGCAAGAAAACCAATCAGCCAATTAAAAATGTACAAAGAATCTCCTGATCCATAGAACAAAAAGTGGGCAAATGATATGAATGACATTTCTCAAAACAAAGCACACAATGGCCAACAAACATATGAAGGAATATTCAACATCACTAATCATCAGGGACACGTAAATTAAAACCACAATGAGAAATCATATCATACCTGTTAGAATGGCTATCATCAAATAGGCAAAAGATAATAAGTGGTACAGAGGATGCAGAGAAAGGGAGCCCTGCTACACAGTTAGTGAGAATATAAATTAGTATTATGGAAAACAATGTGGAGGGCCCTCCAAATTTTAAAATTGTAACTACCATAGGATCCAGCAATCCCACTTATAGGTATATATCCAAAGTCAATTCACTGTGGCATTATTCACAGTAGTGAAAATATGAAATCAGCCTAATTGTCTATCTATGATTAATGGATAATGAAAACATTCTACATAGACATAATGAAATACTATTCAGCCTCAAAACAGAAGGAAATCCTGTGATTTAAGACAACACAGATGAACCTGGAGGACATTATATTGAGTGAAATAAGCCAGGCACAGAGAGACAAATACTGATTCATGTAGAATCTAAAAAAAAAAAGTGAAACTCATAGTAGAGTTGAATACTGGTTATCACAGGGTAGGGAGAGGTGAAGGGGGAAGTTGTTGATTAAAGGATGTAAAGTTTCAGTTAGGATAAATACATTTTCGAGATCTATTTTACAGCATGGTGACTATAGTTGATAATAATGTATACTTAAAAATTGCTAAGAGAGTATATTTTCAGTGTTCTCTACCACAAATAACTGTATGCATGTATATCAGTCTGCTCTTGCACTACTATAAAGAAATACCTGAGACTGGGTAATTTATAAAGAAAAGAGGTTGAATTGGCTTATGTTCCACAGGCTGTACAGGAACATGATGCTGGCCATCTGTTCGGCTTCTGAGGAGGCCTCAGGCAACGTACAATCATCGCAGAAGGCAAAGGGAGAGTGAGTCACTTCAGATGGCCAGAGCAGGAGGAAGAGAGGGAAGTAGGAGGTGCTACACACTTTTAAACAACTAGATCTCCTGAGAACTCTATCAAGAGAACAGCACTAGGAGAATTGTGTTAAACCATAAGAAATCACCCCCAAGATCCAATCACCCACCAGCTGCCCCTACCTCCAACAACTGAACATGAGATTTGGGCGGGAATACAGATCCAAACCATATCAGTATGTGAGGTAAAGCATATGTTAAATAGCTTGATGTGATCATGTCACAATGTACATACATAGCAATACATTGCATTGTACACAGTACATATATACTATTTTTATTTGTTGATTATACCTTAATAGAGCTGAGTAAAAAACAAGAAACAAGTCAACGTGTTATAATTCCTTGTTAAAAAAAAAAGTAGAAAATGCATGTAACTGTGTAAAAAATTAATGAAATTGTAGATTGAAGGAAAATTGTATTTGTAATCCAAAATTCAAGATCATTTTTCTTACTTCATTCACACATTGGGAACTGACCACTACAAAGCAATGTGATCTGATTCTTTAATCAGACACCTAAGAAAAAGAGTGAATGTTATAAGAGTTCAAAAGAAGCCAAATATGTTCTTAAAACAACTCCAAACTTATCTACCTCATGTAAGTTGCTTACTGCTGTGTATCTTATAAAACTTTTTACTGATTTTTAAAAATAGTTTACCGTGCTGGTCTAATGCCCTATAACATGGGCTTTTGGCAGGCATTGATCATACCTTCTCTTTATCATGTCAGGTCTCCTAAGAACTTAGTGAATCCTGTGGATCCTCAATATTATTTGTAAATAAGGATTGCAATGGATTTAATGTAACAGAGTAGCATGAACCTCTCTTAGGACCAGTATGGAAGTGATTTAGCAGGCCAACTGAATATGAATCCCATAGTGAAAAAGAAAAAGCTAGCCTTAAACACAAAAATACAGACTACAGAAAGAAATTTTAGTAAGATCAAAATGGTTTAAAATAGTTTAGACAAACATGAAATGAGTTTTGTTTGGATTCTAAATTTACAGTGAATTTACAACCCATCCTGCTCCAAAATTCCACTTTATAAGATGTACAATTATGCTGAATGTCTCAGTATTCCAAAGACACTCAAATAGCCACCACTACTATCCACCTTTAAAAAAATGTTTTAAATATATACATAAATCTGGTACTCAAAGTTCAGTACCAATACCACTTCATAGAAGCAGGCACCTCAGTTTCAACCTACAACTCCCAAATTGTTTCCGCTTCTACACCACTGCAACTAACAATCCTGCCAGACTACACAAAACCATTCAGTGGTTTCGTCTGATGTGGAAAAAAAGTCCATGAGAGACTAGGAGGTGCCACCAAATTCAAGCCAGGATAAAGATCTAAATCAGTTGGGTTACAAATGGTACCTTAGCTGGGCTAGGAAATAGTAACTCAATGCATCACCTTATTTAGTCTCTACCTTTTTGGGTGAAAGTTATTTTTACCATGGTAATTTTTTTTTCTTTTTTTTTGAAACAGGGTCTCACTCTGTCACCCAGGCTGGAGTGCAGTTGCATGATCACAGCTCACTGCAGCCTTGACCTCACAGGCTCAGGCCATCCTTCCACTTCAGCCTCCATTAGTAGCTGGGACAACAGGCATGGGCCATCATGCCAGGCTAATTTTTGTATTTTTTGTAGAGAAAACCAGCCACGCTGCCCAGGCTGGTCTCAAACTCCTTGGCTCAAGCAATCTGCCCACCTTGGCCTCCCAAAGTGCTGGGATTACAGGCGTGAGCCACTGCACACGGCCTACCATGGTAATTTTTAATTTATCACTCAAGAAAACTGCTTGGTATTAAGTAGTGGTAGTGTGCCTGAAGGAATCATTCTTGTAGATTTTTGAAAGGGCTAATCTCTATAACATTAAAAATTTTCCCTCATAGTGATCAACAGATTATAAAATGAGGCTGTGGTTGGCTGAAGAGAACATGAAGTTAGCCTGTCAGGCGATGTGAATACTAGTTCTGGTGATACCCAGTCAGTGGTAACTAGCTATATATACCATCTGGCAAGCATCTCATTGTGCTGTAATTTTCCCATATCGGCTCTCTCAACTTCACAGCATTGCTAGGAAGGCAGGTGAAATCTTCTACATGACAGAAAAGTACTTAAACTTATTAAACAAACTAATCAAACATCATTTCATTTCATTGTTGTCATTTTTCCTCCAAAAAATTATCCAAGGTTAAGTACTTCTCTGAGACTGTTTCCTTAAAAATCAAATTATAAATCTAGAAAAGTAAACACTGCTCATAATCATATTCTATAAATATTTCTATATTAATTTAACAATGGGAAGTAGAGCTTGAAGAGTACTCTACATGTTTCAGATGTAGTACCATAATGGCAAGAATTTCTGGGCTCAATTCTTTCCATCACATATTTTTCTTTTCCCTTGTTAACCTTTTATTGACTTCAGAAGAGATTTCTGCCTTCAGTGGTGTGAGAGACAAATAGAGCTTAGTCTACAATTTTCACTCCAGTAGAGGAATCATTCATAAATGCAATCAAATGGAGCTATCCTATTTCTGTCAAGAAATTTTTTTAAAAAGCAAACTTGAATATTACTGAATAAAAATAATTTGCTTCTTAAATTTCCACATCAAAAAATATAGCAGGAATATATAACAAACCCCAGTTTATCCAAAATCCAAAAGGTAAAATGAGAAAAATCAGCATTTTTCCAAGGTACCACATAATATCTAAAATTCATAAAGATGTACCCCAAGATACAGCAGAAGCTTGTCAGGGTTTCACATTCATTGTATATTAAATTATATTCTAAGTAGTGTTTGTATTAAATATTATTGTACTATAGTTCTGTGAAATCATACTAATCCATGGATAAGATATAATTCTCATGTAAATAAAATAGTTAATACTCAACCTTTTGGGGGGAATACTCTGAAAATACCATAGTATGTTACCGATACAATTTCAATGTAAGCTGCTTCAAATATGGTTATTTCTATTTTTCTATTTTTAGGTTCATGTGACAACATACTAAAATGGTTTAATCTATGACCAGCAAGGTTGTAACAATAGCTTCACACTCCTTTTGTGCTACAAAAATTACACATCCCTTATGCATAGACTGAAAATAATGCTATCTTGACAAATTTTAAAATTAGCATTAGAAAAGTAAAAGAAAATTTTATCATTAACATAAATTTGAAAAATCTTTACCTTTTCATCCCAAAATGGTACTTTCTGGTATCAAATAAAACGTTTACTTTTAATTCATTTCAGACCAATATTTAATCTTCTCTTTGGCAATGAGTATTTCAACATCTTGAAAATGCATTTAAGCTTACTCCTTTCATCAGCTCTAAAATGGGGTTATGCATAATCCACTAAATGCAAATAATTTTTGGAAGCATCACTTAGTGGACTTCTATGCTGTGTAACATATTCAATTAAGAATAAGAGACTTTTAAATAATCTTTAGGGAAAACTACCAGCCAAACAACACAATGTTCACGGTAAGAAAATTATCTTTGGGATTTAGAATTTCAAATAAAAATAAATCACCAACTATTCAAAAAGAATGATTTTCTGTATCAAATAGAAATGTTGTTAATGTTGTGAAAAGCTTGTGCCTAACTATAAATCATTTAAAGATAATCCCAGGATATTTAACTTGATCTAAGCCATAACTTAAAATTCTCAGAGCCAACTGAGAACGATCTTCACAATCTATTTTGAATTTAGAAAAACTGAAGCACAAAAATCACATGAAGATTTGATAAGGACTCTAGTGTCCTGAACTCCTGTCACTTGGCCAAACAGTTCATTCATCTAAAAAGTCGATCACTCTATGTTTGAAGGGGGCATAACTACCCTCAATTTGACTGCAGGATATGGCTCTCTCTTCCAATATTGATTGAAAGGCTTTTGGCTAAGTACAAGGACTATTTTTCCCTGGAGAAATTGCAGCTGTGACAGTTGACCTCAGCCTTCTAAGACGAAAAGATTCTGTCTGGGAAAATGACTTACTGATTATCAGAGTTAGCCAGAATAAAATATCTCAATCTTCAGAGCTCTTCATTAAACAACTACTCTCTTTCAATATTCTTAAAATATCATGGAGTATCATCATGTTGCACAACTCCAGAGTATAACATAGAGAATAAAATATGAGTATGCCCCCTGGAGTTTTGAAACTCAGACAGCGCTGGTAACATCATCATCACTAAAGCTTTCCTGCTGCCTTTTGTTAAGTTATTGACTATGGAATCCTGATTGAAATTCTTTTTTTTTTTTTTTTTTTTTTTTTTTTTTTGAGACGGAGTCTTGCTCTGTCGTCCAGGCTGGAGTGCAGTGGCGCGATCTCGGCTCACTGCAAGCTCCGCCTCCCAGGTTCACACCATTCTCCTGCCTCAGCCTCCCAAGTAGCTGGGATTACAGGCGCCCACCATGGCGCCCGGCTAATTTTTTTGTATTTTTAGTAGAGACGGGGTTTAACCGTGTTAGCCAGGCTGGTCTCAATATCCTGACCTCATGATCCGACCTCGGCCCCTCAAAGTGCTGGGATTACAGGCGTGAGTCACCACGCCAGGCCTGCCTGATTTAATTTCTTACAGGCTACTTATCGTAGATATGATGCTCAAATCAAATAAACTTACGAGGTTATAGATCTTGCCAGCCTGATGAAGATCTGCATCATTTATAACCTAACACCACCTATTTCTATCCTTTTAAAAGAGGTTTTGCTTGCTCAAGGCTGAGGCAGAGGGGAACTACTTAACTTGTACTGAAACCAAAACAACTGATCATCCACAGTAAATAGTATGATGTGGCAGAAAGACCACTGGAATCAGGAGATCTACCATTTGTTAATTATATACTCCAGATCACTTATCTGGAATATAGGGACAATACCAAGATTAGGGACAATAATATGTCTTAATAATTCCATAGAATTATGCTAATCAAGTAACAAAAAAAACAAAGTGTTCATAAGCTGAAGCATAGTATTCACATATGATTTTGCAAGTGGGCAAACTTAGAAAATTCTTCTCAATATTAACTGAACAGACTGGGCGCAATGGCTCACACCTGTAATCCAAGCACTTTGGGAGGCCAAGGCAGGCAGATCACCTGAGGTCAGGAGTTTGAGATCAGCTTGTCCAACATGGTGAAACCCCATCTCTACTAAAAATACAAAAAATTAGCCAGGCCTGGTGGCACATGCCTGTAATCTCAGCTACTCGGGAGGCTGAGGCAAGAGAATCACTTGAACCTGGGAGGCAGAGGTTGCAGTGAGCCGAGATCACACCATTGCACTCCAGCCTGGGCAACAGAGCGAGACTCAGTCTCAAAAAAAAAAAAAAATTAACTGAATAAAGCAATATTAAATAAATTATTTGGAACAGAATTTTTAAGGGACTAAGAACCCTGTTATAAGGACCCTATTTAGGATAGCTTTTATTATAGATGGTCATATTTTTATGTAAAATTAGCTTGAATACAAACTATAAAACATCCTATATAAGCTCTTATTTTACAAAGTAAAATGTGTCTTTGCCTGCTAATTGTTTCACTTGAGTACATGCTTTTTAGCACTTTACAGATTTAATACATCTATAGTTCCAAGAAATGAGCAATTCTATATAATCAAATGCTAAGAGATAAGTTTCTGGTTCTGTTTTTGAACTTTATAATCATTAAATAAAACAAAACACATCTCTTTTGGTACCATAGGCACAAAGTCATTGAATAAAACTCCGAAAACAAAAATCCATTTGTTCTGGGTTTAAAACCAATCATTGCATCAGATCTCACAGAAACTTGTTTCTAAAACTAACCTGAAGAAAACACGCCTAACCTGATAAATGCAACCTCCTAAGGGACAAAGGAATGCAATAACTTTAGTTTTAGATAAAGGTAGAAGTAAAAATTATGGCTCAGAGAATCCTATATCAAATATTTTAAGTTATTTACTAATGGTGATGGTAAAAAAATGTTGGCAGGTCTTATAAAAGTACTATCTATAACACTTTCATTCTGATTATGTCTTAAAATAGTCAAAGAAAAAGGACAATGGGAAGGAGAAGAAAATATTTAATACAGAATTCTACCAAAATCTACCAATGATATTTGAATCCAATCAAGACCAGAAACACTTGAACCAAGAAGTTAGTCACAATGCCCCTGGTAGCTGAGTAAAATGGTGCTTAAACTATTACTGATTTTCTCAGCCTTGTAGATTTTCACTCCAAAAATTCTAATTCTGCTACACAAGATGTGTGGGACCATCACATAATTAGTGTGTTCATTATAATCTAGTTTCATAGAAATCAATGTTCCTAAAGATGATAGATCTTGCTGACCTCAGATTCTTACTGTTCATAGATTTAAAGTTCAGATTATTCTAAGTATTAAATCAGTAAAATCTAAATTCAATCCATCTGACTGCTGTTCTTGCAGTAAATATACGCTCCAGAGGATATCCTCCCACCCCCATCCCCTGCCATGTTCAGTAGTAGAGCTGCCCTGTTCTATAAATACTGTTGCTTCTGGATGACTTTCAGGGAAAGGCCAAAAGAAAATAAATTTTAACAGTCTATCCAAGAGGCAAGGATGCATGGATAACAACCAAGACAGACTCTGTGCTTTCTGAGCTCTCATTCCAAGAAAAAGAATGGTTGGGGGAGCCGGGAGACTTTTTAAATAAAAGCCAGTTATTTTATGAGACAGGACAAGGGAATCAAGAATTATGCATTACATCAGAATCCTTCAAAATATTACAGAGATAATCATGGAGCTGTATTGAAATGAATATTCCCATGATCAAATTGAATTAAAAACTAAAAAACAGAATAACAACACACTATTCCTCTTTAGTATTCGGCATACACAGGATGCCGTTACAAATAAGTGACTTAAACAGAATTAACTTAATATTTTTGGACGTGGGAGGAGTCTCAAGTGGAGCTTCCATATTAATCTTAAAAGAGCATTCTTTATCCTGAGCTTGAATAAATCATCTTTAATACTCCAACCCCAGAGCCTTGAGAACACATATGGGTACAATATTGCACTTACCATGGGTAATATTCCTAAAAAGTAAGATGCAAAACTAAAATTTGTAAGTTAAATCTGATTTTCCCAAGATACAGTTAAGTTTGGAGAATTTACTTCTCAACTGCTGTCAGCCCTCAGCTATCTAGTCCTCTCTGGGAATTACCCTCAACTGTACAGATTACCTTGCCCAGGATCACACTATCTCCTAGGGGCAATTTGCATCAAATGACTGGTCAATACTGGGGTACAAAAGCTCAGCCTCCTTACTCCAACCTGGAACAACTCCAAACAGCCTTCCCATGCAGTTGGTTGAGGCCTTTCTTCTGACTGCATCCAACTTCTCCTTTTGTCCAATCTTGCTTCCATCCCTTCCTCTACAGGTGCAAATCCCAAGAGTTCCCACTTACAAAGTTACTGCATATTAATCTTGTTTCCTGGGGAACAAACCGGCAACTGTTGGACATAAACCAAACAGTACTACATACACACACACACACACACACACACACACACACACACACACATATGACCAATCGTATAAAATTCTATTTGTGATTGTACCACGTCATATCTTACTACAAAAAAATTATCTTTTTTAATTCATTATTTTATTTCACAAAGTAATCTAAGGCTAAAAGTCTACTGTCACTGAGGTCACAAAACTCAGAAGATTTACAGGGCTATATTTTGAAAGGAAAGATTTAATAAAGATAAGACTAAAGGTTACTTAACTTTTATGAGTTGGTCCTAGTATGTCTGTTTTGCCCTCTTATTCTAATTTCACATTTCCCTGTAGCAAGATGGTTATCAGAAATCAATCTGTGTCTCTACATTTAAGAACAGAAACTCCTTTTGCTTATTTAAATTATTTCACCAGCAACAGCATTTCTTTTGGATCCTGATGCTATTCAAAGCATACTTGCCTTTAAAATGCAAAACCAACTCAATTGGCCTGACAATTTATTGGTCTTGAATGGCTTACCATTTGTTGCTTCAAAGTGTCCCTCACTTTGCTTTTCAATGCTTTTTTCTGTGCCTTCCTCTACTAAAGAGACATAAAGCTAAAATAGTTAATGGAAATACTCTCAGGCAGAAGCCTGAGGTGGCTCACGCCTGTAATCCCCAAAATTTGGGAGGCCAAGGCGGGTGGATCAATTAGCCTCAGGAATTCGAGACCATTCTGAGCAACGTTGAGAAAACCCTGTATCCACAAAAAATACAAAAATTAGCCAGGCATGGTGACATGTACATGTGGCCTCAGCTACTCAGGAGGCTGATGTGGGAGGATTACTTGAGCCTGGGAGGTAGAGGCTGCAGTGAGCCATAAAACACCACAGCACTGCACTCAAGCCCAGAATGGGAGCCTGTCTCAAAAAAATTAAAAAGCTAAAAAAAATTTAACAAAACAGCTTTACTTTCCAAATTATGTAAAATATTTGGTTTCCAAGTCATGTAAAATATTTGGTAACCTAATTGACCAATCTCTAAAAGTTGTTGATTTAACAGTCGAAAAAGGGGTGAGAGCATCCCCCCTACTTCATGGAAGACATATATATATATAAATATACCCAACAAGAAAAGCAGATTAAGACAAAAGGGAACAGTGTCTGGAATGGAATATGACTCTGATCTCATTTCAATCATTAAAAATTTTAAAAAATCAGTAAAGACAACATTAATACAAACGCTCAGGTGAGAAATTTTTGGTGGGAGTGACAGAGACAAGCACTTCCTTCTCTCTCCTTTTTTACATTTCCTCTTACTACAGTGGGTCCTCAAGGCATTCGAGCATATGCCTTTGCCCACATGCTCTATGACCCATATTGCCTTGCTTACTTTGTGATCCCCATATTCTTCCCATTTCCACATGGCTAAGTTGTCGCTTCATTCTGACATCTGATATTCTTGAATAAAAAGTTAAGCAATGGAATTCTAGATTGCCAAACAAGCTGGAGAGACATTACTATCTTTAAATACCCCCTAAAAGGAGATGCAGAACACACACTCCAATGAGCTATCCCTGCACAATCCAGAAAGATGATTTAGCCCCTTTTAAAATCCCATTTAAGAATGATAAAGAGAATAAAATACCAGTAGATACAAAATATTAAAAAATGTTAACACATTGTTCACTCTAATTTTGATTCTGTGTACCTCCATTTGTGTTTTGTATAGTTTTTTGCTTTATTTTGTGTTTATAAATTTTTTCCAGGGAGAAAGTTTCAGTGGGTGGGAGGGATGGCAACAAAGAAGAATGAAAGAATAGTACCAGCATCTGTAGCTTCTCATGGCAGCCATTAACAAAGTACCAAAAATTGGCTAGCTTAAAATAACACAAATTTATCATGTCACAATTTCTGGAGGGTAGAAGTTTGAAATGAAGGTATCAGCAAGGCCATATTCTCTCTGAAACCTGAAGGGGAGAATCCTTCCTTGCCTTTTCTGGCTACTGTTTTTTGCGGGCAATCATTGGTATTCCTTGACATGCATCATTCCAATATCTGATTCTACCATCATGTGGCCATATTTTCCATGTATGTCTCTGTCTCTGTATCTCTTTTCTTCTTATAAGGACACCAGCCACATCAGAGTAAGGGTCTACCATACTGCAGTAATCTTAACTACTTACATCTGCAAGGACCCTATTTCCACATAAGCTCACATTCTGAGGGACTGGGAGTTAGGACTTCACCATATCTTTTGGGGGGAATACAATCCAACCCATACAGCATCTGACAAATGGACATTTCAAATCAGATGCAGAACTGTTGCTTCAAATATAAAAAGCATTATTTTATCCTACAGATTTTTCTTTCCTTTCATTCTTCTCCCATACCTCTTGGAATAATCTTAACTTATCCTTCTCTATCTTCTCCCAATATCCACTCAACCATCAATGCCTATCAATATTTCTCTTTATTCTCATGGTACTAATTCAGTTTAGTCCTTTGAGTTTCATTTGTTCTCAAAAGTCTCTGAATTGGCCTCTCTACTTCCAGGCTCTCCCCATCAAAGGAATCCATTCTATATACACTGCTTTCTTCACTCCTCTCAATATGCGTGAAATTATATAATTCCCTTAAAAACTCCTCCAGTTTCACTTTTGCCTCCCTGTCTTGTCTTATGATGTTACACTCATCTAAAGGGATTTTCATCCACTTAAAGAAGCAACATCCAAAGCTAACCCCAAACTACTTCTTCTAACTAACCTTTCTTGAACTTAAGAATACCCTGATTTCTTTCTCTGTTTAACTACTACAGCACCATACTACACACTGTAATCCCTGGATATATATCATTTGCTTGTGTCATTCACTGCTATTCTATATAAATTAAGCTTCTAATGCTGAATATATTATAAACTCTTGAAGTCAAGGTCATTCTCTGTGCTTCTTTCTGTATTCTCCAGAACAGAAAAGAGAACATAGTAACAAACTTCTGCATACATTAACAATAAAACAATTGGAGATTTTAAAAAGGAATCTCAAGAGAATAAAAAAAAGTCATGATCTTACTGTAAAATCAAGTCTTCAAAATCTGTTTTTAATAACATTTTTTCCTAATTATAAGATATATGTGTTCATTAGAAATATCTGGAAAACACAGGTAATCATTTAAAAATAAAACCAGTCATCAAACAACCACTTTAAAAAATTGTTTTAATCCTCATTTAATCCTTTGTTTTAGTCCTCATTTACAGCTGTGCAAGAGTAAAGACAAATTATTTTCCCTTACAGTGAATCCAAGTCTTTAACCTTTGGAATATTGATAAATGTCTGTAGGGATTGAACTCCATCTTTGCTCCATTTTTATAGTAAAGAGATACATGAAAGTTTGTAAGACCAAATAACTTCTACATATGTAAACACATACTTCCAGAATTAGCCCAGGGCTCTCATGAGATGTACAGACTGTCACAAGGTGATAAAAATTATTGTTCTTTTCTCTGCTTTGCCATATAAATTGTGTGATATTTCATCCTAACTTTGTAGTCTCTAGCAGGCTGCATGTGTGCATATTCTGTTATACTTACTTAACAATAAACTGGTTTTCTTTCTTTTCTACATTGTCACAGAGAAGACTCTGTTGGTAGCACTTTCATTTCCTCAACACCTGGCAAACAATGCCTCTGCTTTCTCCTCCTGCCCCTCCTAAACACATGCACACACATGTACATAACATTCATGTCCTCAATACCTGGCAAACAATGCCCCCGCTTTCTCCTCCCGCCCCTCCTACTCACATGCACACACATGTACATAACTTTTATGTCCTCAACACCTGGCAAAAAATGCCCCTGCTTTCTCCTCCCACTCCTCCTAAACACACACATGCACATGTACACAGCTTTCATGTCAATACCTGGCAAACAATGCCCCTGCTTTCTCCTCCCACACCTCCTACTCACATGCACAAACACATACATAACTTTCATGTACTCAATACCTGGCAAACAATGCCTCCGGTTTCTCCTCCCACCCCTGCTAAACACACACACACACATGTATATAACTTTCATGTCCTCAATACCTGGCAAACAGTGTTCCTGCTTTCTCCTCCCGCCCCTCCTAAACACATGCGCACACACGTACATAACTTTCATGTCTTCAATACCTGGCAAACAATGCCCCTGCTTTCTCCTCCCGCCCCTCCTAAACACATGCACACACATGTACATAACTTTGAAACAAAATTGGGATCACACGTATGCATGCGTGTTTATATAATTATATAAATATTATATATATACACAAAATATTTGATACATACATTTGCCTTTTAAGGTTAAATCAAGAGTAACTTTTATATTTATTGCTTGAATTCCTAATATATATACATTATACTATTTAACTGTGTGCTGGAGTCAGTTCTTACTCATGACGATTGCTTATATGTCTCTTTCCATCTCCACTTTCAGTGACAGCATGTCAGTAATAAAATAGGCCATGGTAGAATTAGTTACACCAAGAAAATACGAAAATACTATAAATCAGAACTTTTTTTTCTCCAGACAGCCATTTCACCAGCATACCACTGACAATGCTGTATAGGTTCTGCACCTTGCTTTTTAAATTTAGTTATATATCTTACAGATTATGCATATCAGTACATACGGAATTAACAACTAGCACTTTATACTACACTACCTTTAAAAATATACTGGAGGCCGGGAGTAGTGGCTCATGCCTGTAATCCCAGCACTTTGGGAGGCCAAGGCAGGCAGATGACTCAAGGTCAGTATTTTGAGGCCAGCCTAGATAACATGGCAAAATCCCATCTCTACTAAAAAAAAATACAAAAATTAGCAGGGTGTGGTGGCAGGCACCCATAATCCCAGCTACTTGGGAGGCTGAGGCAGGAGAATTGCTTGAACTTGAAAGGCGGAGGTTGCAGTGAGCCAAGATCACGCCACTGCACTCCAACCTGGGTATAAAAGTGAGACTCTGTCTCAAAAAACAAAAACATATTGGGAATATGACTCATCACTTCTGAAATGCCCCTAAATTGATGGATAAAATTTTTAAAATTTATTTAGGCATTTCTTTGTTTGATGGTGAGATATAACATTTTTTTCATAACTGTATTGGCCACAGATTTTTTTGTGTGTTAAATTATCTACTCATGTCTTCCATTTTGCTTCTGGAATATATAGCTTTTTCTTGGTTTGTAAGAGTTTTTTACTATTAAAGATATTAAACACTTGTCCAATACATATGATATAAACATTTTTACATTTTGGCCATTTGTCTTATAATTTTTCTAATAATGATTTATGACATATAAAATTCTATATGCAGTAACAGTTCTATAAGTATTCTGATTTGAAATTGTGGAAATTCTGGCTACTGATTGAGAAAAGCTCAATTAACATAAACTAAGCAAAAATACAGAATTCTTAGAAAATTATTATCTAAATGATAAACATAATTGTAACTATAAATACAGTAATTGCACTTGAGATAACTCATGTACTTTACAAATGTTAGTTTTCTTTCTTTTCAAAAACAATCTAATGAGGCATATACTAAATGATTCTCTCTGTTTCTCTCTCTTTTTTGTTTTCTCTTCCTCACAAAAAGGTCAGCAAAATGAAAATTTTTAAATGATCAAGTACAGAAAAAAGCAAATGTGCTAGCTTTATTGTGAGAGTTAAAAAGGCAAACATTGTATTAAACATTAAATTTGGCTATAAGCTTCTAGGTAACCAAAGCAAAATGGAAACTATGGAGGATTATATCTTTTTTTTTTTTTTTTTTTGAGACGGAGTTTCGCTCTGTTGCCCAGGCTGGAGTGCAATGGCACCATCTTGGCTCACTGCAACCTCCACCTCCCAGGTTGAAGCGATTCTCCTGTCTCAGCCTCCCGAGTGCTGGGATTACAGGCATGCATCACTGTGCCTGACTAATTTTTTTTTTTTTTTTTTTTGTAATTTTAGTAGAGACAGGGTTTCACCATGTTGGTCAGACTGGTCTTGAACTCTGACCTCAGGTGATCCACCCACTGTGGCCTCCCAAAGTGCTGGGATTACAAGTGTGAGCCACTATGCCCGGCCTCCAGATTATACCATTTTTGTTGCTGATAAAAGAAAACATAGCAATCCTTTGAAAGACACAGACTTTTCGTATAGAAATTCTTCATGAAGTTTAAAAAAAAAGAAACTAAAGAAAAGTTATAGAAAATTCAGGTAACACATGATATCTTTAACAATAGTTTTATAGATACAGAGTAAAAGCTCACTTGATAAATGCCATTCTGTGAGGAATTAATGTTATTTTCAAATTAGCATTTATGGAATGTGGAAAATGAATCACATTAATATAATTCAAGCATGGTAGTATATCATAATGCTAAAAACAGACTTCTGTATATCTAGAAGAGGAGATAGCTAGCAGCTCCCTCGGACTGTTTTTCTTAAAAATTATTTCAGCTAGACTTTTGCTTCTTGGAACACACAATTTGAGGTTGAAGTGTTTAGAAAAAGTCGGGAGCACAGGAGTTCTAAATGAAGGAAACTCCATAACTCTTGGATTTTCCAATATAATAAAAAGCCAAAACGGTATTGTCACCTCAACAGAAAGTAAGGCATATCTGCAGGCAAAGCTAAGATTTTCCTCAAAGATCAACTTTGGATTCACTGATAAAGATTTCTAACAAATGTTTAGATAAGGTATTAGTCATTACCTGACTTGGCCATATAAGAAGTCTCAATATTACTCCTGTGAAATATCTGATTTGAGCCCCAGACTGTCCTGAAATACAAGTAATTGAACCAGCTGAACTCCGAATGTACTCATTTGAAATTGGATACTTATATTTTGGGTCATGATTGTCAAACTCAATTTTAATTTCTACGTATTGATGTTGAGCCATCAGGTTGTATCCCTGCATAAAACACTTTGGAGACATTCCATTATACTTATAATAAAATCCAGTTTCCCATGACTCACAAAGAGACTCCCTATACAATTTGCAAAGACCACTAGGTAAAATGAAAATTCTGGGTCCCTTTGTACAAAAATTAAGAATTTCAAGATGATGACAAGACAGCATTGCACAAAACACAGAGTGTTTCTAAGAATGGGGACCTGGTACTTTCTTGATCTTCAACCCCACTCCATACTTCATTTTTGCCTCCCCAAAAGGGATTCCCTCCTCCTGCCACAGGGCATATGCTATTTCCAGGCCTGGAGTAGTCTTCTCATTGCCCTTCACAGGTGACGCCTCGTCTTTCAGATATTTGCTTAAGTGTCACTCCTAAAAGAGGTCTTTCCTGACCACCATATCTAAGTATTCCCTCTATTCCTGACCACCATATCTAAGTATGTTCTCTTTCATGTATCTTAGTCCATTCAGTCGGCTATAACAAAATACCTTAGACAGGGTAATTTATAAATAACAGAAATTTATTTCTCACAGTTCTGGAGGCTGGGAAGTCCACGGTCAAGGCACTAGCAGATTCTATGTCTGGTGAGAGTCCACTTCCTAAATGGCACTTGTTTGCTGTGTTCTCATATGGTGCAAGAAGAAAATAAGCTCTTTTGGATCTGTTTTATAAGGACACTACTTCCATTCATGAAGACTAAGCCCTCAGGACCTAGTCACCTCCCAAAGGCTCAACATCTTAATATCATCACCTTGAGGGTTAGGTTTTAACATATAAATTTTGGGAGGACACATATATCCACAACATACACTTTTGGCTCTGACCCCACAAAATTCACATCCTTCTCACATACAAAATACATACATTCCATCCCAATAGTCCCAAAAGTCTTAACTCACCCCAATATCAACTCGAAAGTCTAAAGTCATCAAATATTGGTGAGTCTCAAGGTTTGACTCATCCTGAGGCAAACTGCTCTCCAGTTGTGAAATAAAACAAGTTATAAACTTCCAAAACACAATGGTGGGACAGGCACAGGATAGGTGTTCCCAAATCAAAAGAGAGAAATGAGAAGGAAGAAAGGGGTAGCTGGTCCCAAGTTCAAAACCCAACAGGGCAAACAACATTGAATCTTAAGACTGGAGAACCATCTTTTACTCCATGACTCACCTTCCAGACATACTGTGATAGGGATTGGGCCCCCAAGGCTCCAGGCAATCCTACGCTCATGGTTTTGCTTGGTGAAGTCCACACTGCAGCTCTCACCAATTGTAGTCATGTGCCTGTGGCTCTCCCATGCTGGAACTGCACTTTGGTTCCTCTACTGCTCTGGGGTGTTGGGGGCATTCCCACCCTCACAGCTCCAATGGTCATTGCCCTAGTGGAGACTCTCTCCAAAGCTCCACTAGGCATCGTTGTAGTGGCGGCCCTCTGTGATGACTCCCCTCATAACAATTCTCTGCCTGAGATCCAAGACTCTCTGGGGCATCCTTAGAAATCTAGTTGGAGGTACCCATGCCACCACAGTTCATGCCTTCTGCAGTCATGAAGATGGTACTGCATGAACACCAGCATGATCTACCACCCATGCATTTTGGAGAGGCAGCCTGAGCCACAACTAAATCTGTGAAGGAGCACTGCATCAGAACTCAGGGAGTAGAGCCTTGAAACGTTCCACCTCCAAGGCTCTGGCATTCTGACCCTGTGATGGGTGGGGCAACCCCAAAGATTACTGAAATGCCGTTAGGGTCATTCTTTCATTGTCTTGATGAGTAGCATCTGACTGCCTTCTATCCATACTAATCTCCTTATCAAACGTTTGATTGGCCACACCCTCAGTGTTCTCCCCAAACATTTTTCATTCTTTACCATATAGCCAGGCTGAGCATTTTCCAAGTCTTCAAATTCTGCTTCCTTTTTAATTATAAATTCCACCTTTAATTCATTTCTCTCTCACACATTTTACTATACGCAGTCAAGAGAAACCATGCCACATCCTCAACACTTTTCTTGGATATTTCTTCTGCCCAATATCCTATTTCATCACTCAGAAGTTCCATCTTCCATTCTGCCCAATATCCTATTTCATCACTCAGAAGTTCCATCTTCCACAAAGCAGTAGAACACAAACACAATTCAGCCAAGTTCTTTGTCAATTTATAACAAAGAGACCTCATTAAGATGACCTACTTTATCCATATTTGTACCAATATTCTGCTCATAACCACTTAAGTAATCTCTAAGAAGACTTAGGCTTTTTCTACATTTCTCCTCTTCTCCTGAGCACTTGACAGAATTGTCCTTAAGCCTCCTTTCACAGCTGTGTACTACAAAACTTCCAACCTCTACCCATAACTAAGTTCCAAAGTTGCTTCCATGTTTTTAAGTATTTGTTATATGGCAACACCCCACTTCTTGATACCATTGTCTGTTTCAGTCCATTAAGCTTGCTACAACAAAATACCTTAGCCTGGGTAATTTATAAGCATCAGGAATTTATTGCTCACTGTTCTAGAGGCAGGGAAGAAGATCAAGGGAGCACCAGATGTGGTGTCTGATAAGGGTTTTCTGCATCATAGATGATACCTTCTTGCTGCATCTTCACATGGTAGAAGGGCAAAAGGGGCTAACAACCTCCCTCAGGCATCTTTTATAAGGTCACTCATCCCATTCATGAAGGCTCTGCCCTCACTATTCACTTCCTCAAGTCCCCACCTCTTAATACCATCACCTTGGAGACTGGGTTTCAAAATATGAATTTCAGAGGCAGGAAGGGACATACATTCAGATCATAGCACATTGTATCTTGATTTCTCCTGTACAGAATTTATCACAATTAGCAAATATGTATTTGTTTACTTGTTTATTGCCTATCTTTCCCCTTTAGAATAGAAATTCCAGTAGTATAGACTGTATGAAATTTTTATTCACAAATGTAGAATCACTTCATTGCACAGTAGCATAAAATAAACACTAACAAATACTTGGACAACAATGACTGCAAACTAAACTCAGAGAGACCCAAGTTTGGACTTCAGCTTTGCAATATTTTAACTGGGTGATTGTGATCTTGGGTAATCTCCTTTGAACTTCAGTTCTCTCCACTGTGAAGTGAGATTATATTAGTATGAAATCAATTGTTATGTGTAAAGGGCTTAGCAGAGGACCGATTCATAGTACCACTTAGTAAAAATTATTATCATTTTTAATTTTATTTATTATTTCTAATTTTTTAAATTATTTACATTTTGAGTCTCTCTATATGAAGATCAATTAATTCTGATTCCCAATAAATTTTTAAAGCATGAGGATAGAAAGATGCTTGTAATTCCTTTGCTGTGGCATGATCTTATCTTAGATTATAGAGTATTTTACAAAGAAAGGGGCAAATACAGCCAATTTTATAATACATGAGATGAAGCAATTGTAGGAATTTTAAATTAACATGAGATATACATTATGTGAAGTATCTCATAAAGTAAAAGCACTGACCAAATGTAAGGTTCAATGTGGTCATTACAATTTACCACTGCTTATTTTGGCTGAGCACTGGAGAAGGGACTAAGAATTAAGAAGCAGTGATGTCTTCTATGGTTAGAGAAAAGATAAGCTGTTTATGGCAACTAAATTTTATCAGAATCCCTCCAGCCTATTATTGAACATTTTAACAATATGGACTATGTAATTTACTAAATAAGCTATAATTCTACCAGAATTATGAGTCCTCCACAAAGAATACCAATGATTTCTCAACAACATCTTAAATATGTTTTTCTTCTAATTGAATTCCAGGCTATATATTATTATGTCATGTCTAACATTGATAATATCTCACATTTTTCTTTTTTTAAAAAATGTTCCTTTTAAAGTTGGGTGATGAGTACATCTGTCTTATTTTTCATATATTTCAAAATGTATATTGAAACATTCCCCTTTATCAGGTATTATCAGGTATTTAAGTTGCACCTGATTTTTATCTATAATAAATAGTATGGCAATATCCTTGTACACAAATCTTTGATGATACATTTGTTTGTGCCCTTATAAGGAATTTCTAGAAGTGTACCTGACAGATCAAAGGTAAGTATGAAAAATGTTTAACACTGTTGATTTACATTAACAACAAATGCAGAAATATTATGCTAATTTATACTACCAAGCACAGGAGATATGAGGACCTATGATACAATACCTTAACTATTAACTTCTTTTTTGGTTGGTTGTTTGTTTTTGAGATGGAGTCTCACTCTGACACCCAGGCCAGAGTGCAGTGGCCTGACCTTGACTCACTGTAACCTCTGCTTCCCAGGTCCAAGCAATTCTCCTGCCTCAGCCTCCCGAGTAGCTGGAATTATAGGTGCCTGCCCCACATCCAGCTAATTTTTGTATTTTTAGTAGAGATGGGGTTTCACCATATTGGCCAGGTTGGTCTCAAACTCCTGACCTCAAGTGATCCACTCGCCTCGGCCTCCCAAAATCCTGGGAATACAGGCATGAGCCACCGCACCCAGTCGAGTATTAACTTCTTTAATCAACATCTTAACAAGCATTGACTGTTTATTTTTTGCCAAAGATAAGCACAAAATGATTATTGAAAAACAAAGATGACTTCACTGTATTTGCTATGGAAAGAAGAACAATAATGCAAGCCAATTTATATTTTAGTCATTTGGAAATTACACAATTTTAAAATTATCTCATGTTGGTCTTCTGTGGTACCTGAAATTCCATGAGTAGAGAGTCATTCTTTGGTTCAAAATATAAGGCAGAATTATAATAATCAACATTTACTGATATCAGCGTAAGTGCTAAGAAACAAAACCTACACTATTTGTCTGAAGTTTAATTTGAAAGCTAGAAAACTAACATTATATATACAATTACCCATGAGTGCAAATATTCACTTTATTTAAAACATATTCAAAATAAGAAATAAAATGTACTTCATAGATTAATTATTCCTTTATTCTTCCAGCATCAAACTATTGTAGCTAAGTGATTAATGTCACATTTTAAAAATTTTATAATTCCATATCTAGCACAGGACTAGGACTTCACACCTTATATATACTTACAATGTGCCTTTTAAATTACAAGTTTAAAATGTCTGACAGGTTGACAGTAAGGTCGTTGTTAACTTCAGATTCATGGTTGGGTCAAATGAGCCTGATGTCTAAAGGATACAAGACACCGGATTGCATGAATGAGTTTCTTACTCTCCGAGTAGGTAATAATCAGCAGTTTTATAGCGGTGACATTTTTGGTCTCAGAGGGTGGTAAAGAAGGAGAGCATCAATAACTCCTTTGATGTGCACCTCATGTGGATTTTCATGGGTCACTCTGAAAATTTTCAGAGAGGCGTGTGTTGGTTAATCTTCTGGCCAAAAAAAAGAAAAAGCAAGTGGGGGGAGATTACTATATACTACCACAAATGAAAGACTATTCAGTGAATTGAAACAACAGTGAACTTAAATACCATAGCATTATTATGCCTTAGAATACCTATATAACATGGGGGATTAAAGTAAATAAATAAACAAATAATATAATTTGTACAATAGGCCGAGGACGGTGGCTCACACCTGTAATCCCAGCACTTTGGGAGGCCAAGGCGGGCGGATCACCTGAGGTCAGGAGTTCAAGACCAGCCTGGCCAACGTGGCAACACCCGGTCTCTACTACAAACACAAAAATTAGCCGGGCGTTGTGGCAGGTGCCTGTAATCCCAGCTACTTGGGAGAATGAGACAGAAGAATCGCTTGAACCCGGGAGGCGGAGGTTGCGGTGAGCCAAGATCACGCCATTGCATTCCAGCCTGGGCTACAGAGTGAGACTCCATCTCAAAATAAATAAATAAATAAATAAATAAATAAATAAATAAATAAATAAATAATTTGTACAATAAATGTTTTCAGATTGTCACACTAAATATATCATGCAACCTGACTGTTACCATTCCTACAACTACCATCCTTCTGTAGTCCACTGCCTCTGAAGGTTCTGATGAGGTGCAGGGGATGAAGTTATAACACTGAAACCCTCAGCCTACACTCAGTTGAGCTCCTAAACTTTTAGCTTAGGCAAGTTGTTTTAACAGAAAGAGCATGATGTTTGGAGCCAGAAAAGCATGGGATTAAAGGTGCTTTCTCACTGCGTGACCTGATGCAAGTTACTAAATTTTCTAGACCTCAATCCCCTCATCTGCAAGATTAGATCTGATAATACAGTGTCATTCATCCTAGAAGTCTATCAAATCCTCCTTTTGATAATTTCTTATTTCATATAGATTTAAATCTTGATGACAATCTTTCAAAAAATGAACATGAATATATTCTGATAAAAACAAACATATAATGTGAACATGTTACAACAAAATACTGCTACGTAGTGTCAGTGTCTGCTTTGGCATTTGTGTTCTGGGTGACCCTGTCCCCAAATATTACTACTTTAATTGTCATAGCCAAATGAGAAACAGGGAAATACTTACATAAAGAATGTTTTTGTGTCAAGTGAAGGCTCAACAAAGTCACAATGCTATAGAAATGAAGGTTTCCAATAGTTGGAATAAAGAAAAATGATGGGAGAATAATTATCACACAGTGGTTTACAGGCATACTAAGCCTCCAAGAAACCTGTGTCATACTCACTTTGAGAAAGCAATTTAGTTTCAGTAATGATTTCTGCCTTCCTAGTAAGGAAGAACCTCCTAGTAAGGTGTAACTCCTTTTGGTTTTATACTTTTCTCATTATTAAAATTATAACTTATTATGAGTTTATAATTCTGTAAGAGCTGTAAGTATAAAAACATTTTGTTTTATATTTGTACATATATAAACAAAACAAAAATAATTTAATATTGGAGGATATGAGAGTATATTTTTCTCTTTACAAAGGAATCTGTACATTTCTCTTTTGAAACCGTGATACTAGTTACATAGTGCCTAGCCCAAGACAGCTTTTAGTAAAATTTAGTACCCATCCTTTTTTCCCCATATACATTTATTATCACATAGCTATCTGGCATTTGGCTGGGCTTATTTGTTTTTTTTTTCCAGTTCCTGGTAATAATTGGGAGGTCTAATGGGCATAATTTGATTTCAGTTTTCAGGCTTTATATGACAAAATTAATCAATGGGCATAAAGATAGACCAATTTAGCAATCACTGCTTATGCAGTGTCATTTGAGTGACAATAAAGAGAAACCTTTAATGGCCATTTTTGGAATTTTGCCATTAGTAATGTTTTTCTTTGATTTAATGAAGAGAACAAGTTGTAGAGTGTTCAAGAGAACTCTCAAAGCCCGAAATCATGGTGTCTTAGAAGCATAAGTAATTAGGGCTTAACAGATTATACAGTAATTCTAACACTCTGGAACAATTCTGAAAGTATAAACAAGTCATTGAAAAAAAACTATTTAGTTTTATTCATTTATACATGGCCTGTCGCTTTTCACAATTTGATACAAGCATATTAATATTAATAAAGTCATAAAATATGACAAATTTTAGTATAGACCAGGTCCACTATAGTAAGAGATTTCACCTGGTGTTGTGACTTGCTTAGTCGAGCATTTTAAATTGTCTGAATGTGTCAAGATTCCTCCTGACTAAACAGTTCATAAGAGGAACTTTATCATCCAATCAAAGATGAGAGAAAAAAATAAGTAAAAAAGGCATTGATAGAGTAGGCTGCCGGAAATTTCTGTGAACTGGTAAAATTAGAGTAGATTAGAGGATTAATGAATCTAATTACAAAGCTTCAGAACAGAAGAGAGCTTTCAAAGCAAGATACAACAGAATGGTTAATATATCAGCAGAGGTCAGGCAACTATTTTCATGAGTAACAGTATAAATTCAGTCATTCAGGCCATTGAAAGTAATGTATGTTATTTCTTCTCTAATTCTGCATATGTTCTAAAAGGAAAGACAATAGTTTAGGTCCTTTTTTCTTACTGTACACATGAATAGTCCAAAATAACAGACACAATAAATTAAGATATTATCAATAAACTCACTACTATTTTGTTTCATCTTTACCTTTCTTTTCTCACATCTTTGGTTACATCAGTTGAAACAGTCACAGAGAGAAATAATTATAGACACCAGAGCTAATTACATCATATTGTTCACTTTGGTGCTCATAAAGAATCTCCTACATGTCTTCACATGATATACTTTCAAATGTCTCCAAGTAATGGATCTTCTACAGTTTATTAAATTATGAAATTGTGCCTTGGGAAGTTGGTTTTGTTTGTTTTTGAGGGGTTTTTTTATTTTTTAAAAGTTCTCGCTTTGCCACCCAGACTAGAGTGCAGTAGCATGATCTCTGTTCGCCGACCTCAGCCCCCCAACTAGTTGGGACTATAGGCACACAGCCAGCTAAGTTTTGCATTTTTTGTAGAGAAAGGGTCTCGTCATGTAGGCCAGTCTCGTCTCGAACTCCTGGGCTCAAGCAATCTGCCCAACTTGTGCCAGGATTACAGGCGTGAGTCACGGAGCCTGGCCTTGTTTGTTTAATTTCAAAATGAGGTAGGTGTTTTCAGGTTCCTTAAAAAAACTTCTTATTGAAAATAATTCAAATTAAAATAAAGTTGCAAAAATGAAAATAGCACAAGGAATACCCATGTTCCTTTTACCCAGACTTATCTATCGATACTGTTAACATTTGCTTTATTATTTGCAGCCATGTTCTCTGTGTTTCTACACACACACACACACACACACACACACACACACACTTTTTTCCTCAACCATTTGAAATCATGGCCCTTTACCCCTAAATATTTCAGTATGTAAATCCTAAGAAATCCACTTAATGCATACCTTAATGCACAAATTTACATTACAACACTTTTACCTACTCTACCATCCATTTTCCAATTTTATCAGTCTTTTATAGTATTTATGTTTTCTCCTCTAGTACAGGACCCAGTTTAGGGTCAGGAATTATATTTAGTTGTCATATTTCTTTAGTCTCTTTTAACATGGAATATTTCAACAGCCTCTTTGTCTTTGCGACATTAACTTTTTTTTTTTTTTTTGAGACAGAGTCTTACTGTGTCACCCAGCTGGAGTGCAGTGGCGTGATCTTGGCTCACTGCAATGTCTGCCTCCCGGGTTCAAGCAATTCTCGTGCCTCAGCCTCCCAAGCAGCTGAGATTACAGGTGCCCACCACCACACCCAGCTAATTTTTGTATTTTTAGCAGAGATAGGATTTTGCCACGTTGGCCAGGCTGGTCTCAAACTCCTGACCTCAAGTGATCCACCCGTCTCGGCCTCCCAAAGTGCTGAGATTATAGGCATGAACCACGGCGCCCAAGCTGACATTAACATTTTTTAAAGGACACCATCTTCCTTCCTTTCTTTTAATAAAAACATTCCTCATTTTGTATTTGTCTGATGTGATTAATTTGAAGTTATACATTCTTGAGCAGAAAATCACATCTGGAGAAATATCAGATCTATCTGTCCTTCATTCATTGCATAAACTTTTATCATCTGGTCAAGATGTTACCTATTTCTCCACTACATAAATAGTAGACTTTTTTTCTTTATAGCAATTTAATAAGCAGTCTAACACTTGAAGTTAATCAAATACCCTGTCCTCATCAAAATCCTCCCCTAGATTTAGCATCCATACATGATCCTTGCCTAATATAATCTTTATCATGATGATTTTTCAACTCCAGGTCTCTATATATATTAATACTAGTCAGCCCTCAGTATTTTACTATAAAGAGGAACCTCTCTTTCTCATCTATTTATAGACCTATCAATTCCTAGTTTTTCAGTGATTTATAAACTATTACCATACTTTATATTTTTGTGCTCTATTGGTCCCAAATTGGCCAGTGAGAATGCCTCCAATAGGATCCCTGTGTCCTTGTTTTGTGACCCCATTGTTTTATTTAGCACTGACCCTAACCTATACTCCTGAAATCAGCCATTTCTCTGAGAAGCCTCCTTTTCTTTGCAAAGTTAAATTATCTTTAAATATTAGAATTTAAAGGTCACTTTCAGAAGGTTCTAACACTTTGGAAAAACCAACATTATAAAACTGCCTGGTGTTTAAAATAAAAAATCTCTTCGATTGTTTAAGAGTTTAAATGTCTTAATTATCTGGCAATCTTACAGCCATCTAAGACATGATAATCATAAAATATTAAAATACTATATTTTATATGTCTTTCTAGCTTACCTAGAATCTCAGGATATGAGTAGTATACTCTAAGTACTCCTTGTCAACTCTACCAAATTTTCTCAACATTTGAAGTTAGCAATGCTTTTATTTTTCCGTTAAAAACAGATTTTCAAAATATGCTCAGTAGATCTCATTTATAGTCATTCATTGCAAGCCAACCTTGACAATTAGTTCGAATATTAAAGCCAAAAACATTATTTACCAAAACTATCCTTTCTCCATAGAACACAAAGGTAGGAAGCTAAAAAGAATGTCTTCTTTATTACTCTCTAGGCTTAAAATATTACATGTATTGAACATATGGAAAGTTGGCCAGTTGAACAATTGCTAAAAAAAGTGTGTAGGAAAAATGTCATTTCAAACTCCTTTTAAAAATGTGTATCCCTAAAACTGTTTTATTCCAATCATATTACTTTAACATAATCCTTCCATGAACATATACCAATTTAATTATATTAATGCAGGTTTGTATCCATACTTATTATGCAAAAGGTAATTTTTATATCCATAATTATAACACTATGACCTAGCTCTCATCATTTCTCCAAATGACTGAATTATCATCTGAAAACTTGTAATTCCTTGAGGTATATTAGGATATTTCATATGTAAGCAGATCTCTACAATTTTTGAATTTTTTCTTACACAAAGACTCAGCCTATAAAAAATCAGTGCCTTGGGAGATAAAATTAAACATCCTCAATGCCTGTCAGAGCACAAATGATTCTCTGAGCATGAATTTCTGGAGTTTTAATGCCAGTCAGTAGCAATGCTTTTTTGCTATTTAATATGAGCTTTCCAAAACAATATTTAGGAGCATATCTTTTCTTAAGAAAGTAAGATGTCAAGAAAGATTGAGACTTTTTCTTTTTCATTATATGTGTCAAACAATCTTTCTAAAATAACGTTGATTTTAGGTTTAAGAGGATATAAAAAGAGTAGTTCTGTTACTTTTAGTTAGCTTTTATTTCTTTCTTGTTCATTTGTGACAGGAAAACTGTGTAGCTGCAAAATAAAAGGAAGAATAAATTATTCCATACAGTGGCCCTACAGAGGTCAGGTTAATAGGGAGCAAAAGCTATATATGAAGTGACAGAGTTAATCATTCATGTGGCAAATTGTTTTTTTCAAAGATGGTCACAATAGCATCTCCCATCCACATATAATGTGACTTTGACATTCTCCTCAAGAGGCAGGATCTATGTTTCTTTCCCTTGATTCTTGGCAGGCTTGTAGTGTCAGAGGCTAAGTCCTACATCACAGTTCAGTTCTCTTGTTTCTCTTGCAACACTGGCCTTTGGAGCCTCCAAGTAAGCAGGTTGGTTGCCCTGAAGCCAGCATGCTGGGCAAAAGCCCAAACTAGTCCACATGGAAAAACCACATTAAAAGATAAAGATGCCCGGCCATCCCCCAGCTGCTTCAGTCCCCTGCTGTTTCACCTCCAGCCACAGTCTAACTGCAACTGCATTAGAGACCTAGCCAGAACTGACCAGCTGAGCACCTCCCAAACTCCTGACCCAGAGAAACCAAGAGCAATAATAAAAATGATTGCTGTTGTTTTAAGCCACCAAGTTTTGGGGCAACTTATCATGCAGCAATAGAAAACTGGACATGTCAGCATTCCAGACAGTGAATACTGAATAATAACA
This sequence comes from Theropithecus gelada, assembly GCF_003255815.1. NCBI lineage: Eukaryota > Metazoa > Chordata > Mammalia > Primates > Cercopithecidae > Theropithecus > Theropithecus gelada. The sequence continues at coordinate 62,607,247 of NC_037673.1, forward strand.
TGGATTGGGTTGAGGAGGATTGCTCAAGTAGGGAATTAAGGTATGGAAGTCATGCTGAATGTTCCCTTAATTTTCATTCAAGTTTCCACAGGACTCTCAGTTTTCTTCAAATTCTATTCAGTGATATGGATCCAATATAAAATCCAAAGCAACAAATTCATGATGCATATGTGGTAAAGTTAACTTAGGTCTACTAAAAAGAGTTAGCAGCAGCATTAAGTAGAGCTATGTTTCCAATATTTGGGCCTCCAAAGTTACAGAGTCTTAGCTTCTGTCTTATCTATTATAATCTAATAATAATATTATATATAGTAAGTTTAACACTTGATAATTTCCAAAGTGCTTTCATGTACCTGATTTCATGTGATCTTATAAATAATCCTATGAAATAGCAGAGCCTGATAGAGAAAAAAACTGAGTCTCAGAAAAGTTACAAAAATTGCTCAGGATTAAGGAACGAAGGGAAAAAGTATTTAATTCAAGCAAGTAGAAGACTAGACCTGCTACCCTGATCTGGGAGCCAAGATCTAAGTATGTGTATGGAATGTACATGATACATTATACTCTAATCACTGACCATGTGACCCAGAGTCTGTGTGTGCCACTCTCTAAGGAACCAAGATTCAGGTGTATATTAAACATTATGCTCCTAAGTGTTACACTATTTTGCTTTTTAAATACCCTCTTCTGAAAATCTTGCATTTTTATTATACTCTGGATAATCACTAAAGACTGTTCCAAGGACTAGTCTCAGGAGCCTTGTAATTTTTTTAATGTTAAACAAAGTAGGTGCTATTTCAAAGTCCTTTAAGGTTTGATTTAATGAACGCCAAGCATCTCAAATCCACAGGACATTTTTTTTTTTAACAAAACACTGTTGGGTATCTTCTGAAAAGGAAAGTTAACATATGCACCAAATGGAATTCTCATTGAGTTCCAAGATACTGCTTGTCAGACAGAGGAGGTCTCTTGTTGTTGCTGTTGTTCAGTGTGCCCAAACATTGAATATTATTTATACAAAAAACAAGCTTTTAAAAATTCTCTGCCCTGTTCTTTGCCACTAACCATGCCTCCCCAACCATTGGAATAGTTCCATCTCCTTTTAACAACTTCCCATTAAACCTCATGAACCATATCCTGTACTTAATGGGCTGTTAATATTTTAAAGCTTCTGTAGTTCTACTGTAAATCCCCAGTCCCATTTGCAACATTGAAAAGATATACCAAAAAATCTTCCCGGCCAATGATACAAAGAAACCATATAACTTAAATTCTGACATTCAACAATAACTTGTATCATTAACAATAGACTCAATCCTAACAGTATAACAGGCGCAGTAACTATGACAGCTATATATCTGAGAACACTAAGTAGGGTTGGGAACATACCAACATTTAACTGGCTTCAAGCCACATACTTGTCACATTAGCCCAGCATAAGTCACAATACACTTGCTTAATCACTAACATGGCACTTCAGTTCTTAAAAAATAAATAAATAAAATTAAGGTAATATGCCAATAGAGTTTAACCTGATTATTTATTTCATCATAGGAAATTTACAGAAATTTAAAAAATGAAATAAACTAGTTAATTATCTCAAAAAAAAGCAAACTAGAACTCTACATACATTTTGTACAACCTTCCTTTTGGGTAGAAAGTGAATAAATAGTCCAAAGGATATCATTTCTAGTTTCTACTCCTGTTTTTATGCATGCATACAACCCTTTTAATAATTCTTGCCAAAGAATTAGAATGCTGTAACAGTCTTCATCTAAATTCAGAAACTTTAAAAATAAAGTTTATAGGATTTAAAATGTCTTGATTATGCGATAAGAAAGAAAACAACACTACTATCTGATTGAAACACACAGACATTTTCTGTCAGTGGCCACCCAGTTTCTCTCCTGGTTACTCTTAATCTAACCCATCTCATCTGTGCTGCCAAACCGTCACCTCTTTCCCACTCCAACCCTCCGGCTACCTCTCCAGCCACTAGAGATTTAAAAGCAGAAAGCATCTTATTGCCCATCGGATAAGTACTCAGAAAATTCAGTCTTCACTGATTCTGCCTTTAGAAAACACTAAATACGTCTTCTAATGGCTAGGACGCTGTTACAGTTAGAACAGAAGGCTAAAACGGTGGAGTATTCAGGATTTTTCCCACATGGTCATGATATGTCATTCTTTTTATACGCTGTTGGATTCTATTTGCTAATATTTTGTTAAGAATTTTTGCATCTATGCTCATAAGAGATACTGGTCTGTGGTTTTCTTATAATGTCTCTGTCAGTTCAGGTATGAGGGAGATGCTGGCATCATAAGATGGGTTCAAAAGCATTCTGTCTGCTTCTATCTTCTGAGAGACTGTAGAGAATCAGTATAATATCTTTTGTAAATATTTTGTAGAATTCACCAGTGACTCTATCTGGGCCTAGTGCTTTCTGTTTGGGAAGATTATTAACTGTTGGTTCCATTTCGTTAATAGCTAAAAGGCCTATTCAGATTGTCCATCTCTTCTTGTGCAAGTTTTAGCAGATTGTGTCTTTCAAGGAATTAGTACATTTCTTCTCTGTTATCAAATGTGAGAGCATAGAGTTGTTCATAGCATTCCATTTTAACATTTTTAATGTCCACAGGATCTGTGGATGTTCCCTCTTCCATTTCTAGTATTAGTAATCTGTGTCCTCTGTTTTTTTTCTTAGGTTGGGTAAAGGCTTATCAATTTTATTTATCTTATCAAATTTTGGTTTTGTTGATTTTCTTTACTGATTTCCTGTTTTCGAATGTATTGATTTTTGCTCTAGTTTATATTATTCAATTTCTTCTGCTTACTTTGAGGTTAATTTGCCCTCCTTTATCTAGTTACCTAAAATGGCGCTTAGGTTTTATAAGTCTATTTCCTTTTCTAATATATGCACCCAATGCTATAAATTTCCCTCTATGCACTGCTTTTGCTGCCTTTCACAAATTTGTAAGTTATGTTTTCATTTCATTTAGTTCAAAGCATTTTTAATTTCTCTTTTGAACCATGTGTTATTTAGAAGTATGTTGTTTACGGCCAGGCGTGGTGGCTCACACCTGTAATCCCAAGATTTTGGGAGGCCCAGGAGACCAAATTGCTTCAGCTCAGGAGTTCAAAGCCAGCCTGTGCAACATGGAGAAACCCTGATTCTACAAAAAATAGAAAAATCAGCCAAGTGTGGTGGCACATGCTTGTAGTCCCAGCTACTTAGGAGGCTGAGGTGGGAGGAATGCTTGAGCCCAGGAAGCAGAGGATGCAATGAGCTATGATTTTGCCACTACACTCCAGCCTCGGTGACAGAGTGAGACCCTGTCTTAAAAAAAAAAAAAAAAAAAAAAAAAAGTATGTGGTTTAATCTCCATATACTGTTTGGGGCTTTCCAGTTACCTTGCTGTGACTGATTTCTAGATTAATTCCATGTGGTCTGAGAATAGATATTGTATGATATCTATTCTTTTAAATTTGTTAAGATGGGTTTAATGGCCCAGAATGTGGTCTGTCTTGGTGACTGTTCCATGTGAGCTTGAGAAGAATATATATTCTGCTGTTATTGGATAAAGTAGTCTATAGATATCAATCATATCCAGCTGATTGATGGTGTTGTTGAGTTCAACTGTGTCCTTACTGACTTTCCAGTTGCTGAATTTATCCATTTCTGATAGAACGGTGCTGAAGTCTTCAACTATAATAGTAGATTAATTTATTTCTCCCAACAGTTCTTTCAGATTCTGTCTCATGTATTTTATTGATCTGTTGTTAGGCAAATACACATTAAGGATTGTTATGTCTCTTGCAGAACTGACTCCTTTATCATTACGTAATACTCTTCTTTATCCCTAACAACTTTCCTTGCTCTACATTCTGCTCTAACAGAAATTAATATAGCTGGCTGGGTGCGGTGGCTCACGCGTGTAACCCCAATACTTTGGGAGGCCACAGCAGGCAGATCACTTGAGGTCAGGAGTTCGAGACCAGCCTGGCCAACATGGCAAAACCTCATCTCTACTAAAAATACAAAAACTAGTTAGGCATGGCAGCATGTGCCTGTAGTCCCAGCTACTCAGGAGGCTAAGGCAGGAGAATCTCTTGAACCCGGGAGGCAGAGGTTGCAGTGAGCTGAGATTGCACCACTGCCCTCCAGTCTGAATGACAGAGTGAGACTCTTGTCTAAGAAAGAAAGAGAGAGAGAGAGAGAGAGAGAGAGAGAGAAAGCAAGCAAGCAAGCAAGCTAATTCTGCTTTCTTTTGCTTAGGATTGGCATGGTAAATCTTTCTCCATCCAATTACTTTTAATCTATATGTGTCTTTATACTTAAAGTGGATTTCTTGGCCAGGTGCAGTGGCTCATGCCTGTAATACCAGCACTTTGGGAGACCGAGGCGGATGGATCGCCTGAGGTCAGGAGTTCAAGACCAGCCTGGCCAACATGGTGAAACCCCGTCTCCAATAAAAATACAAAAATTAGCTGGGCGTGGTGGTGGGCCCCTGTAAACCCATCTACTTGGGAGGCTGAGGCAGGAGAATCGCCTGAACTTGGGAGGCAGAGGTTGCAGTGAGCCGAGATCGCACCACTGCACTCCAGTCTGAGCCACAGAGTGAGACTCTGTCTCAAAAAACAGTGGATTTCTTGTAGACAACATATAGTTTCATTGGGTCTTATTTTTCTTATCCATTTTAACAATCTCTGTCTTCCAACTGGTGCATTTGGAGCACTGATATTCACAATGCTTATTAATATAGCTGGATTAATATCTACCGTATTTGTTGCCCTTGTTCTTTGTTCTTTTGTTTTCCACTCTGTCTGCCTTTTGTGGTTTTTAATAGAGCATTGTGTATGACTCCACTTTTTCTCCTATTTTAGTGTATCAATTATGCTTCTTTTTTTTTTACCTTTTTAAGTGATTACCCTAGAGTTTGCAATATACAGTTACAACTAATGCAAGTTCATTTTCAAATAAAACCATACTGTTTCATAGGTAGTGTAACTTATAATAATGAAATAATCCTAATTCCTTCCTCCTTTCCCTTGTGATATTACTGTCATTTATTTCATTTCTATATGAGCATATACAGATATAGATATACATATGATAGATACATAAGCACACATAATCAAATTGTTGCTAATATCATTTTTAACAAACTGTTATCTGATAGATCAATCACTAATTCCTTCAATGATGCTTTCCATTGTTTACATAGATCCAAGTTTCTCATCTATATTATTTTTCTTCTCTCTATCTTTTAACATTTCTTGCAAGGCAGATCTATTGCCAATAAAATTCCTCAGTTTTTGTTCATCTGAGAAAGTCTTCATTTCCCCTTCACTTTTGAAGGATAATTTCACAGTGTACAGAATTCTAAGTTGGTGTTCTTTTCCTCAACGCTTTAAATATTTCACTCCTCTCACTTCTTGCTTGCATAGTTTCTGATGAGTAGTCAGATGTAATTCCTACCCTTGTTTCTCTATAGGTAAGATGTTTATTTTCTCTGTCCTCTTTCAGGATTTTTTCTTCTTTTTAATTTTTAAATGTACATTTTATTTTATTAGAGATAGGGTCTCACTCTGTGGTTCCGGCTGGAGTGCAGTGTCGTGATCACAACTCACTGTAGCCTCAAATTCCTGAGCTCATGAGCTCAAGCAATCCTCCTACCTTTGCCTCCCAAGTAGCTGGGATTATAGGTACACACCACTGCATATGGCTTTTTCGTTTTTTGTGTTGTTGTTGTAGAAACCAGGATGTTGCTTTGTTGCCCAGGCTGTTCTCTAACTCCTTGTTTCAAGCAAGCCTCTTGCATTGGCCTCTCAAAACTGTTGGAATTATAGGCATGATCTACTGCAGCCCAGCTAGGTTTTTTCTTATTCTGTGCTTTTCTGTAATTTAAAAGTGATATGCCTAGGAATAGGCATTCTGTGGTTTGGTGTCTGACATTAATTTAGATAAATTATCGGTCATTATTGTTTCAAATATTTCTATTCCTTTCTCTTTTTACTTTCTGGTACTCTCATTGCACATGTATTACATCTTTTATAGTTTTCCCACAGCTCTTGGATGTTCTTTTTTTTTTCAGTCTTTGTTCTTTTAGTTTTTGAAATTTAGAGTCTTCTATTAATATATCTTCTGGTTCAGAAATTCTGTCCTCAGTCATGTCCAGTCTACTAAGAAGCCCATCAAGGCATTCTTCATTTCCATTACAGTGTTTTTGATCTCTAGCACTTTCTTTTTGGCTGTCTTAGAATTTCCATCTTTCTGCTTACAGTTCTCATCTGTGCTTGCATGCTGTTTACATTCTCCATTAATGCTTTTAGCATATTAATCATAGTAGTAAATTCTATCTGATAATTCCACCATCTCAGCCATGTCTGCTTCTGATGCTTGCTCTGTCTTCAAACTGTGTTTTTTGCCTCTCAGTATGCCTTGTAATTTTTTCTTGACAGCCAGACATGATATACTGGGTAAAAGCAATTACTGTAAATAGGCCTTTAATAATGTGGTGATAAGGTGTGGGGAAAGGGGAAACATTCTATAGTCCTACAATTAGGTCTCAGCCTTTCAGTACGCCTATGCCTCTGAACTCTTGAAAAAGTATTTTGTAGTCTTTTTTCTCCCCTTTTACGTGGGACAGGATGACTAGAGTTGAGTATTTCCATTCCCCCAGAACAGTTAGCTCTGATCAAACCCCACAGATTAGGCTCTTGTTAGCTAGTTTCTCCTGAGATCAGATCTTATTAAAAAGAACAGAGTGCTCTAGCAAATTCCCAGATAGATTCCTTTCCCCTTCTGCTGCTGGAACACAAGGGAGTTCTTCTCCAATATTTACTGTGAGAACCTAGTCGAGCTCCTACAGGTATAATTCTCAAGTGTGGGGGTCCATCTAAAACTAGGTCCTCCTGGAGTTTTTAACTCTTAGACTTGTCCACATAGAGCCTCCAGCAATTTGTCAATTACAGGTCAGGTTTTCCTATCCCAGCACTGATTTCCATGGAGGTTTCTGCTCTGATATGCTGTGATTCTCTGTATTTGTCTGTCACTCCAATTTTGGGAGACACTGTTTGCCCTGTGACCTCACTTCTCTTACAGATCTAAGAAGAGTTATTGATTTTTCAGTTGTTCAGATTTTCGTGTACTGTTAGGATAGAGTGGCAGCTTCAAAGCTCCTTACTGGTAGAAACTGAAATTCTTTGATTTTTTCACTTTCTCCTTCTTTAGTCTCTCCCTTTCTTTCCCTCCCTTTCTCTGTCTCCACTATCACATGTCATAACTCTCAATGATTTCAATTCCAACTTAAATCATCCTAATACACTGGCCTCTCATTTATTTAACATTGTTATTTCCAGTGGTTGTTTCCTCCTTCTGCCTCAGCTATCTACTTCCATCATCATATCCAAGACTTTGTCATTACTAATTTCAAGCTTTGCACTCTCTACCATTGCTGATCTTCCCAGCTTACCACTTTTCACTGTTTCTCACTGTCTTCACATAATTTTTTTCTCTCTTTACCTGGCTTACACTCCATGGTTAGTCATTCTCACCACCTTCTTGCATCTACTCTTATGTCTCTTTCCCTTCTCTCTCTCCAATGAATTCACTTGCAAAAACACATATCTTAGGGAAATCCAAATCTCTACCTATCCTTCACTTCTACCCAACAAGATGAATGTGACTGAAGACAAAATACAACCATGTTGACTGATTTCACTTTAAATTCAACAAGTGACCTCAAGTAAGACCTTAGCAATACCCAACAATGCTACTACCTTTCACTAGGGACTTTCTCCTAGTTTCATCAATGATAACTTCATACTTCTCTCTCCTCAAATCTCTAACATCACCTTCTTATTATTTATTCTCAGCTAATGACTGCTTTCTATTTCACTGAGAAAACAGAAAGAACCAGAAGGAAACTTCCAGATACTCACACACCAAATCTTACCAATTACATTTTGATGTACATACTCTGCCCTCCATGGTATCACAATGAATAAATGTCCAGGCTCCTATCTAAGGACACCCCTCCCATATTTGGCACTGGATCTCTTCCCTTTAAGTCTTCTCAAGCACACTGTTACTACTGCTTTCCCCCATCTTCCCTACATCATCACTTTTGGCCTATCTTTAATTATTCTCACTATCATACAATATATGATCCTAAAAAGCAAAATAAGATGAAATGAAAAACCTCCATGAACTCCAAGGACTCTTCAGTCAGACTTCTATGGTCTGCTTTATGACAAAACTCATTGAATAAGTTGTGTATATGCAGTGTCTCTACTTCCTTTTCTTCCTTTTTTTTTTTCCATAAATCCATTCCAATCTATCTTTCCACTTACCCCTCCATTAAAATAACTTTTCAAACTCATCAATAGCTCCAACCCTTTTACAATAATGAATTTTAAGGCCTCATTTTACTCAAACTATCACATTCATCTGATACAGATGATGATGCTTTCCTCCTTGAAACACTTTTTTCACTTGTCTTTCAGAACAACACTTTCTCGTGGTTCTCTTTCTATCTAACTAGCTGCTTTTTCTGTCTCCTTTCTTGATTTTCCCTCTTCTCTCTAATTTTTACACACTGAAGTAATCCAGACTTTACACACAGAAGTAATCCATCTTTGAAACACTTCTTTTCTGAACATACACTTCCTGTATGATTTCATCTAGTCTAATGGCTTTTAATACTATCTATATATTTATGTCTCCCAAAATTTTAAGTCCGTTTCCATCTTCCCTTCTGAAATCCAGGCTTATCAACAAGCATCTTTTTTTTTTTTTTTTTTTTTTTGAGACGGAGTCTCGCTCTGTCGCCCAAGCTGGAGTGCAGTGGCGCGATCTCGGCTCACTACAAGCTCCGCCTCCCGGGTTCATGCTATTCTCCTGCCTCAGCCTCCCAAGTAGCTGGAACTACAGGCGCCCGCCAGCACGCCTGGCTAATTTTTTTTTTGTATTTTAGTAGAGACGGGGTTTCACCGTGTTAGCCAGGATGGTCTCCATCTCCTGACCTCGTGATCCACCCATCTCGGCCTCCCAAAGTGCTGGAATTACAGGCGTGAGCCACCACGCCCGGCCAACAAACATCTTAAAATTAGCAAGATCATGATCAAGAATTCTTGATCTTTCTGTATCAACCTGTTCCTCCAGCATGTTTACCGCTATCTTGTAAGAAGCAATTCCAATCAAATAATTTGCGAGTCTAAAATTTTCACATTTTCATTTATTCCTCTTTCTCTCATACTCCTATTCAATAAATTTTCAAAAATCTGTTGGAACTCTCTTCCAAGTGTATATTTAGAATGAGACAAGTTACCATGTAAAAAAGTTACATGTAAAATAGCAATTCTGACACATATAATATAACTCTCTAGACTCCATTATCTTCATGGATTTATCACTACTTATTCCATATTTCTTTATATTTCTTTTCACCAGCGTCCCCTAGTAATATGTAAGCTCTTCACCTGTGTCCCTAGTAAAATGTAAGCTCTTCAAAAGAGAACAAGAAACTTATATGTTCACTCCTGTATTTCAGTGCACAGAATGCACAGAAAAAAAAAAGTGCCTGATAAAAATGAGTAACTTCATGAACATTATACTTTCTCCCAATATAAAATCACTGCTTAAGAATCTTTGCCCAAGTTGTCAACTAAATCCAGAGATTATATACCAAATCCTGAAAAAATTCCAATAAACCTTATAAAATTTTAGTATTGTATATCACTAATTCATTAATGAATTAAGAACACATAATTGACAGTTTTTTGTTGCTTTTTTTTGTACTTTAAGTTCTAGCGTACATGTGCACAACATGTAGGTTTGTTACATATGTATACATGTGCCATGTTGGTGTGCTGCACCCATTAACTTGTCATTTACATTAGATATTTCTGCTAATGTTATCCCTCCTCACTCTCCCCACCCCACGACAGGCCCCAGTGTGTGATGTTCCCCATCATGTGTCCAAGTATTCTCATTGTTCAATTCCCACATATGAGTGAGAACATGCGATGTTTGGTTTTCTGTCCTTGCAGTAGTTTGCTGAGAATGATGGTTTCCAGCTGCATCCATGTCCCTACAAAGGACATGAACTCATACTTTTTTATGGCTGCATAGTATTCCATGGTGTATATGTGCCACATTTTCTTAATCCAGTCTGTCACTCATGGACATTTGGGTTGGTTCCAAGTCTTTGATATTGTGAATAGTGCCGCAATAAACATACGTGTGCATGTGTCTTTATAGCAGCATCATTTATGATCCTTTGGGTATATCCCCAGTAATGGGATGGCTGGGTCAAATGGTATTTCTAGTTCTAGATCCTTGAGGAATCGCCACACTGTCTGCCACAATGGCTGAACTAGTTTACAGTCCCACCAATAGTGTAAAAGCGTTCCTATTTCTCTACATCATCTCCAGCACCTGCTGCTTCCTGACTTTTTAATGATTCCCATTCTAACTGGTGTAAGATGGTACCTCATTGTGGTTTTGATTTGCATTTCTCTGATGGCCAGTGATGATGAGAATTTTTTCATGTGTCTGTTGGCTGTATAAATATCTTCATTTGAGAAGTGTCTGTTCATATCCTTTGCCCACTTTTTGATGGGGTTGTTTGATTTTTTCTTGTAAATTTGTTTAAGTTTTTCATAGATTCTGGATATTAGCCCATTGTCAGATGGGTAGATTGTAAAAATTTTCTCCCATTCTGTAGGTTGCCTGTTCACTCTGATGGTAGTTTATTTTGCCATGCAGAAGCTCTTTAGTTTAATTAGATCCCATTTGTCAATTTCGGCGTTTGTTGCCATTGTTTTTGGTGTTTAAGTCATGAAGTCCTTGCCCATGCCCATGGCCTGAATGGTATTGCCTAGGTTTTCTTCTAGGGTTTTTATGGCTTTAGGTCTAACATTTAAGTCTTTAATCCATCTTGATTTAATTTTTGTATAAGGTGTAAGGAAGGGATCCAGTTTCAGCTTTCTACATACGGCTAGCCAGTTTTCCCAGCACCATTTATCAAATAGGGAATCCTTTCCCCAGTTATTTTTTTTGTCAGGTTTGTCAAAGATCAGATGGTTGTAGATGTGTGGTATTATTTCTAAGGGCTCTGTTCTGTTCCATTGGTCTATATCTCTATTTTGATATCAGTACTATGCTGTTTGTCATTGTAGCCTTGTATTATAGTTTGAAGTCAAGTAGCGTGATGCCTCCAGCTTTGTTCATCTTGCTTAGGATTGTCTTCACAATGCGGGGTCTTTTTTGGTTCCATACGAACTTTAAAGTAGTTTTTTCCAATTCTGTGAAGAAAGTCGTTGGTAGCTTAATGGGGATGGCATTGAATCTATAAATTACCTGGGGTAGTATTGCCAGGTATTTGATTCTTCCTATCCATGAGCATGGAATGTTCTTCCATTTGTTTGTGTCCTCTTTTATTTTGTTGAGCAGTGGTTTGTAGTTTCCCTTGAAGAGGTCTTTCACATACCTTGTAAGTTGAATTCCTAAGTATTTTATTCTCTTTGAAGCAATGGTGAAAGGGAGATCACCCATGATTTGGCTCTCTGTTTCTCTGTTATTGCTGTATAGGAATGCTTGTGATTTTTGCACATTGATTTTGTATCCTGAGACTTTGCTGAAGATGCTTATCAGCTTAAGGAGATGTTGGGCTGAGACAATGGGGTTTTCTAAATATACAATCATGTCATCTGCAAACAGGGACAATTTGATTTCCTCTTTTCCTAATTGAATACCTTTTCTTTCTTTCTCCTGCCTGACTGCCCTGGCCAGAACTTCCAACACTATGTTGAATAGGAGTGGTGAGAGAGGTCATGGCTGTCTTGTGCCAGTTTTCAAAGGGAATGCTTCCAGTTTTGGCCCATTCAGTATGATATTGGCTGTGGGTCTGTCATAAATAGCTCTTATTATTTTGAGATATATCCCATCAATAACTAGTTTATTGAGAGTTTTTAGCATGAAGCGTTGTTGAATTTTGTCAAAGGCCTTTTCTGCATCTATTGAAGATCAAATGAATGAAATGAAGTGAGAAGTTTAGAGAAAAAAGAGTAAAAAGAAACAAACAAAGCCTCCAAGAAATATGGGATTATGTGAAAAGACCAAATCTACATCTGATTGATGGACCTGAAAGTGACGGGGAGAGTGGAACCAAGTTGGAATACACTCTTCAGGATATTATCCAGGAGAACTTCCCCAACCTAGCAAGGCAGGCCAATATTCAAATTCGGGAAATACAGAGAATGCCACAAAGATACTTCTCAAGAAGAGGAACTCCAAGACACATAATTGTCAGACTCACCAAAGTTGAAATGAAGGAAAAAATGTTAAGGGCAGCCAGAGATAATGGTCGGGTTACCCACAAAGGGAAGCCCATCAGACTAACAGTGGATTTCTCTGCAGAAACTCCAGAAGCCAGAAGAGAGTAGGGGCCAATATTCAACATTCTAAAAGAAAATAATTTTCAACCCAGAATTCCATATCCAACCAAACTAAGCTTCATAAGTGAAGGAGAACTAAAATCCTTTACAGACAAGCAAATGCTGAGAGATTTTGTCACCACCAGGCCTGCCTTACAAGAGCTCCTGAAGGAAGCACTAAACATGGAAAGGAACAACCGGTACCAGTCACTGCAAAAACATGCCAAATTGTAAAGACCATCAATGCTAGGAAGAAACTGCATCAACTAACGAGCAAAATAACCAGCTAACATCCTAATGACAGGATCAAATTCACACATAACAATATTAACCTTAAATGTAAGTGGGCTAAATGTTCTAATTAAAAGACACACACTGCCAAATTGGATAAAGAGTCAAAATCCATCAGTGTGCTGTATTCAGGAGACCCATCTCACGTGCAGAGACACACACAGGCTCAAAATGAAGGGATGGAGGAAGATCTACCAAGCAAATGGAAAACAAAAAAAGGCAGGGGTTGCAAAATCTTAGTCTCTGAATAAACAGACTTTAAACCAGCAAAGATCAAAAGAGACAAAGAAGGCCATTACATAATGGTAAACGGATCAATTCAACAAGAAGAGCTAACTATCCTAAATATATATGCACCTAATACAGGGGCACCCAGATGCATAAAGCAAGTCCTTAGAGACCTACAAAGAGACTTAGAGTCCCACACAATAATAATGGGAGACTTTAACACCCCATTGTCATCATTAGACAGATCAACGAGACAGAAAGTTTTAACAAGGATATCAAGGATTTGAACTCAGCTCTGGACCAAGCAGACCTAACAGACATTAACAGAACTCTCTACCCCAAACCAACAGAATATACATTCTTCTCAGCACCACATCACACTTACTCCAAAACTGACCACATAGGTGGAAGTAAAGCACTCCTCAGCAAATGTAAAAGAACACACATTATAACAAACTGTCTCACATACCACAGTGCAATCAAACTAGAACTCAGGATTAAGAAACTCACTCAAAACCACTCAACTACATGGAAACTGAACAACCTGCTCCTGAATGACTACTGGGTACATAACGAAATGAAGGTGGAAATAAAGATGTTCTTTGAAACCAATGAGAACAAAGACACAACATACCAGAATCTCTGGGACACGTTTAAAGTAGTGTGTACAGGGAAATTTATAGCACTAAATGCCCACAAGAGAAAGCAGGAAAGATCTAAAATTAACACCCTAACATCACAATTAAAAGAACTAGAGAAGCAAGAGCAAAAACATTCAAAAGCTAGCAGAAGGCAAGAAATAACTAAGATCAGAGCAGAACTGAAGGATATGGAAACACAAAAAACCTTTCAAAAAAATCAGTGAACTCAGGAGCTGCAATTTTGAAAACATCAACAAAATTGATAGACCACTGGCAAGACTAATAAAGCAGAAAAGAGAGAAGCATCAAATAGACGCAATAAAAAATGATAAAGGGAATATCAGCACTGATCCTACAGAAATACAAACTGCCATCAGAGAATACTATAAACACCTCTATGCAAATAAACTAGAAAATCTAGAAGAAATTGATAAATTCCTGGACACATACACCCTCCCAAGACTAAATCAGGAAGAAGTTGAATCCCTGAGTAGACCAATAACAGGCTCTGATATTGAGGCAATAATTAATAGCCTACCAAGGAAAACAAGTCCAGCACCAGACAGATTCACAGCTGAATTCTACCAGAGGCACAAAGAGGAGCTGGTACCATTCCTTCTAAAACTATTCCAATCAGTAGAAAAACAGGGAATCCTCCCTAACTCATTTTATGATGCCAGCATCATCCTGATACCAAAGCCTGGTAGAGACACAACAAAAAAAGAGAATGTTAGACAAATATCCCTGATGAACATCGATGCAGAAATCCTCAATGAAATACTGGGAAACCGAATCCAGCAGCACATCAAAAAACTTATCCACCACAATCAAGTTGGCTTCATCCGTGGCATGCAAGGCTGGTTCAACTATGCAAATCAATAAACATAATCCATCATATAAACAGAACCAAAGACAAAAACCACGTGATTATCTCAATAGATGCAGACTTAGTTTTTTATCATATGCAATATAAGTTACTTAAAAGGTTTGACCGCTATTAAAATCACCTACTCTAGAAAGAAAAAACACAGTATTTGTAACTTCATAAAATTATTTCCAACTTCATTTGATTGAATTCATCATATTGTTTCCTAAAAACACTTGTACTTGAGAGAAAAGAAGACGGGCAATACTGAGAGCAGAGAAAAAGTGGGAAAAGGCATCAAAAGGAAAAGTTGGGACTTCCAATGACAAACTTAACTCATGTCATAAATGCTCAAGTCCCAGAACTTGCAGATAACCAACTATACAACAAAAGTGAATATATTATGAAAAATAACATTTCTTCATATATAAATTATTGTTAGATATAAATTCAATCATGTTATACTTAACAGTTTACATTGAGCTACTCATAACTCAATCAGTTGAATAAATTATGGGTAAAAGTTACAGCCAACAAGAGTTAACATTCTTTCTTTAATTGGCAAGTAAAAATTGTATATATTTATAACATATAGTTTGATGTTTTGATATATGTATACATTATGGAACAGCTAAATCAAAATAATATATGCATTACCTCAAATATTTATTTTCCTATGGAGAGAACATTTAATATCTACTCTTTCCTATACCATTGCAGTTTTCAAGAATGCAGCATATTAATATTATCATTAACTATAGTCACCATGATATACAATAGATCTCATGAACTTATTCCTCCTAATTGAAATTTTGTGTCCTATGATCAACATCTCGTAACCCCCACAACTTCTGGCAACCACCATTTAACTCTGTTTCTATGACTCTGACTTTTTTTATATACTCCACATAGAAGTGAGATCATACAGTATTTGTCTTTCTCTGCCTGGCTGACTTACTATAATATCCTCCAGGTTCATTCATGCCATCACAAATGACAGGATTTCCTTTTCTTTTAGGATCTCATTCTGTCACCCAGGCTAGAGGGCAGTGGTGCAATCACAGCGCACTGCAGTCTTGAGCTCTTGAAGTCAAGCAATCCTCCTGCTTCAGGCTCCTGAGTAGCTGGGACCATAGCCACACACCACCATGCCCAGCTAATTTTTTGCATTTTTTGTAGAAAGGGGGTCTTTCCATCTATCCCAAGCTGGTCTTGAACTCATGGGCTCAAATGATCCTCCCACCTCAGCTTCCCAAAGTGCTGAAATTACAGGTGTGAGCCACTGAGCGTGGCCTGCTTCTTTTTTAAGGGTAAATAGTGTTCTATTACGTGTATATATCATATTTTAAAAATCTATTTATCCATCAGTGAACAGTGAGTTTGATTCGCTATGCTGCAAAGAACATGGGATGGGAGTGCAGATCTCTCTTCAACATACTGATTTCATATCCTTTGAATATATACTTAGCAGTGGGATTGCTGAAGCCTATGACAGTTCTATTTTTTATTATTTGAGGAACCTTCACACTGTTTTCCATAGTGCCTATACAGCTTTGTTTCTCTCAATAATTTTTGAATAAAAAGTCTTTATTTAGAAATGGAAAAGTTTAAGAGCCAAATTTCTATAAATGACTGTAATCTAATGGAATCCTATTATCTCCTTCATCAGCATTTTCTTCCTACTCCAGCTGTCTTCCATCTTTTGTGTCAATCCTTCCCCATAGTCTATCTGGTCCCTGTATGTCTCAAACCGGAGTATGAGTGACCTAGGGAGTTTGAGAGGTTGTCACAGGTAGGGAAAAACATAAGTTAAAACATGCTGCATCTTCTTGCTGATAAAACTTTATTCAAAGATAAGTGTATAAAGGGAAGGAGGAAGAGAGAAAAACAATTTAGTCACCGAAAACATTTATATTAAATAATATTATGTAGTAACATTTAAATATAAGTCTTTGAAAAATTATGCTGGCACAAACTAAACTTATAGAGTGCTCTTTAGTTCCCTTTACTATATCCTTAAGTATAAAGAAGTAGGGAATTAGAAATGCCATACTATGTACCCCATTAAGTCTTCTACCAAGTCAATTAGTCCCACTACGGTACTAATGTTAATAATAGCTATCATTTATTGAGTGCTAATTTAAACCAGGCACCATTCTAAGACATTTACATGAATCATTTCATCTTCACAACCATCCTATAAGGTAGGTTATTATTATACTGTTCATTTTATGGGTAAAGAAATTTAAGCACAAAGTAAAGTAACTTGCCTCAAGATCACACAGTAAAGTCGCAAAATGCAAGAAAAGATCTTTAATGCTATAAATGCTTAATATGTGATGTATTCTGGAAGAATATACATTTTTAAAATGAAAATGGGAATGCTAAATACTAAAAGCCTTTAAAAACCAAGAAATTAAATTGTAATAGTGGAATGACACACTAATGCAAAGTCTCACCTGTTGATAGTTAGTCCTCGGAAGAGAGGATTAGGATTACAGAGTTATATAGAAGTAATTTTTTAGTGAAAACACATACACACATACACACATGCACACAGGCGCATACACACACACATACATGCACACACAATACTGATAACCAAAAACACATGATTTGATATCAAAACAATGCCCTTTAAGTATTTCTAAATCTGTAATCTTATTACTCTTACCTTGACAGTGTATTATAAGCTATTTTCACATTCATAGGCACACATCACCGATAATATGTCATTACATAAATAAATTTGGAGAAGAGGGCATTTTGCATACATCTACATTAGCAATAAAATGATCCATATAGGAAATATAATATATGACAATCTGGTTATTAGAAAATTTTGGTCAAAAACAAAAAAAATGCTTATGCAAAATACATATTTGATCAAATAACAACTAAAACCAAAATAAATGATGAAGCTAAATTAAAAGCAATAATATAATTGAAAATTAGCAGTTGAAATAATTGAAAACCATAATTCAAATAATACTGATACAAAGAGTTTTTTAATCCAACTATTTGTAGTTGAAAATGTTAATATTAGTTTACAATTCTCTAATTATATGCACTTCATTACTCTTTGTGATACTATTTAATCTTATGAATATCAAGATTTAGTAACCCTCTATAGCTTGCTTAATAGTTTGCTAACACACAGCTCTAACCTACATATTAAAAATCAAAGTTCATGAAACTGCATTTACTTATCTGTAACACCAAAGGAAGAACCTGTCTTTTTGATCAATGTCTAGCCTCTCAGAATGGCCTTATAAGACCTAGCAATAGGCCTCCATATCTTAAAGAATCACAGACTAAAACAGGCTCAGCGGGGCATCTTCTCACATGAAAATAGTTTCTGTAAAGGAACTCTGTGGTAAGCCTATGTTTTTCTAAATTTCTTTCCACTTTCAAGAAAGTGAATAAATGAAAACTTGGCATGATACCTATGCAAGATTGCAAACCTTACCATAAGCTGTCAATGACAGTTTTCCCAGGCAATTTTCTTCAGTAGGACAATGTAACACTCACATTTTCCAAAAATATTTCTCATAACAAACATGGCAGGGATTTTTTTAAGTAAAATTCTTTTAATAATATTATAAACATCTAATTGTAAAAAGATTCAATATTTAGGCCGGGCGCGGTGGCTCATGCCTGTAATCCCAGCACTTTGGGAGGCCGAGGCGGGTGGATCACGAGGTCAGCAGATCGAGACCTATATCCAGAGGGAAAAAGCCTCCTTATCTCTGAAGAAAGAGGGAGGGAATCCACGAGGAGTCTGAATGAATAGGCCTTGCTAAGTTTTCCCCAGTTTACTACTCTTAGCTCATATCCCTTTGTCTATCACATTTTTCTACAACTTTCCATTCTTCATCAAACCTAGTATAAAAACACTCAGGCTTTTTAAATTATTTTTTATTTTTTCATTTGTCTATTTTTTATTTACTTTTGTTATTTCTTTGTGTCTTCATTTCCTTATGAAGACTCCTGTGTCACATAAAACTTATAAAATTTGGCTGGGCGCGGTGGCTCACACCTGTAATCACAGCACTTTGGGAGGCTGAGGCAGGTGGATCACGAGGTCAGGAGATCGTGACCATCCTGGCTAACACGGTGAAACCCTGTGTCTACTAAAAATACAAAACATTAGCCGGGCGTGGTGGCGGGCGCCTGTAGTCCCAGCTACTCAGGAGGTTGAGGCAGGAGAATGGCGTGAATCTGGGAGGTGGAGCTTGCAGTGAGCCGAGATCGGGCCACTGCACTTTAGTCTGGGTGACAGAGCGAGACTCTGTCTCGGAAAGAAAAAAAAAAACCTTATAAAATTTGTGTGCTTTCCACTTGTTAACATGTCTTATTATTCCATTTAATTTTCAGACTCAGCTGGGGACTCTAAGAAGGTCAAGGGAAAGATTTTCCTCACCTACACTAAATGATGAAAACAAATAAAACTATTAACTTTACCTTAGGAAAAAATGCTAATATATTGACATAAACAACTATAATATTAGATGGAAAGTGACAAAAGTGTTGTAAGAAGGATATAGATAAAGCCATATGAGAGGTAAGATTATTCTTGGTTTCTTGGCAGTAAAGGAAAGAAGTTTTAAAAGAATTTCTGGGTATTTGAGCTACAATATAAAAAAATAGAATTTGGTGATGATTTAGAATAGGGGAAGACTAGCTGAAGTGCAGGAACACTTTTAAGTAACAGGACAAAGTGTGAAAACATGTTTTGTGTACAGAAAGGACAAGAAGTACTCTTTGTCTCTATCTCACATCATATGCAAACATTAATTCAAAATGAACACAAAGACCTAAATGCAAGAGCTAAAACTACAAAAATCTTAGAAGAAAACATAGGAGTAAATCTTTACGACCTTGTATTAAGCAATGATTTCTTAGATATGACACCAAAGGCACAAGTAACGAAAGAAAAAAATAGGGAAATTGGAATTCGTTGAAAATAAAACCTTTCATGCTTCAAAACACACTATCAACAGAGTAAAAAGTCAATATAGAGTATGAGGAAAAATATGTGCAAATCATATATGTGATAAGTCTAATATTCAAATTTATTTTAAAAA
Source organism: Theropithecus gelada (assembly GCF_003255815.1). Lineage (NCBI taxonomy): Eukaryota > Metazoa > Chordata > Mammalia > Primates > Cercopithecidae > Theropithecus > Theropithecus gelada. The sequence continues at coordinate 62,626,801 of NC_037673.1, forward strand.
CTATTACAAATGAACAATAAAAAGGCAAATAACTCACTCAAGAAATGAGTAATGGCTCTTAATAGACATTTCTCCAAAGAAGATATATACATGGCCAATAAACACATAAAAAGATGGTCAACATCATTAGTCATTTGGGAAAATCAAATAAAATCCACAGGCAAAATACCACTTCAAACCCACTAGGATGCCTACAATAAAAAAGATACAATAACCTTCTCTGAGAAAACACCAAATGGCGGATGATGCCGGTGCAAGGGTGTATCCCAGAGGCCCAGGGATGGGAAACCACAGTGGCTTCCATGGAGGCTTCAGCAGTGGCATCTGGTGCCAGGGTTGTGGCCATGGTCGGGGCCACAGCCCAAGTCGCGAAGCTCACAGAGGCAAGGCCTTGGACTAGGAGTGGATGCCCATCACCAAGCTGGGTCACCCGGTCAAGGACATGAAGATGAAGTCCCTAGAGGAGATCCATCTCTTCTTCCTGCCCATCAAGGAGTCTGAGATCATTGACTTTTTTCTGGGGGCTCTCTCAAGGATGAGGTTTTGAAGATTATGTCAGTGCAGAAGCAGATCTATGCTGGCCAGCACACCAAGTTTAAGGCATTTGTTGCCATCAGGGACTACAATGGCCAGGTAGGTCTGTGTAATAAGCACTCCAAGAAGGTGGACACTGCCATCCACGAGGCCATCATCCTGGCCAAGCTCTCCCTTGTCTCCGTGTGCACAGGCTACTGGGGGAACAAGATCGGCAAGCCCCACATGGTCCCTTGCAAGGTGACAGGCCACTGCAGCTCTGTGCTGGTGACCTCATCCCTGTGCCCAGGGGCACTGGGATCATCTCAGCTCCCATGCCCAAGAAGCTGCTGATGACGGCTGGTATCGATGACTGCTACACTTCAGCCAGGGGCTGCATGGACGCCCTGGGCAATTTCACCAAGGCCACCTTCAATGCCATCTCTAAGACCTATAGCTACCTGACCCCTGACCTCTGGAAGGAGACTGTATTCACCAAGTCTCCCTATCAGGAATTCACTGACCACCCCATCAAGACCCACACCAGAGTCTCCACGCAGAAGACCCAGTCTCCAGCTGTGGGTACAAGATAGGGTTTTATACAAGAAAAATAAAAAGAATCAAGCCTGTTTTTTTTTTTAAGACACAATAACAAATGTTGGTGATAATGTGAAAAAACTGGAACACTTAAACACTGAAGATGGAAATGTAAAATAATGCAATCACTTTGGAAAATAACTTTTAAGTTCTTCAAAAGATTAAACATAGGCCAGGCGCTGTGGCTCATGCCTATAATACCAGCACTTTTGGGGGCTGAGGTGGGCAGATCACAATGTCAGGAGATTGAGACCATCCTCACTAACACGGTGAAACCCCCTCTCTACTAAAAATACAAAAAATTAGCCAGGTGTGGTGGCACGCGCCTGTGGTCCCAGCCACTTGGGAGGCCAAGGCAGGAGAATGGCGTGAACCCAGGAGACAGAGCTTACAGTGAGCCAAGATCGCACCACTGCACTCCAGCCTGGGCAAGACAGCGAAACTCTGTCTCAAAAAAAAAAAAAAAAAAAAAGATTAAACATAGAATTATGATATGACTCAGCAATTCCATTCCTAAGTATATATTCATGAAAATTGAAAATATACGTTCACACAAAAACTTGTATGACTATTAATAGCAGCATTATTCATAATGGCCCAAAGGAGGCATTGATCCAAAAATCTGTCAAGAGATGAAGGAATAACTAACATGTGGTATATCCCCCCAAATTAGCCAGGCATGGTGGTGGGCACCTGTAATCTCAGCCTGTTGGGAGGCTGTGGCAGGAGAATCACTTGAGCCCAGGAAGAGGTTGCAGTGAGCCGAGATCACACCACTGCACTGGGCAACAGAGCAAGACTCAATTTCAAAAAACAAAACAAAACAACAACAAAACCAAATAAATAAAATAAAATAAAATGTGGTATATCCCATTTCTACTGAAATTATTCCAAAAACTCAAGAAGGAGGAACTCCTCCCTAACTGTACAAAGCCAGCATCACTGTAATACCAAAACCTGGTAAAGATACAACAACAAAAAAGAAAACTGCGGATCAATATCCCTGATTAACACAGGAGCAAAAATCCTCAACAAAATACTAGAAAACTGAACTCAACAGTGTAACAAAAAGTTAATTCACCATGATAAAGGAGGTTTTGTTCTTAGGATGCAAGGTTGGCTCAACATACACAAATCAATAAACATGATTCACCACATAAACAGAATTAAAAACAAAAACCATATATCAATAGACACAGAAAAAGCTTTCTATAAAATCCAACATCCCTTTATGACAAAAACCTTCAAAAAACCAGGCACTGAAGGAACAAATCTCAAAATAGTAAGAGCCATCTATGACAAACCCACAGCCAATATCATACTGAATGGGCAAAAACTGGAAGCATTCCCCTTGAGAACTGGAATAAGACAAGGATGGCCACTCTCACCATTCCTATTCAACATAGTATTGGAAGAGCTAGCCAGAGCAATCAGGCAAGAAAAATAAATAAAAGTCATCCAAATAGCAAAAGAATCAGGCAAACTATCTCTGTGCATAGGATGATATAATCCTATACCTAGAAAACTGAAGACTGCCAAAAGGTTCTGGAACCAATAAACAACTTCAGTAAAGTTTCAGGATACAAAGTCAATATACAAAAACCCATAGCATTTTTAGACAACAATAACAATCAAGCTGAGAGCCAAATCAAGAATGTGTTCCCACTTACGACAGCCACACGCACAAAAATAAAATACTTAGGAATACATCTAAACAAGGAGGTAAAAGACCTTTACAAGGACAACTATAAAACACCATTAAATAAATCATAGATGACACAAATGGGAAATATTCTATAATCATAAATTGGAAGAATCAATATTGTTAAAATGGCCATACTGCCCAAAGCAATCTACGGATTCAATGCTATTCCTATCAAACTACCAATGCCATTTTTCACAGAACCAGAAAAAACTATTCTAAACTTCATATGGATCCAAAAAAGGGCCCAAATAGCCAAAGCAATCCTAAGCAAAAAGAACAAAGCCAGAGTCATCACATTACCTAGCTTCAAACTATACTATAAGGCTACAGTAACCAAACAGTATGGTACTGGTACAGAAACACCTAGACCAATGGAATAGAATAGAGAACCTAGAAATAAAGCTGCACACTTACAACCACCGGATCATCAACAAAATCAATGAAAATAAGCAATGGGAAAAGGACTCTCTATTCCATAAATGGTGCTAGGACAGCTGGCTAGCTATATAAAAATGAAACTGGACACCTAGCTTTTACCATAAATAAAAATTAACTCAAGATGGATTAAAATTTTAAATGAAAGACCTCAAATTATAAGAATCCTAGTAGAAAACCTGGGAAACATCATTCTGGACATTGGCCTTGGGAAATAATTTATGATTAAGTCCTCAGAAGCAATTGCAACAAAAACAAAAATTGTCAGTTAGGACCTAGTTAAACTAAAGAGCTTTCACACAGCAAAATAAACTATCAACAGATTTAAAACACTCCTCTGCCAAATAGGGGCTTTTTCCCTATTGTTTACAGAGTCACACGAATTAAAAGATGTGGAAATAGGCAGCTGTAGAACTTGATCTTCCAAGTACCCCATATACATTTACTGAGCTCAATAATTGTCTAGGTTTTTTTGTAAATGCAGTATAATAAACAATTTAATAACTTCAAAAAATGAGAGAATGGGAGAAAATATTTGCAAACTATGCATCCAAGACAGGTCTAACATCCACAATCTATCAAGAACTTAAACAATTCAACAAGAAAAAAAACTAGTAACAGCATTTAAAAATGGGCAAAAACACGAACAGACACTTCTCAAAAGAGGGCATATAAGTGGCCAACAAACAATACGAAAAAATGCTAAATGTCACTAATCATCAGAAAAATGCAAATCAAAACCACAATGAAATACCATCTCACACTAGTCAGAATGGCTATTATTTTAAAAACCCAAAACAACAAATGCTGGCACACTGTGGAGAAATGAGAATACTTCTACTCTGACGGTGAGAATGTGAATTTGTTCAGCCAGTGTGGAAAGCAGTTTGGAGATTTCTCAAAGAACTTGAAACCATACTACCATTTGACCCAGCAATCCCACTTATAGGTATATATCCAAAAGAAAACAAACCTTTTTTCCAAAAAGACACACGCAATCTCCTGTTCATCACCGTGCTATTCACAATAGCAAAGACATGTTATCAACTAGGTGCCCATCAATGGGGGACTGGATAAAGAAAATGTGATAAATATACACTACAGGATACTACACCGCCATAACAAAAGAATAAAATCATGTCCTTTGCAGCAACATGAATGCAACTAGAGGTCAGTATCCTAAGCAAATTAATGCAGGAACACAAAACTAAATACCACATGTTCTCACTCATAGGTGGGAGCTAAATATTGGGTATTTATAGACATAAAGATGGCAACAATAGAAACTGAGAACCACTACAGGGCAGAAGGAAGGAGGGGGAAAAGGGTAGAAAAACTTAACTTTTGGATACTATGCTCACTACTTGGGTGACAGAATCATTTGTACCCCAAACCTCAGCATCACACAATATACTTGGGCAACAAATCTGCACACGTAACTCCTGAATCTAAAATAAACGTAGAAAAAATTTTTAAAAAGAAAAATATTTTTGAATGAATGAATAAATCAATGAATAAAATAAAATAAAATGTGGTATATCCATACAATGGGATATTATTGAGCCATAAAAAGGGATGAAGTACTGATTTATACTACCATATGGATGAACCTTGAAAACATTATGCTACAAGATGTCAAACACAAAAGGCCACATATTGTGTGGTTCCATTTAAAGGAAATGTCTACAATATGCAAATCGATAGAGAAGTAATGTAAATTAGTGGTTACCTAGGGCTGGAGAGAATGGGGAATGACAACAAATGGGCACAAGGTTTCTTTTTGGGGTAATGGAAATATTCCGAAATTTAGATAGTGGTGATGGTTGTACATCTTTGTGAATATACTTATACTAGTCCAGTCTCACATTGATATAAGGAAATACCCAATACTGGGTAATTTATAACAGAAAGAGGTTTAATTGACTCAGAGTTCAGAATGGTTGGGGAGGCCTCAGGAAACTCACAATTATGACAGAAGGTGAAGGGGAAGCAAGGGACCTTTTTCTCAAGGCAGCAGGAAGAAGTGACAAGCATAGGGTGAAAAGTCCCTTATATGTAATAAAACCAGATCTTGTGAGAACTCACTATCATGAGAACAGTATGGGGGAAACCATTCCCATGATTCAATTACCTCCACCTAGTCTCTCCCTTGACACATGGGGATTATAGGGATTACAATTTAAGATGAGACTTGGGTGGGGACACAGAGCCTAACCATATCAATACTAAAACCACTGAGCTGTACACTTTTGAAAGGTGAATTTTATGGTATATAAATTAGATCTGAAATTTTTTTTTCAATGTGGAGTTTTGCTCTTGTTGCCCAGGCTGAAGTACAATAGTACGATCTCCGATCACCACAACCTCCATCTCCTGGGTTCAAGTGATTCTCCTGCCTCAGCCTCTTGAGTAGCCTGGGTTACAGGCATGCATCACCACACTAGGCTGATTTTGTATTTTTAGTAGAGACAGGGTTTCTCCATGTTGGTCAGGCTGGTCTCAAACTCCCAACCTCAGGTGATCCGCCCACCTTGGCCTCCCAAAGTGCAGGGATTGCAGGCGTGAGCCACTACACCCAGCTTCTGAATTTCTTAAAATGGAAAATAAAGAAAAAGGAATGCCTTTTGAAGACAATATAAAGTATTAGATGTAGCTGGAAAAAAAGCTAGAAAGGTAGACTTAGGGTCAAATGGTAAAGTTTTTTTGAATTCTAGTCTAAAGTTTGAACATTATTTAAAGGACAAAAGAGCATACTGACAATAATAGTAAGGAATATGGATAATTATAGGAAGAAAACAATCAATAGGCCATTTAAAGAAAAAAAAACTTTTTCTACTCCTTTACCTTGAGTCTGTAAGAATTCTTATGTCTTAGATGAGTCTGTGAAAAAAGCAGATGTTTGCTTGGTGATTTTTAATTCATTCTGCCAATCTGTGTATCTTTTAAGTGGCGCCTTTAGACCATTTACATTCAATGTTAATATTGAGATATGAGGTACTGTATTAGTCATCACGTTGACTGTTATCAAGATACTCTGTTTTTTTTTATTGTGTTATTGTTTTATAGTGAGTTTTATGCTTTCAAGAGGTTCCATTCTCTTGCATATCAACCTTTTGCTTCAAGATTTAGAACTCCTTTTAGTATTTCTTATAGGTCTGATCTGATAGTGACAAATTCCCTCAGCATTTGCTTGTCTGAGAGTTTATTTCTCCTTCATTTATGAAACTTAGTTTTGCTGGATACAAAATGCGTGGCTGACAGTTTTTTATATTTAATGAGGCTAAAGACAGGACCATAATCCCTTCTGGGTTGTAAGGTTTCTGCTGAGAAGTCTGCTGTTAGTCTGATAGGTTTTCCTTTATAGTTTACCTTGATGCTTTGGTCTCACTGCTCTTAGAATTTTTTCCTTCACATTTACTTAAGATAGCCTGAATAAAGGCTCTTCAATAAACAAATCTGGAAGCATCATATTACCCAGCTTCAAATTATACTACAAAGCTACTGTAACAAAAACAGGATGCTATTGATATAAAAGTAGATATGTAGACCAACGGAACAGAATAGAGAACCCAGAAATAAAGCCAAATACTTAAAACCAACTGCTCTTCAACAAAGCATATGATAACACAAATTGAGGAAAGAACATCCTGTTCAATAACTGGTGCTTGGAAAACTGGATAGCCACGTGTAGAAGAATGAAACTGGATCCATATTGCTCACTACATAAAAAGATCAAATCAAGAGATAAAAGACTTAAATCTAAGACTTGAAACTGTAAAATTTCTAGAAAAAAACTTAGGAAAAACTCTTCTGAAAATTGGTGTAGGCAAATAATTTATGAAGAAGACCACAAAAGCTAATGCAACAAAAACAAAACTAAATAAATGGGGCCTTGTTAAAAAGCTTCTGTACAGCAAAAGAAGCAATTATTAGAGCAAACAGACAACCCACAAAATGGGAGATTAGAGCAAACAGACAACCCACAAAATGGGAGAAAGTATTTGCAAACTACGCATTCCATAAAGAACTAATATCCAGAATCTACAAGGAACTCAAACAAATGAGCAAGAAAAAAGTAATCCCATAAAAAGTGGGCAAATGACATGAACAGGTAGTTCTCAAAAAAAGATAAACAAATGGCCAACATAAATATATGAAAAAGTGCTCAACATCACTAATCACCAGGAAATTAAAGATCAGCCAATTAAAATAACAATGAGATAACACCTTACCCCAGCCAGAATGGTCATTATTAAAGAGTCAAGAAACAATAGATGTTGGTGTGGGCATGATAAAAAGGGAACACTTCGCCAGGCTTGGTGGCTCACGCCTGTAATCCCAGCACTTTGGGAGGCCAAAGTGGGTGGATCACGAGGTTGGGAGATGGAGACTATACTGGCCAACATGGTGAAACCCTGTTGCTACTAAAAATACAAAAATTAGTTGGGTGTTGTGGCACATGCCCGTAATCCCAGCTACTCAGGAGGCTAAGGCAGGAGAATTGCTGGAATCCAGGAGGCAGAGGCTGCAGTGAGCTGAGATTGTGCCACTGCACTCCAGCCTGGCAACAGAGTGAGGCTATGTCTCCAGAAAAAAAAAAAAAAAAGAACAAGAAAAGGGAACACTTATACACTGCTGGTCAGAATGTAAATTACTACAAACTCTATGGAAAGCAGTATGGAGATTTCTCAAATAACTAAAAATAGATCTATTATTTGATCCAGCAATCATACTACTGGGTATCTACCCAAAGGAAAAGAAGTGATGATACCGAAAATACACCTGCATTCATATGCTTATTTCAGCACAATTCAGAATTGCAAAGATATGGAACAAGCCTAAGTTTCCATCAACTGATGAATGGATTAAGAAAATGTGATACATATATATGTATATATACATACACGTTGGAATACTATTCAGCCATAACAAAGAACAAAATAATGTCTTTTGCATCAACCTGGTTGGAGCTGGAGGCCACTGTTCTACGTTAAGTAACTCAGGAATGGAAAACCAAATACTGTATATTCTCACTTATAAATGGGAGCTAAGCAATGGATATGCAAAGGCATACAAAGAGGTATAACGGACACTGGAGATTCAGAAGGGGGAAGGATAGGAGGAGGGTGAAGAATAAAGAAGGACGTATTAGGTAGAATATATACTCTTCAGGTGGTGGGTGCACTAAAATTTCAGACATCATCACTATACAATTCATCCATGTAACCAAAAACCACTTGTACTTCAAAAGCTATTGAAATAAAAGGTATATATACACTTTAAAAATTCCTTTAAGTATAAAATAAATTGAGTGACTTACTGGACTAAGAATAAAGTTCAGCTTAGTTCCCCAATTTTCATTTATAGTAATAATGTAACATAATTTGGATAAAACCCAACTAATGTAGTGGATGGTAACTTACTTAATGTTAACAAAATTATTCTATTCCCCTTTAATACCTATAATTTAGCATTTTAGATCTAAATCTTCAATACCATCAGCTGATAATCAATAGCAATTAAAAGCAAAAGCCTGTGTAAAAGCTATTGTGTAAGATAAAATATTTTCTTCTTCTTTTTTTTAATGCCAGTAAAACTAATCTCAAATTCATACTAGGATGAAAAACATTAAAGAATAAGCAAAAGTATGACATGAATGTACTTGAAGTTATGTATCTTTTTGGATTGCTGTCTAATTTTAATCACAAAATACAGAATGTAAACTATCAACACCATTTTGCCTACTATGCATTTTGCACATTTTGCACAAATAGCTGCTACTTCAAAAAACAGAGCTAAAAGCCCATTCTTTGGAACCATTTCACATTTTACAATTAAGAAGCAATACCAAGAATAAACAAATTCATATAACTCATCAACATGTATTCACTATTTATCTTTATTTTTTTCTTTCCTAAATACCACGATTAAAAAAAAATATATTGGCAGCATTTAGAAGAAATAAGTAGTTATAAGTAGTTCACTAGGAATGACCTCATCACAGGTTTTAGCTGAAACAATATAAAACTAAAGAGGTCAAATTTATTCTCCAGGCTGCAACTACTTTTTCTTTTCTTTTTTTCTTAAAGCATAGCTTACTTTGATTTTACCCCTTCCTCACCACCCCTCTTCCTCTAAGTGTAATCAAGCAAGGAAAATTCCACTTTGAAGTACAGATCATGAAAAGAGAATAAATCAAAGCTTTTCTGAAACCCTCTGTTCCCCAAAAGAGTTCTACTACAGAACTCACGAAGTAGGCAATTAAATGGGCAGTTTTAGTTAGAAAATCAAATTTATACATAAAGATTAAGTGTGCTCAACCTCATCCACCTATGAACCAAATGTACTGTTGGTAAATTGGGACTTTAAAAAACGGTTTTATTGTATTGTCAATGGACATTGGAAAACAAGTGCAAAAAGTTAACAAAGTCTCTTGATCTTACTACATCAAGACTCTTGGAAGTAAATGGATTGTACCTTTAAAGGCTAAATGAGCACAGTTGTGGGGCGGCAGGGGGGTCATTTCCATTACTGCTGCATTTCAGATTAAAGCTCTGAGAACATCTCACTAATGATCCTATGACAGTATATTCTGAAACATAGTAATGGATCAAAGAAGCATTAAAGTTGCATCTATAAGGCAAAAATGGTCTGCTTAGAAAAAAAAAGCACACACAGACAAAAACCTCAAGTTAATTCTATTTTAAAAATAATAAAACTTACCATTTCAATAAATTTAGCCATTGTTTCACTGATCTTACTTATCCTGCCTTTTTAATTATACTGTTTGCCTTCATCAGTGGACTCTACATCAATTTCTAGGACCTAATTTTGATTATATCTCAGTCTTACAGCCTCGGATTGTCTTTTCCTTTTTGAATTTAATTCCTCTAAATAATTTTTTACTCCCTTGGTTTCAACTCTCCTTCTCCTAGTGATACACACAGATTTTTTTTTTTTTTCTGAGATGGATTTTCGCTCTTGTCGCCCAGGCTGGAGTGCAATGGTGCAATCTCAGCTCGCTCCAACCTCTACCTCCCAGGTTCAAGTGATTCTCCTGCTTCAACCTTCCAAGCAGCTGGGAATACAGGCACACGGCACAACGCACAGATAATTTTTGTATTTTCAGTGTATTTAAAAATTTTGTATTTTAGTGTATTTAGAGATGGGGTTTTGCTACGTTGGCAAGGCTGGTCCTGAACTCCTGACTTCAGGTAATCCGCCCATCTCAGCCTCCCAAACTGCTCGGATTACAGGCGTGAGCCACCACGCCCAGCCAATATATAAAGTTTTACTTTTTGAATGATAGACCTGCATTTTTTCCTACCTAATGGATTTTTCTATCCTAACATCCTACCATCACTCTCATATTCTGAAGCCAATAACCTCATCTTTTCCATACCTGTAAATGCAAAAGATCATTCTCATCCTACAAGTTGAAACTCAGTGTTATTTTTGACTGCTCCCTCTTGGCTTTCACGTAGAATAGTCCAGATTTGCCTTTGCGATGTTCCTGCTTAAGGTAAATTTCCCACTCTCAGAAGTATGGTATTTATGTCATATAGATACTTCCTAACTGATCTTTCTGTCCTTAGTGCAATTTACCCATTATTAGTTATACCTTCCTAGGACATTATTATCTTATTATTAAGAACAAATAAACTAAACCTAAAAGAAGAAAGACAAATGTATTGCATGAGTTCAAGTAGTGCTTGTTTTTTTTTTTTTGAGACTGAGTTTTGCTCCTGTCTCCCAGGCTAGAGCGCAATTGCGCAATCTTGGCTCACTGCAACCTCCGCCTCCCAAGTTCAAGGGATTCTCCGGCCTCAGCCTCCCAAGTAGCTGGGATTACAGGCACCTGCCAACATGCCTGGTTAATTTTTTTTTTCTTAATTTTTAGTAGAGACTGGGTTTCACCATGTTGGCCAGGCTGGTCTCAAACTCCTGACCTCAGGTGACCCACCCACCTTGGCCTCCCAAAGTGCTGGGATTACAGGTGTGAGCCACTGTGTCTGGCCTAAGTAGTGCGTCTAAATTAACCTACTTTAATCACTTCTCAGTCTTTTGGCTAAAATCAAGTTTAGATTTATCTTCTTTTTATTTTACATAGGGGAACTGGACACTTGGGAAAAAAACGAAAAAAGGCAAAATATAAAAAATTTATAAATACATGAAATATTTTAAAAACAAAACAAAAAAAAAGATTGTTAAAAATGGATAGGAAGATAAAAACAATACTTTCCAAAAAATGTATAATTTTAAAACAAAAATTTAGTGGAGTTAAGTGGCAGATTAATCACAGCTAAAGAGATACTTAAGAACTTGTAGATATGAAAAAATTACCCAGACTGCTGCATAGAGTGACAAGTAAGTGAAGGTTATTAAAAACAAAACAAAAGTTTAAGAGACCTGGAGGATAAATGAGAAGGTCAAACATATGTCAAAAGAGATCCAGGAGAAAACACAAACAACTAAGAAGCTATATTTGTAAATCTAATGCTGCAAAACATCCAGTATTGATGAAACATATGAGCCCACAGATAAAGAAGGCACATTATATATTAAACAGGATAAACAGTTCTACACACGATTACAGAAGCCTACTCAAATACATCAAAAATCACACTAAATGGAAACAGAACAAACTTTGCAGCTAAAAGACTGAGGCTGTCAAAAAGGATGAAGAAATAAGCCTCCTAGTGATGGCTATTTAATAGAGGCACACCTGCAATAAATAATAGAAAAGGGTTAGAAGTAAAACAATAGAAAAAATACCAACACTACCTAAAAGAAACTTGAAGTATAAAAATGCCACTTCAAAATATTAGCAACTTCTTGTGGTTATATAAATGTACTGAATAGCAACATAATTTAATAAATTTTCTATTTTTCTATATTTTTATTCTATCATTTCACATCAAATTAGGAAGTTGAATCAATTATTTTATTTTATTTTATTTTATTTTATTTTATTTTATTTTATTTTTTAGAGACTGGGTCTCACTCTGTCACCCAGGCTGGAGTGCCAAGGCATGATCATTACTCATTGCAGCCTCAAACTCCTGGCCTCAAGGGATCCTCCCCCTCAGCCCCCCAAATGGCTAGGATTACAAATATATTATTTGGTATACATATAAACTCAAATTTAGAATAAAAGTAGATAAACAAATTCAGCTAAATGCAAGTATGAGTCAAAATGCCAGTATGACTCAAAACAGTATTTGAAAAAAAAAAAAATTATTTAATTTAAAGCCAAACTTGTACGAAAAAAAGGTAAGTTTGGAAAATAAAAAAACATAATCAGAAGTCTAATCACGATTAACTCAATAAAGAAGGCCAGGCACGGCTCACGCCTGTAATCCCAGCACTTTCGGAGGCCGAGACAGGTGGATCACCTGAGGTCAGCAGTTTGAGACCAACCTGGCCAACATGGTGAAAGCCTGTCTCTACTAAAAATACAAAAATTAGCCAGATGTGGTGGTGTGTGCCTATAGTCTCAGCTACTCAAGAGGCTGAGGCAGGAGAATCACTCGAACTTGGGGGGCAGCAGTTGCAGTGAGCCAAGATCGCACCATTGCACTCCAGCCTGGGTGACAAAGTGAGACTCCATCTAAAAAAAAAAAGTTAAAGAAAGTTTTATTACATTTTCCTTGTTTTAAGAAATCATTTGTGAAACAGGAGAAGTAATACAACAGGTTCAATTTAAAAGCTCAAAAACCATTATTTCAGCATGGATTCAATTGTTGCCTCTGTTTCCAACAAAAAAGGTTCACTAAGAAAGTGTTACCATTTTTAGTCTTTTTTTAAAATTTAATAAACATTCAAACTCATGAATATAATCATTATTCTTCTACAACTCTATTGAAAAGTAAAAGTACTTACATGCCAAAGGACCGGATTTAAAAGACTTCAAGGAAAAAACAGGGGGGACTTCAAGAAGTACTTAACTGCCAATCACCAAAATGGCTCCTCAATTTACATGCTACACTCAAGTTGCTTACTTTTCTCTGCAAACCATTTAAGAACTTATTTTACATATTTGAATTTTCCTGGAGACCCTGATACACAACAAAGTACCTTGCTGTCAGGCAATGATGATGACTTTCTAGAGCATTTATCTGGGAGAAGACCAAAGGGCATGTTCAGTCTGTATTAACTCAACCCTTGTATGGAAATCAAGGCTTGCTTTCTGACTAGACTTAATTAAGGACCACACAAAAAAACTACAGAAAAAAGTTGAGGAAATGAGGAACTGCCATTGGGAGAAAAAGAATCAACAGGAAAAAATAATCAAACATGAAATTGAAAATAAATTTACATTGATGGGGTTCCGGACATGCTATCCCAAAATACAGTACCTAGGCACACTGAGTATTTATACTTGAAAGAAACTGAGAAAACTGCACAAACAGGAACATCTCTCTGACCTCCTCTCTCCTGAACCAGTCCATAGAAACTAGAAAGAATTTCTCTTGCCCCTTCTCTACCGAAGCAAGGGTCATAAAACCTGACTGACCTTCCCCTGAAAATCAGCTATCAGATCCTCCTTCCAGAGGGTCCTCCTTATACTCAGAGTAAAGGAATGTCCTTATCTATGAAGATAGACACAAAGAAGAATCTGGATAAACAGGCCTTGCTGAGTTCCCCCCAGTTTACTACCATTGGATCACTCCCCTTTTGTCCAATCATGTTTCTCCACAACTATCCACTTCTTCATCAAACTTAACATAAAATGTACAGTTTTCCTGTTGCTTTGGGTCATCATTTCTAATGGGTCCAGTGTTGCATAAAACTTACATTAATGATGTGATTAATATGCATTGCCTGGCTGTATCAAAACATCTCATGTACCCCATAAATATATATACCTGTGTACCTATGAAAATAAAAAATAAATAAAATTTTAAAAAATATATTAAACTTGTATGCTTTCTTTTGTTAATCAGTCTTTTGTTATTAGGGGTGTCAGCCATGAACCCTTAGATGGGTGAGAAAACAAATCCTTTCTCCCCTATGCTTTGTATACGATATTGTTTACCATCATACTACTGAACAATTTAATCAGAAGCAGCCAGTACTAAATAACAGTACAGCATTAAAATTAAATAATTAAATTGGAGAAGTTTTAAAAGAAAGTCAATAAAATACAGAGCTAGTAACATACCTGACATAGAAAATACGCATAATAGTTCTATTTGAATAATCAAGAGTTCATAAACAAAATTAGAAACTATTACATACTATGTACCTCTATCTTTTCTGTTTTATAGGTAGTATTTTAAGAAAGTAGGCATTCTAACAACTGTCACTTAACAATTAAGGTGTTACCAGGGTATATTCCATGAAGTTGTTAAAATTATATTTACTAATCTGTCTTAAATTTAATAAAATTTTGTCTAATAAAATAAAATTTAATAAAATTATAAAATAATAACTTTATTATCATTTCAGCAGATAACTTCAGTTATCATTATAATAGCTGATAATTGCAACTATTATTATCAACATTAGTTTTCTATTTCTGAATGAAGGTAAAGTTAATTTAAATAACTTAATAAAATTATCTTTGTTATTTAAAAAAAGACAGAAATTCAAGAACTAACCACCTTTGAAGGGACTGAGATATAAGACTGAAAACAGAGATTGGTTCAAGGACTATATACAAAAGACTTGGTACTCCTACAAACCTAGACAACTGTTCTCTCTCCCAGCCCTGACCCCAGTTTTATTCTCTGGAAAAACAGAATTAGAGAGGCTGAGTTTCAAGGACACCTAACCCAGTATAAGGCAAAGGTGAAGCCCAAGGCTGAAAACAATGACAATGTGCCTACTTGGAACACTCGCACACTCCTTTCCCATCTTACTTTCAGAACACTTAAAACCAAGCAGGACACTACTGGATTATTCTTTGGAGAAACTGAATGGTCTCACAGACAAGACCTATAAACTTTTTTGCTCCCTCAGGAAAAAAGTAAACCAATATCCAATCACTCTAATGGAAGTCCTCCATAACCAATCTTACCCAAGTAAATAAAGCTCCCAGTTAGCAGTTTTTCCAAAATGAACAGACAGGCAAGGGGATTCAAAGAGTAAGACAGCCAAAATAAACAGGGGTAAAAAAGAGCATGTTCTCAGACTCTTGTAGCAAATATTCTCAAATAAGCCAAGCTCTGTCCCATCTCATTTACACATGCTTTTTTCTTTGCTTAGAACACATGCCATTGTTATTCTTTGTTGACTCCTCATTCTTCAGAATGTTTTAAAAAGTTATCTCAACAGGCTTTTCTACTACTTGATGTAATTACTGTTTCTCTCTACTCCTAGATACATATCACACATTAAAATTGTGTACTTATTTGTTGTTTACTTATTCATAATCAAGTTTCTCTTCAGTGAAAGTTAAGAGGTGAGATTTTTATCCGTCTTATTCACGGTTGTATAATCCCAACAACTTACAAGTAGAAAGCACTCAGTAAATGTTCGTTGAGTGTCTCAGTAAATCAATAAATGAAGTTTTAAGGTATTTCTTGGAGGCGATAACTATTTCTACGGCCTCAAAATTATTTTTTAATAATTTCTCTATTACTTTTTCCAGTCTTTCCACTGCAGCCATATAAACATTGTATGTCTCATAGCCTTTGGTTTCTCAATAGCCTTTATAATTGGTAAAATGAAGGAATAAATGTTAGTTTTTCAAGGGAACTTTTGACACCATATTGTGTCATTTTAAGTATGTCTTTAAGGCTCTCCAAACCTATATGGCGACTTAAATTGATAACTCCAGAGAAATACGCTGGTAGACAGAATCCCCTAATACTTCATTTCATATGCCTTTTCAAAAACTATAATTCGTCTTCTTCCATTTTAATTGTACTTTTAAGTATGTATGTTTTGCTAATTTAGCCCATGATATGTGTAAACTAACCATAAGACAGGACCAAAGACACGAGACACAGGCAAACAAAAAATACCAACGTAAAACAAGGTAACAGAGGAAAAGATTAAATATTCTGTGAGAGCTCAACCTTATATACATTAATTTCCCAGTGTCAACTTCCTGATACTAGTTTTTAAACTGAAACCATTTTTGCATTTTCTATAACAGGCAAACATAATTGCCACATAGAGAAAACCTGAAATGAGAAAAACTGCAGAAAGAGCAGGTTCAAGGGAAAAATTGGGAATTTCGTTTTGGACATATTAAGGTTGAGATGCATGGAGATGTCAATTAAGCAAATGGATATACAAATAGAGAATTTAGGGGAGGTGTCAGGGCAAGAGATGTATATTTGGATATAGATAATTCTTAAAGCTGCATATACTTAACTATAGATGGTACTTAAAACCATAAAAATGAATGAGATCACTAAAACGGAATGAAAGTTTAGAAGAGACTTTGAGAGAGGCGGGTAAAATACTCAAACATTGTTTTTTCTTAGTCTAGAAAGACTTTTTAGAATTACTTCTGTCAGCATTGCTTTAACATTGGCCTATTATTAAGGTGTAGAGAACTTATGAAATAAGAATAAAATTTGTAAAGATGATAGTTTTTGATAAATTTGTAGTGGGGTAGGGTAGGAAAGATAGCTGATTTAGTAGATATCATCTCAAAATAATCCAGCATGAAATTTTAACCAAAAAAGAGGAAGAACTTCTAATAAATAAGTTTCTAAATGGAGTTTTCACTCTCTTTATTCCCCAAATCTCCTCTCTCTCTCCTTTACCGTTCTACTTCACTCATCAAAAACTCCCCATCTCCCAACATCAGAACTCAATAATTTTTGCCTGGCATCCAATTCTTTGGGATAAAAGAAAAAAGAAAGTGAAATGTTAATTCAAATGGCTCTTAAAAGCCTTTCTGAACTAGAAAGAAAAGAGCCATTCAATTTTTTCCACCCATTTTTCACTGCTTTGCATACATTAGCACTTAATCACACACACACAACATCTATTCTCCACACCCCTGCCAGGAACATTTTTCGAATCTGATCATGTCACTTTTCTGCTTAAATTTATCCAATGCCATCCATTATGTAAACTAATTAGAAGCTAAATTTCTTTTATTAGCTTTGTTGAGTTTGTTTTAACATAAAAGAAATGTTGTATGATTTATTCTATAACTTTGTTTGCTTGTTTTACTTTATATTATGTCATGTACTGGCCTCTGCAACCTCTCTAACATTATTGCATATCATCCTCCTCTTTGTTCACTACATGTCACTTGTTTTCCTCAAACCCACTAAGCTCATTCTTTAACTTACTTCATACTGGTACCTAGAAGATAACAGCACCATGACATATTATCAGTTCAATAAATATGGGCTGAATGAATGAATCAATTTCTACTGTCCAATCATATATCCTACAATTCCTTACCCACTCTTTCCCCTCTAAAAATACTAACCATTTAGTTCCCCAAATGAGGTCATTTTTTTTCTCATCTTTTCCATATCATTATACATGCACTGCCTTCTTCTTGAGTAGGCATCTGTCATTTATCCAAATCCCTATACAACTTTCAGATCCTTGATAAAACATCACACCCTAATGAAGTTATGCTTGGATGCTTCTCCATGCAAAATTGAGTGCTGCTTCTATGATTCCACCATATTTTTTCTTCTCAAAACCCAGTATGTGACTAACATACAGTTAATAATAGCTCCAAATTATTAATATGCCTCCTTACTAGGTGCTTAGCACTGTACCAAAAACCTCACACATGATGTCGTAACATTATAACCATTCAACAAACTCAAAGAGTTTTGGTGTTCAGCTTCAAATACCAACAAACAGATGGCAAGAGCAGGATTCAAGGTTTGTGTGACTACCAAATCCACTTCTTTTCCATTATGCAGCATATCTATTGAATAAATCTTTGAATAATTAATATAGTCCAAGTGACTATTTGATTTTTCATAAAGTTGTGTTCATTTTACATAACTTTTTATATAAATGTAATACAAGAAATACAATCTAATCAAGTAAAAGTAACTTACATATTTCTCCAAAAATGATACACAAATAGACAATGAGTAAATTTTAAAATGCTCAATATAACTAGCTATCAATGAGCTGCAAGTCAAAACCACAGTCAGATATCACATTACACCCACTAGAAAGACTATAACTAACAAGATAGACAATAAAAATTGTTGGCCATGACACAGAGAAATTGCTGGTGGCCATGATGTGGAGAAATTGCTGGTGGTAATGTAAACTAGTGAAGCCACTTTGGAAAACAGCCTGGCAGTTTCTCAAAGGTTAACACAGGGTTACCATATGGGCCAGCAATTCTACCCCTAGGTATATACCCAAGAGAAATGAAAACACGCATCCACACAAAAACTCACACATGAATGTCCACCATAGCATTTTTCACAATAGTTGAAAAGGAGAAACAGCCCAGTCCATCAACTGATGAAAGAACAAATAAAATGTATATCCACATAATAGAATATTATTTGACCATAAAAAGTAATGAAATACTGATATATGCTATAACATGGATGAACTTTGAAAACAAGTAAAGAGAAGCCAGTTACAAAAGATCTCATATTGTATGATTCCATTTATATGAAATGTCCAGAATAGGCAAATCTATACAGACAGAAAATAGGTTTGTGGTTTCCTAGAACTGGGGAAATGGAGAATGACAACTAATGAGTATAAAGTTTCATTTTGGGGTGAGGAAAATGTTCTAAAATTAATTGTGGTGATGGTTGCCCAAGTCTGCGAATAAACTAAAAACAGTTTAATTATATTCAACTAAAAACCATTGAATAAATGAAAATTTGTGAGTTACACAATTCACTCAGGCTACATGAGTGAATTGTATGGTGTGTAAATTGTAGGGTATGAATTGTATGGGTGAATTGTATGGTGTGTAAATTGTATGGTGTGTAAAGCTGTTATAGAAGAAAGAAATAAATATAACTGGAACTACCCTTGATTTTATTCATCTACGACATGAGGAGGGAAAAGTACATTACAGTAAGACAGTAAAGCTAGAAGACAATGACAAACTAAGTTCATAACAGATAAATACACAAATTACTTCTCTAAGTCTTCCCTTATTGTTTACGAGTAAAATTTTTCAGATAGTAAAATAACATCAACTTGGGTCCCATAATAATAAAACAACTAATTACTACTTATTGACTATTTACAAGGTATTAAGCACTACAAAACAAGCTGGGACAAACTGGAACTCTCCTACACTGCTTTGGGGTATGTGAATTGGTAATATCACATTGTAGAGCATTTAGTCAGTGCTTAGTAGAGATAAAATGATTATCCTTTATGACCCATCAGCTCTACTTCTAGGTATTTGCCCTAGAAAACTCCTAAGGAGACAGATACAAAGATGCAGATTGCAGCATCATTTAAAATTGTTTATAATAATGGAAAAATGATAATCTAAATGTTCATCAGTAAAAGTCTGAATATATATCCATATTACACAGCAACTAGTTAAATAGACCTATGTCCATCAGATAGATAAATCTTGAAAATAAAGATGAATTAAAAAAATCAAATTAGAAAGGATAACTGCAGTTTTTTAGATAGTGTAAAAGACAAAATTAAACACAAAGTTAATTTTAAAAATAAAACACAAAATGAAAACATATTCTATGTATTGTTATTCCTTAAGCTTTGAGTATATATGCTGATAGAGCAAAAGAATACAAACGTGGATATGGAGGATACATACAAATTCAGGATAGTGATTATCTCAGAGCAAGGAATTGGGGGAAAAAAGTTGAGTGCAGGAAAGCTTTCAACTTTTATGAGTAATTTTTTATTTTTTCAAATAATTCAAAGCAAATAGAAAAATGTTTACATCTGCTAAACTACATGGGTTTCTTACATTTTCTCTGTATTTTCTTTCAGTTTGGAACGTTTTAAGTTAGTTAATAATACTATATGAATGTTAATTTCCTGTTCCTGATAACTGCATTACTGTTACACAAGATGTTAACATTAGGAGAGGCAAGGTGAGGATCATAAGAGAACTCTGCACTTTTTTTTGTAATTCTAAAATAAGTTAAAAATTATATCTTAATTTTTTTTTTTTTTTGAGACAGAGTCTTGCTCCATTACTCAGGCTGGAGTACACTGGCGTGATACCAGCTCACTGCAACCGCCGCCTTCTGGGTTCAGGTGATTCTCCTGCCTCAGCCTCGCAAGTAGCTGGGATTACAGGCACGTGCCATCACCATACACTAATTTTTGTATTTTTAGTAGAGACTGGGTTTCACTGTATTGGCCAAGCTGGTCTTGAACTCCTAACCTCAAGTGATCCACCCACCTCAGCCTCCCAAAGTGCTGGGATTACAGGTGTGAGCCAATGCACCCAGCCTTAAAATTTTTTAAATAAAAACAATAAATATTTTAAAAAATAAAATGCACTTTAGAGGTCAAATAAATGGTGGTGGTAATTCTTATTGTCTAGTATTCCTAAAAACCATTATAATTTAAAACACTTTTACAAACTTTTTCTAAAGCTTAATTAGGGGACCGGGCACTGCAGCTCACACCTATAATCCCAGCACTTGGGGAGAGGCCGAAGAATTGCTTGAGCTGAAGAGCTCGAGACCAACCTAAGCAACATAACCTAAACAACATACACCTCCATCTCTCTACACACACACACGTATGCACACACTCACAAAGCCAGCCATAGTGGCATGACTGCACTCCTGCCTGGGTGACAGATTAAGCTTTAGAAAAAGTTTGTAAAAGTGTTTTAAATTATAATGGTTTTTAGGAATACTAGACATAGTGGCATGACTGCACTCCCGCCTGGGTGACAGAGTGAGACCTTGTCTCAAAACAACAAAAAGCCCAATTAATGGATTGAAGGCCACCGATTTATTTCTTATCAAATTTGCTTCTTCTTCAACAAATTGTGGCATTATTTTAAGACATACTTTATTTTATCTTAGAATGGAATCATAAGATTAAAAGAACCTTGAAAATTAGTCATTGAGCTCACCTCAAGGCCAGGCTTCATTCAAATCATTTAAGAAAAACAGCTGCAAGCTGCATCCTTTTATTTAAAAAAAAAATCTTGGCCGGGCACAGTGGCTCATGCCTGTAATCCCAACACTTTGGGAGGCCAAGATGGGTGGATCACCTGAGGTCAGGAGTTCGAGACCAGCCTGGCCAACATGGTAAAACCTGTCTCTACTAAAAATATTACTTAAAAAAAAAAAAAAGAAAAAAACTAGCCGGGTTTGGTGGTGGGCGCCTGTAATCCCAGCTACTCAGGAGGCTGAGGCAGGAGAATTGCTTGAACCCAGGAGATGGAGATTGCAGTGAGCCAACACAGTGACACTGCACTCCAGCCTTGGCGACAGAGTAAGACTCTGTCTCAAAAAAAAAAAAAACTTTCAAAATGTAAATACCACTATCTTTATTAACAAGGTGTATTAGTCAATTTTCATGCTGCTGATATAGACATGCTTGAGACTGGGCAATTTACAAAAGAAAGAAGTTTAATCAACTTACAGTTCCACATGGCTGGGGAGGCCTCACAATCATAGCAAAAGGTGAGAGGCACGTCTCACATGGCGGCAGACAAGAGAAGAGAAAGCTTGTGCAGGGAAACTCCCATTTTAAAACCATCAGATATCATGAGATGTGTTCACTATCACAAGAATTGCAAGGGAAAGACCCACCCCCATGATTCAATTACCTCCCACCAGCCCCCTCCCACAAAAGGTGGGAATTTTGGAGTTACAATTCAAGATGACGTTTGGGTGGGGACACAGCCAAACCATATCACAAGGTATAGTCATCCTTTGGTATCCTCTCAAGATTGGTTCCAGGACTCCTGCACATACGAAAATCCAAAGATGTTCCAGTCTGATACAAAATAGAGTAGTATTTGCATATGACCAAATAGTATAGTATTTGCACATCTTCTTGTATACACTAAATCATCTCTAAATTACCTATAATACCTAGTATAGTGTAAATGTTACAAAAATAGTGGTTATATTTTTATTGTTGTATTGTTATTTTTTATTGGGGGTTTTTCCATGGAATATTTTCAATCCATGATTGGTTGAATCTGCAAATATGGAACCTGCAAATCTAAAGGGCCAACTGTATTTCAAACCTCTCAGTCAAGAAAGTATTTTTAATATTCAAGTGGGTGCTTTCTTACTATAATTTAAATGTTACCCCTTTGAGAGAGTGATGTTATTAAAGGGCAAGAATATTTACTGAATTTTCAAAAATAGTTCCTTGACAATTTGAAGACTATTCAGAACTAAATTGGTTTTGTCACCTCCAAAGGTAAGTAAGCCTAGATGGATTAGCCTCTCAACACAAAACCTGTTTCCAAAGTTTTATTCATTTTGCTGTTCACCTCAAACTGACTTTCAAAATGGAATATAATATTTTACTAGAGGCTTCACCAATGCCCAGTATTAAAAAAAGGATTCCAGCCGGGCACAGTGGCTCATGCCTATAATCCCAGCACTTTGGGAGGCCAAGGCAGGTGGATCATCTGAGGTCAGGAGTTTGAGACCAGCCTGGCCAACATGGCAAAACCCATCTCTACTAAAAACACAAAAAATTAGCCAGGCATGGTGTCAGGTGCCTGTAATCCCAGCTACTTGGGAGGCTGAGGCATGAGAATTGCTTGAACCAGGAGGCGGAGTGTGCAGTGAGCCAAGATCACACCACCGCACTCCACCTGGGTAACAGAGTGAGACTCTGTCTAATCAATCAATCAATCAATCAATCAATAAAATAAAAAACAGATTCCTACATCATACCTATATATTTTAATGGGCAGTATCAGAAAACTATAGCTGAATCCATCTCTGACACAAGAAAATATTTGCCATTATATCTTGGAATACTTCTCTTTGCTATTGGCCATCTTCTCCCTTGGACAGTGCTGCAGATATAGTATGTACTTTGGGGTTCACTTAATTTGCCTTCACGTTACTACTTCCCTTCATTTAATACATTTTTTATTCAGAACATAAAAATATATTTGAAAAGATTTTATAACTATTTATTAGACCAAAGGTCATAAAGATTTGGCAGAAATAAACTATCAAACAAACAAAAACACAAGGTGCGAACTCTAGAATTTCTGTACAAGAAAGTTTAAGAGAAGACAATCTGTTTCATTTAGCTCCCTCCTCTCTTCCCTATCCTCAGTTTATTGAAGCTATTTACTGGCAGGGTGGTAAAATATAAAGCAGAAGATGGTAGTCTTCTGATATGAGGAGTCAAAGGACAGAAAGCTACAGAAATGGGAGGGTTGCTGGAAAGTGGGGGGAAATCCCAAAAACTAGGGAGCCCTAGAAAAGAAACCTCCAAATCTATATTTTTTAAAAAGTGTGAGTCCATATTTAAAGAAAGAAAGAAAAAAATATTTGATTTATGGAGAATGCCAACTACCTAATAACGAAGGAATAACGAGAGTTAGACTATCATCACTGGATGCCAAAATTGGAGGGTAAAATTTTCATAAAAAGTAGATATTTACAGTCTTGAGGTAACTTGCCAAAAATTACTTATTAATTAAAATGGGAAAAATTACAAAGGAGAAACATGGTGGACATTAGATGAACCAAGTGATCAAAATCAACTTTTCCAATATTTGGAAAAACCAGTATCAAATGTCTTACGATACAAAGCATTTAAAAGGACATAATGAATAATCCAAATTTAATCCTGAGGAAATATCAGAAAACCCAAATGAAGACATGCTTAAAATAAAAAATTGCTATGTACTCTTTTAAAATGTCAAAGTCAAGCTAAAAAAAGGCTGAGGAACTGTTCCAAATCAAAAGAGACTCTTGAACAAGACAAGTAAATAAAACATGTGATCCTAGGTTAGCTAGTGGCATGAGGGGGAAATAGCTATAAAGAATATTATTAAGACAACTGATAAAATTTGAATATGAACTGAAGATTAAATAATAGTACTGTATCAACACTAAATATCTTGATTTTGACAACTATACTGGGATTATATAAGAGAATGTCTACGTTCATTTTTTTGAAACAATGTCTCGCTTTGTCACTCAGGCAGCAGTGTAGTGGGCATGATCTCAGCTCACTGCAACCTCCACCTCCCGTGTTCAAGCAATTCTTGTGCCTCAGCCTACAAGTAGCTGGAACTACAGGCATGCGCCACCATACTCAGCTAATTTTTGTATTTTTAGTAGTAGAGATAGGGTTTTGCCATGTTGCCTAGGGTGGTATTGAACTCCTGACCTCAAGTGATCCACCCGCCTCGGCATCCCAAAGTGCTGGGATCACAGGCGTGAGCCACCATGCCCCGCTGAGAATGTTTTTGTTCTTAGAAAGCACAAACTGAAGTATTTAGGGGTAAAGAAGAATGATGTCTACAATTACTCTCGAAAGTAATACAGAAATATTAAAATGTTTGCCTGGGACTTCTGCTTCCAGACAAAATGAATTAATAGAGATCAAATTTATCCTGATTTCTCATACAATTTTTAAAATGAACAAATTATATGAAATATCAATTTGCAATACACTAGACATCAGGAAGAAAAGGACAGTGATCCCTGAGAAATGGGAAAGTAAACAAAGTGAGTCTTAAGATTGCCCCCAGCTTACTACCTTGAGAAATTGGATGCCATGAAACAGAGTAGGGAAAACAAAGCAGAGCCCAATGGACTCTCTGAGTTGAAGAGACAGAATAGAAAATACAGGAGATGAAGACAGCTAAAATTTACAGGACTAAGTACAGCAGCAGAGGCAGCTACACAAAGAGATAATTGTGGAGATTTGCAAAGGATTCCCCTTAACTATTCAACTGAGTGTGAATCTGGCTCATATGACATAAGAGAAGCACTTAAGGCCAGGCAAAGAATCACCCAAAAGGATTAGAGGTAATAATGCCTAGCACTTACCACAACATTAAATATAGGACATCTATCCACCAAGACAAACTGGAAAACCACAAGATTCACAGGGCAATTGGGTAGAGTACCCAGAAGGGACTTGCCTCAGTACTGGGGAATAATTAGCACTAGACTGAACACTGAATTGGTTCAACAAAACAAATTTTAAAAGCAAGAATCAGTTTCCAAGGAACTTAACTGCACCCCAAGGAAAAGTTCAAGAGTAATTACAGAAATACAAAAATATCTGGCACCCAACAAGGTAAATAACACAATGTCAGGCACAATCAAAGATCACCAAAAATGCAAAAAAGCAATAAAATACAGTACATAATAAAGAAATAGTCAATTGAAACCAATCCAAAACTGACACATATAATAAAATTAGTAGAGAAAATCTTTAAAACAGTTTTTGTATTTTCTAAAGCCTAGAGATCTGAAAATTTTTTTAAAAAACCCAAATTAGGGGGTGATTCCAAGATGGCTGAATAGGAACAGCTCCATTCTACAGCTCCCAGCGTGGGCAACGCAGAAGATGGGTGATTTCTGCTTTTCCAATTGAGGTAGCTGGCTCATCTCACTGGGGCTTGTCAGACACTGGGTGCAGGACAGTGGGTGCAGCCCACCGAGTGAGAGCCAAAGCAGGGCGAGGTATCACCTCCTGGGAAGAGCAAGGGGTCAGGGAATTCCCTTTCCTAGCCAAGGGACGCTGTGACAGATGGCACCTGGAAAATTGGGTCACTCCTACCCTAATACTGTACTTTTCCAATGGTCTTAGCAAACAGCACACCAGGAGATTATATCCCACACCTGGCTCGGAGGGTCCCAAGCACATGTAGCCTCAGTCATTGCTAGGACGGCAGTCTGAGATCGAACTGCAAGGTGGCAGTGAGGCTGGGGGAGGGGTGTCTGCCATTGCTGAGGCTTGATTGGGTAAACAAAGAGACCAGGAAGCCCGAACTGGGTGCAGCCCACCACAGTTCAAGGAGGCCTGCCTGCCTCTGTTGACTCCACCTCTGGGGGCAGGGCATAGCCAAACAAAAGGCAGCAGAAACCTCTGCACACTTAAATGTCCCTGTCTGACAGCTTTAAAGAGAGTAATGGTTCTCCCAGCACAGAGTTTGAGATCTGAGAACGGACAGACTGCCTCCTCAAGTGGGTCCCTGATCCCCAAGTAGCCTAACTGGGAGGCACCCCCCAGTAGCAGTAGACTGATACCTCACACTGCCAGGTACCCCTCTGAGACGAAGCGTCCAGAGGAACGATTGGGCAGCAACATTTGCTGTTCAGCAATATTCGCTGTTCTGCAGCCTCCGCAGCTGATACCCAGGCAAAGAGTGTCTGGAGTGGAACTCCAGCAAACTCCAGCAAACCTGGAGCTGAGGGTCCTGACTGTTAAAAGGAAAACTAACAAACAGAAAGGACATCCACACCAAAATCCCATCTATATATAATCATGATCAAAGACCAAAGGTAAATAAAACCACAAAGATGGTGAAAAAACAGAGCAGAAAAGCTGATTCTGAGAATCAGAGCGCCTCTCCCCCTCCACAGGAACACAGCTCCTCGCCAGCAACAGAACAAAGCTGGATGGAGAATGACTTTAATGAGTTGAGAAAAGAAGGCTTCAGACGATCGCTAATAACAAACATCTCCGAGCTAAAGGATGAAGTTCGAACCCACCGCAAAGAAGCTAAAAACCTTGAAAAAACATTACACAAATGGCTAACTAGAATAACCAGTGTAGAGAAGTCCTTAAAATGACCTGATGGAGCTGAAAACCATGGCACGAGAACTATGTGACAAATGCACAAACTTCAATAGCCAATTCAATCAACTGGAAGAAAGGGTGTCAGTGATTGAAGTTCAAATGAATGAAATGAAGCGAGAAGAGAAGTTTAGAGAAAAAAGAGTAAAAAGAAATGAACAAACCCTCCAAGAACAAACCCTCCAAGAAATATGGGACTATATGAAAAGATCAAATCTACATCTGATTGGTGTATCTGAAAGTGACAGGGAGAATGGAACCAAGTTGGAAAACACTCTTCAGGATATTAACCAGGAGAACCTCCCCAACCTAGCAAGGCAGGCCAACATTCAAATTCAGGAAATACAAAGAACACCACAAAGATACTCCTTGAGAGGAGCAACTCCAAGACACATAATTGTCAGATTCACTGAAGTTGAAATGAAGGAAAAAATGCTAAGGGCAGTCAGAGAGAAAGGTCGGGTTACCCACAAAAGGAAGCCCATGAGACTAACAGCAGATCTCTCAGCAGAATACAAGCAAGAAGAGAGTGGGGTCCAATATTCAACATTCTGAAAGAAAAAAATTTTCAACCCAGAATTTCATATCCAGCCAAACTAAGCTTCATAAGTGAAGGAGAAATAAAATCCTTTACAGACAAGCAAATGCTGAGAGATTTTCTAACCACCAGGCCTGCCTTACAAGAGCTCCTGAAGGAAGCACTAAACATGGAAAGGAGCAACCAGTGCTAGTCACTGCAAAAACATGCCAAATAGTAAAGATCATTGATGCTAGGAAGAAACTGCATCAACTAACAAGCAAAATAACCAGCTAACATCCTAATGACAGGATCAAATGTCACACATAACAATATTAACCTTAAATGTAAATGGGCTAAATGCTCCAATTAAAAGACACAGACTGCCAAATTGGATAAAGAGTCAAGACCCATCAGTGTGCTATATTCAGGAGACCCAATTCACGTGCAGAGACACACACAGGCTCAAAATAAAGGGATGAAGGAAGATCTACCAAGCAAATGGAAAACAAAAAAAAAGCAGGGGTTGCAATCCTAATCTCTGATGAAAAAGACTTTAAATCAACGAAGATCAAAAGAGACAAAGAAGGCCATCACATAATGCTAAAGGGATCAATTCAACAAGAAGATCTAACTATCCTAAATATATATGCACCCAATACAGGGGCACCCAGATTCATAAAGCAAGTCCTTAGAGACATACAAAGAGACTTAGAGTCCCACACAATAATAATGGGAGACTTCAACACCCCACTGTCAACATTAGACAGATCAACAAGTCAGAAAGTTAACAGGGATATCCAGGAATATGAACTCAGCTCTGCATCAAGCGGACGTAATAGATATCTACAGAACTCTCCACCCCAAATCAACAGAATATACATTCTTCTCAGCACCACATCACACTTATCCCAAAATTGACCACACAGTTCGAAGTAAAGCAATTCTTAGCAAACGTAAAAGATCACAGATTATAACAAACTGTCTCTCGGACCACACTGCAATCAAACTAGAACTCAGGATTAAGAGACTCACTCAAAACCGCTCAACTACATGGAAACTGAACAACCTGCTTCTGAATGACTAGTGGGTACATAATGAAATGAAGGCAGAAATAAAGATGTTCTTTGAAACCAATGAGAACAAAGACACAACATACCAGAATCTCTGGGACACATTTAAGGCAGTGTGTACAGGGAAATTTATAGCACTGAATGCCCACAAGAGAAAGCAGGAAAGATCTAAACTTGACAACCTAACATCACAATTAAAAGAATTAGAGAAGCAAGAGCAAACACATTCAAAAGCTAGCAGAAGGCAAGAAATAGCTAAGATCAGAGCAGAACTGAAGGAGATAGAGACACATAAAACCCTTCAAAAAATCAATGAATTCAGGAGCTGCTCTTTTGAAAACATCAACAAAATTGATAGATCACTAACAAGACTAATAAAGAAGAAAAGAGAGAAGAATCAAATAGATGCAATAAAAAATGATAAAGCGGATATCACCATTGATCCCACAGAAATACAAACTACCATCAGAGAATACTATAAACACTTCTATGCAAATAAACTACAAAATCTAGAAGAAATGGACAAATTCCTGGACACATATACCCTACCAAGACTAAACCAGGAAGAAGTTGAATCCCTGAGTAGACCAATAACAGGCTCTGAAATTGAGGCAATAATTAATAGCCTACAAACCAAAAAAAGTCCACGACCAGACAGATTCACAGCTGAATTCTACCAGAGGCACAAGGAGGAGCTGGTACCATTCCTTCTGAAACTATTCCAATCAATAGAAAAAGAGGGAATCCTCCCTAACTCATTTTATGAGGCCAACATCATCCTGATACCAAAGCCTGGCAGAGACACAACAAAAAAAGAGAATGTTACACCCATATCCCTGATGAATAGCGATGCAAAAATCCTCAATAAAATACTGCCAACCCGAATCCAGCAGCACATCAAAAAGCTTATCCACCATGATTAAGTGGGCTTCATCCCTGGGATGCAAGGCTGGTTCAACATATGCAAATCAATAAACATAATCCAGCATACAAAAAGAACAAAAGACAAAAACCATATGATTATCTCAACAGATGCAGAAGAGGCCTTTGACAAAATACAACAGCCGTTCATACTAAAAACTCTCAATAAACTAGGTATTAAATGGATCGTATCTCAAAATAATAAGAGCTATTTATGACAAACCCACAGCCAATATCATACTGAATGGGTAAAACCTGGAAGCATTCCCTTTGAAAACTGGCACAAGACAGCGATGCCCTCTCTCACCACTCCTATTCAATATAGCGTTGGAAGTTCTGGCCAGGGCAATCAGGTGGGAGAAAGAAATCAAGGGTATTCAATTAGAAAAAGAGGGAGTCAAATCGTACCTGTTTGCAGATGACATGATTGTATATTTAGAAAACCCCATCGTCTCAGCCCAAAATCTCCTTAACCGGATAAGCAACTTCAGCAAAGTCTCAGGATACAAAATCAATGCACCAAAATCACAGGCATTTTTATACACCAATAGCAGACAAACAGAGAGCCAAATCATGAGTGAACTCCCATTCACAATTGCTTCAAAGAGAATAAAATACCTAGGAATCCAACTTACAAGGGATGTGAAGGACCTCTTCAAGGAGAACTACAAACCACTCCTCAGCAAAATAAAAGAGGACACAAACAAATGGAAGAACATTCCATGCTCATGGATAGGAAGAATCAATATCGTGAAAATGGTCATACTGCCCAAGATAATTTATAGATTCAATGCCATCCCCATCAAGCTACCAATGACTTTCTTCACAGAATTGGAAAAAAACTACTTTAAAGTTCATATGGAACCAAAAAAGAGCCCACATTGCCAAGTCAATCCTAAGCCAAAAGAACAACGCTGGAGGCATCACGCTACCTGACTTCAAACTATTCTACAAGGCTATACTAACCAAAACAGCATGGTACTGGTAACAAAACAGAGATATAGACCAATGGAACAGAACAGAGCCCTTAGAAATAATACCACACATCTACGACCATCTGGTCTTTGACAAACCTGACAAAAACAAGCAATTGGGAAAGGGTTCCCTATTTAATAAATGTTGCTGGGAAAACTGGCTAGCCATATGTAGAAAGCTGAAACTGGATCCCTTCCTTACACCTTATACAAAAATTAATTCACGATGGATTAAAGACTTAAATGTTAGACCTAAAACCATAAAAACCCTAGAAGAAAACCTAGGTAATACCATTCAGGACATAGGCATGGGCAAGGACTTCATGCCTAAAACACCAAAAGCAATGGCAACAAAAGCCAAAATTGACAAATGGGATCTAATTAAACTAAAGAGCTTATGCACAGCAAAAGAAACTACCATCAGAGTGAACAGGCAACCTACAGAATGGGAGAAAATTTTTACAATCTGCTCATCTGACAAAGGGCTAATATCCAGAATTTACAAAGAACTCAAACAAATTTACAAGAAAAAATCAAACAACGCCATCAAAAAGTGGGCAAAAGATATGAACAGACACTTCTCAAAAGAAGATATTTATGCAGCCAACAGACACATGAAAAAATGCACATCACTGGCCATCAGAAAATGCAAATCGAAACCACAATGAGATACCATCTCACACCAGTTAGAATGACGATCATTAAAAAGTCAGGAAACAACAGGTGCTGGAGATGATGTAGAGAAATAGGAACACTTTTACACTGTTGGTGGGATTGTAAAGTAGTTCAACCATTATAGAAGACAGTGTGGCGATTCCTCAAGGATGTGGAACTAGAAATTCCATTTGACCCACTGATCCCATTACTGGGTATATACTCAAAGGATTATAAATCATGCTGCTATAAAGACACATGCACATATATGTTTATTGCAGCACTATTCACAATAGCAAAGACTTGGAACCAACCCAAATGTCCATCAATGACAGACTGGATTTAAGAAAACATGGCACATATCCACCATAGAATACTATGCAGCCATAAAAAAGGATGAGTTCATGTCCTTTGTAGGGACATGGATGAAGCTGGAAACCATCATTCTGAGCAAACTATCGCAAGAAAAAATACCAAACACTGTATGTTTTCACTCACAGATGGGAACTGAACAATGAGAACACTTGGACACAGGAAGGGGAACATTACACACCAGGGCCTGTCGTCGGGTTGGGGGGAAGGTGGAGGGATAGCATTACGTGATATACCTAATGTAAATGGCAAGTTAATGGATGCAGCACAACAACATGGCACATGTATACATATGTAACAAACCTGCATGATGTGCACATGTACCCTAGAACTTAAAGTACAGTAATAAAAAAAAAACAAATTAAACCACTAGAAATGAAAAAAATTATACTACATAAGACGAAAATACATAGTAGATCAGACTGTTGGATTAGTCATTGTAGAAAAAAGTCAACTTGAAGACACAGCAATAGAAACTACCCAAAATTGAATACACAGAGAAGAGAGAATTTAAAATAATAAACAGACCATATGTGAGTTGTCTTCAAGTAACCAAATATATCTGGAATTAAAGTCACCAAAGCAAGGCAAGAAGGGCAAAACCAAAAAAAAATATTGAGAAAATATTGGCCAAAATCATCAAAATTTGATTAAATTAGATCTAAGAAGCTCAATGACCCCAAACATGAAAACTACTCCAAAACATTTCGTAATCAAATTGTTCAACTCAGTAAGGGTAAAGAATAATTAAACACCATGACCACCCAAATTAACCTAATTGATAATATATAGACATTTCCATCCAACAATAGCAGAATGCCTATTCTTTTCAAGCGCAACCACCTGGAACATTTACCAAGAAAGACAATATTCTGGGCCATAAAGCAAGTCTCAATAAATTGAAATGCATTCAAGTCATGCAAACTATATTATCTGACCATAGTGGAAATAAATTATGAATTAATAACAGAAGAATTTCTGCAGTGGTGGCGGGGGATTTGGAACTAAATAACACAATTCTAAATAAGCCATGGGTCAAAAAAAAAAAAGAAAGAAAGAAAGAAAGAAATACTCTAAAGGAACATTAGTATTTTGAACTGAATGGAACTGAAACTCAGCATATCCAAATTTGTGAGATGCAATAAAGCTATACAGAGGGGAGATTTTCTAACATTAAACACATATATTAGAAAAGCAGAAAGGTCTCAAATTAATGACCACAACTTCTGCCATAAGGAACCACAAACAGAAGAATAAACCTGAAGCAAGTAGACGAATGGAAAGAAATCAATGAAACAGAAAACAGAAAAATGAAAAAAAATAACTGAAACCAAATTTGAGAAGATGATTAAAATGTCTGGCCAGAGTGATTAGAAAAAGACAAAAGACAAGAAAAAGACATAAAAGACAAAAGACAAAAACTACCAATACCATAAAGAGAGGTGATTTTACTACATATTCTATAGATATTAAAAGGATAACAAGATATTATGAACAAATATGCCAATACATTTCACCACTTGGAAAAAATAAACATACTCCTTGCAATACTCAAACTACCAAAGCTCACTGAATAAGATAACCTAATTAGCCCTATATTATTAAACAATTTTAACTGGTAGTTTTAAAAAAATCACTCCACAAAGAAAACTCCCAGGGCAGATGGCTTCTTGTGAATTCTAAAAAAATCACTCCACAAAGAAAACTCCCAGTGCAGATGGCTTCTTGTGAATTCTACAAAACATCTGAGGAGGAAATAATACCAATTCTAGACAAACTGTTCCAGAAAATTGAAAAGGAGGAACTATCTCGTAACGCATTCTGTGAGGGCAACATTACCCTAATACCAAAATCAGGCAAAGACAGTCTAAGAAAAAACTACAGAATAACATCCCTCATAAATATAAATCTAAAAAAAACCCCATAATTTTAGAAAATAATATCTAATTATATAGAAAATGATATCTAACTATATATATATATATTTTTTTTTTTTAATTAAGTTCCAGGGTACATGTGCAGGATGTGCAGATTTGTTCCACAGGTAGATATGTGCCTTGGTGGTTTGTTGCACCTATCAACCCGTCAGCTAGGTAATAAGCCCGGCATGCATCAGCTCTTTCCCCAAATGCTCTCCTTCCTCTTCCTCTACCCTCAACAGGCCCCAGTGTGTTGTTCCCCTCTGTGTGTCCATGTGTTCTCATTTTTCAACTCCCACTTTTGAGTGAGAACATGCAGTGTCTGGTTTTCTGTTCCTGTGTTAGTCTGCTAAGGATGATGGCTTCCAGCTTCATCCATGTCCCTGCAAAAGACATGATCTCATTCCTTTTTATGGCTGCATAGTATTCCATGGTATATAAGTACCACATTTTCTTTATCCAGTCTATCATTGATGAACATTTGGGTTGATTCTATGTCTTTGCTATTGTGAATAGTGCTGCATTGAACATACATGTACACGTATCTTTAGAATAGAATGGTTTATATTCCTTTGGGATAACTAGGCCACACCATCTTCCACAATGGTTGAAATAGAAACACTTTTACACTGTTGGTGGGAATGTAAATTAGATATCTAACTATATTAAAAGAATAATACATTGATGACCAAATTTAGTTCATCTTAAGAATGAAAAGTTGGTTTGGCCGGGCACAGTGTGGCTCATGCCTGTAATCCCAGCACTTTGGGAGACCAAGGTGGGAGGATCACTTGAGCCCAAGAGTTTAAGACCAGCTTAAGCAACACAGTGAAACCCCATCTCTATAAAATATACAAAAAATTAGCTGGGCATCGTGGTGCACGCCTGTAGTACCAGCTACTCAGGAGGCTGAGGTGGGAGGACTGCTCGAGCCTGGGAGGCAGAGGTTGCAGTGAGCTAAGATCACAACACTGCACTCCAGCCTAGGCAACAGAGTGAGACCCTGTCTCAAAAAAAAAAAAAAGGTTGGTTTAACACTGTAAATCAATCATTGCAATTCACTGTATTAATCCACTTTTAAAAAGATAAACTATATGATTATCTCAAACAATTCAGAAAAGGCATTTGGTAATATTCCAACACCCATTACTGATTAAAAAAAAAAAAAAACTCTCAGCAAACTATGAACAGAAGGAAATTTTCTCAACCAGACAAAGGGAATCAACAAAGAAACCTATAGCTAACATCATATTTAATGGTGAAAGATGGAATTCTTTCCTCACTGAGGTCAGGAACAAAACAAGGATCTCTGCTCTTACCGCCTTTATTATGCACTGTATTAGAAGTTCTAGACATTCCAATAAGGCAATAAATAAATAAATAAAAGTCATTCATTATTAAAAGGAAGAAGCATAATGTCTTTCATCTCAGACAATGTGATCATCTTTATATATGGAATCTTTTAAAAAGCTATTAAAACCAGGCCAGGCTCAGTGGCTCATGCCTCTAATCCCAGCACTTTGGGAGGCCGAGGCAGGCAGAACACCTGAGGTCAGGAGTTTGAGACCAGCCTGGCTAACATGACGAAACCCCATCTCTACTAAAAATACAAAAATTAGTTGGGCATGGTGGCGGGCACCTGTATTCCCAGCTATTTGGGAGGCAGAGGTAGGAGAATCACAAAGCCGAGATCGTGCCATTGCTCTCCAGACTGGGAGATAAGAGAGACTCTGACACACACAAGAAAAGCTATTAAAACCAATAAATGAACTTAGCAAGATTACAGGATACAAAATCCATATACATATCTATTGCATTTTTATATACCAGTGAAAAACTATTAATATGGAAAATGAAATTTTAAAAAGAGTATCATGGACAATAATATCAAAACATATGACCAAATGTATAAAAACACTGAAAACCACAAAACAATGCTGAGACAAAGTAATGAAAACCTAAATAAATGGAGAGACAGACTTTGTTCATGAGTTGGAAGACTCCATATTGTTAAGATGGCAATTTGCTAGACCACACTCCAGAGGAGAAGATTACATAAAGTCATGAATACCAGGAGACAGAGATCACTGAAGGCCATCTTAGAAGCCTGCCTACCACAGACTTCTAAGATGCTGTGTGACCTTGCCAATCAGTTAACTTTCCTGTGCTTCAGCTCTCTCTTCTGCAATATGGAGAAAACAGCAGTACCTATCTCATGCAGTTATTTAAGGTTTAAATGATTAAGTGTCTGTAAAGCACTTAAGTATCTGGTACTTGGTTATATACATACATCAATACATCCATAAAACCAATATAAATACTTAAGTTACTATTCCTTAGAGCTTAGAACGATACATCCTTCTTTAACTATTTAATGGTGCCTACTACAAATAAGGTACAGTATTTATTCAAGGTGTGCATAAAGATAACTGATTAAATTTGGGTACTGAGGAAAAAGTATCTTCTTGTTTTCATTTTTATTTGAACTTCAACAAACACACACAGGTAATGCCTGAGATAACCATAATCCTGTTTCACCAGGTCCTAATTTGTGCCTATTTTCCAGACATAACTGTCAATGGCATGTTCTTTCAGTTTTTTTTGTGGTTTGTTTTTTGTTTTTTAAGATGGAGTCTCACTCTATTGCCCAGGCAGGAGTGCAGTGGTGCAATCTCAGTTCACTGCAATCTCTGCCTCTCGGGTTCAAGAGATTCTCCTACCTCAGTCTCCTGAGTATCTGGGATTACAGGTGCATGTCACCATGCCTGACTAATGTTTTTGTGTATTTTTAGTAGAGACAAGTTTCACCATGTTGGCCAGGCTGGTCTTGAACTCCTGACCTCAAGTATTCCTCCCACCTCAGCCTCCCAAAGTGCTGGCATTACAGGCATGACCCATTGCATACAGCCCCCCTCTTTCACTCTTAAAAGTGTCCCAGTGTACACAAGAAATTAGAGTCACTCCAGTTTGTCACAGTCCTAGACTGAAATGGAAACTGAATCTAGATAAAGATTTTTGAGTAAGAAACCAACAAGGCATGGACAAAAGGAAGGGAAACTGAAGAGGAGGAATATGGGCAATGGGGGTGGGTAGATATAGTGGGCAATAGAGTGAGACCCTGTCTCAAGAAAAAAAAGAACAAAAGGTTGGTTTAATATTCTAAACCAATCATTGCAATTCACTGTGTTAATACACTTTTAGAAAGATGAACTATATGATCGTCTCAAACAATTCAGAAAAAGCAGCATGGTAAGAGAAAAATAAATGCTTCAAAATGCCCACATAACAAAATTAATTCACCCACAATCTGAATTCACACTTCCTATAAACCTAATATATTCTTTAAAAGCTTAGTGAAATAAATATTTAACTGGTCATAAAACAGGTAACTGGCATTTCTTTAAAGATTTTTAAAAATCCATAAATGAATACCAAATAAATGTTAATGTATCACATTTAACTTCCCTTTCCTCTATCTGTTCTAATACATTACCATGAAACCAATATATAATCCTGATAAACACATTATTTAAAAAATAAGAAAACTTGTTTAAATGCATAGACTGCAGGCCAAATTTTAACAATAAACCACTTTTATAGCTATTTTTATACTCCCAACTGAAAACATTATGTGACTTTGGAAATTCTAATTCCTTTATAATCCAACAGCACCAAAGCAAACAGTCATGACCCCTTAAGAGGATAAATATGCCCATTTTAATTAAAGACTAAATTATTTGACTTGGTGTGCAATTTTTGCATCTGTATTTTGAGACGTATTTATAAATCCTGTGCTTTTCATTAATGAAAAACTGTAAAAGTATAATAATTGACAAATAGCCTACAGAGGCAGTCTTAAAAGGTGTCTTGAATTCTCAAGAATTTAGGCTAATAAGAGGAATGAAGTATTGATACACGCCACATTATAGATGAACCTTGAAAACACTGTGCTAAGTAAAAGAGGCAAGTTACAAAAGACCACATATTGTATTATTTCATTTATATGTATGGTCTAGAGGTAAATCTATACAGACAAAAAGTACATTAGCAGTTGCCTATGACTAGGGTAGGAGTGGGGACTGAGGGGAATGTGGGAAATGGAGGATGACTTCCTTTGGGAGTGATGGAATGTTCTAAAATTGATGATAATGACGATTGCACAACTCTGTGAATATACTAAAAACCAATGAACTGTATACTTTAAATGGATAAATTGTATGGTCTGTGAATTATATCTCAATAAAGCTGTTACCATAAAAAGAACTTAGGCTATAATTCCTACCCTAAATATAAACTGTTATGTATTATTATCTTAAAAATGGAAAAACCTGATTCCAATACTTTATACGAGAGAAAGCCAAGAAATGTATGCATTAGTCTGTTCATGCTAATTGCTAAACATTGATGCAAATGTACTCCACGTCTTTGAATTCCTACTGAATTTCAGACAACAAATAGATTTCTTGAGTATTTTACCACAAAATAGATTTAGATATTGGCTTGACTTTAAACTTGTGGTGGATATTTCCTGACTTCAATTGAAAATTTAATTAAATTAAATAACCTGTCAACTTGCAGGTTTTTATTCCTAAGTAGCTATTAATTTGGTTTATCAATAAAAACCTTAATAAAGTATGGGAGGCAACACATATCAAGCCACTGATAGATTTAGCCATTTTACAGTGTTTAGATATATCTAAATATCATTTGAATACCATAAAGACACACAATTTTTGTCAATTTAATAATTTTAAAACAACAAAATACAAAGCTTAATAAAGATAATTTGCAAGTTTTATAGCAAGTTAGCTTTTTAACTATGTGTGCACAGTCTTATTTTGCCTTCAAAAATTCTGCTTCTAGAGTTTCAAGTAAGGAATATTAATCATTTCTTGACCTAGGTATATAATGTTATATTTCACCACTGATGTATTGTGAATTTCATTCACTACTTTAGGTGAATATTAATCATCATCAAATAATTCTAATAGATCTTAGTCTATGAAATCAATCAATACCAGTTACTAATACTGATATTTTAACTAAAAATATAGATCACAAAAATGAAAGATCAGTTTTATTATTCTATTAATGCATATTTATAATATATGAAATATAATAAACTATAGAAATATTGCCATATTTCTACAAATGTATACATTTTAGCCCTAACTTTGGTATTCAGAGCTAAGATGTCAGGTACTTAATACAACATAGAGAGGTAATCATCATTTTAGGAAGTGGCTTAAAGCTGCTCTTTGGTATAGCATAAAGTTAAGATTTGATAAATCTAGGTAGTGATAACAGGTATTCATTATATTATATATTATTTATTATGAAAAATTATATAGAACATAGTATATGCACACATATGTACATATAAAATACACATATATAATATATATAAATTTTAATATGTTCTTTGGTGTTCATTCAATATTATTGATATCAGAAAAAACAACATGCAAAATTCCTTTATTTTCTTTCTCTCTAGTCAGAGTGATCTGATAGCTTTGCAGAGCACAGTACATTTTAAATGTAAATCAACAAAATAAAACAATAAGATACCATTTTTAAAGAAAGGGATAACATTTTGAGTTTTTAAAAGTAACTACTGTTACTTAAGTGATTGCAATCTCAAATGGCTTTTGCATAAAACCTTTGAGTCCCTGGGACAAAATTTGGCCCAGTGGAAATAAACATATCAATCATTTTTCCTCTGGCATTCTTTTTTTTCTTTTCTTTTCTTTTTTTTTTTTGCTCACTCTGTCACCCAGGCTAGAGTACAGTGGCGCAATCTTGGCTCACTGCAAGCTCCACCTCGCAGGTTCACGCCATTCTCCTGCCTCAGCCTCTCGAGTAGCTGGGACTACAGGTGCCCACCACCACGTCTGGCTAATTTTTTTGTATTTTTAGTAGAGACAGGGTTTCACCATGTTAGCCAGATGTTCTTGATCTCCTGACCTTGTGATCTGCCCTCCTCAGCCTCCCAAAGTGCTGGGATTACAGGCATTAGCCACCGTGCCCAGCCCTGGCATTCTTGACACACACATTATACATTCTCCCTAGTGAGTTGACATTTCAAGCAAACATACAACATGATCTCACTCAAAAACAGTCGGGTCAAACCCCTGAACATGTTAATAAGTGAGTTATATCAACCAATTTTCAACAGTAATATAAAATCATCTGTGGAATTCTCAAAAATATTTTTACAAAAATTAGTAGTATGATTTAAACACATGTTGGATTTCAAAATAAGAAATATATAAGAGAGTCCAACACTGGTACCTCTCTTCTGATCCTCAAAAACTAACCATTTTAAAAAATATTTTTACAAAAATTAGCAGTATGATTTAAACACATGTTGGATTTCAAAATAAAAAATATACAAGAGAGTCCAACACTGGTACCTCTCTTCTGATCCTCAAAAACTAACCATTTTTAAATATTAAAGATGATACTCCTCTCATTTTGATAAGTCACTCTGTGGCCCTAGCAATCCAAAAATAATTATAGACTTTTAAATAGGCTAGAAGTTACTTTGAAACTTTAATAAGAATTCAAAAAAGAATTATACACTGCTCCAAAAAGCATTTTTCTAACCTCTGTTACATTAGCCAATCTAAAATAATATGATATGAACTCTTTGAACTACTACTCTATTAAATCCTGAGATCATTTCTAGTACTAGTCTGATCATTAGGAGACAAGTTTAAAAAGAAAATTTTCAGCCAGGCACGGTGGCTCATGCCTGTAATCCCCAGTACTTTGGGAGGCCAAGGTGGGAGGATCACGAGGTCAGGAGATTGAGACCATCCTGGCTAACACGGTGAAACCTCGTCTCTACTAAAAACACAAAAAATTAGCTGTGCATGGTGGCACGCACCTGTAATCCCAGCTACTCAGGAGGCTGAGGCAGGAGAATCACTTGAACCTGGGATGTAGAGGTTGCAGTGCCGAGATCGCACCACTGCACCCCAGCCTGGACGACAGAGCGGGACTCATCTCAAAAAAATAAAATAAATAAAATAAAATAAAAAATAAAATTTTATGTTTAAATCTCAAACTTCAAAAAGGTACTTGAAGTAGCTTACAAAAGCAAACAAGAGCCCTGCAGAGAATCAGGAAAATATCCAAGCGAATTCAGAGTAAAAAGTTAGACAGCTGAATGTTGTAGCCAGTGCAAAGAAAGGTGGGCTAACTGCCCAGATGTACTCTACTACTTGAATACCTATATACATGCTTGGTGTAACTTCTGTCATTTGAGGCAAAAGGTAAAAATCCAATAGAGATATAATAATGCAAATGTGAAGTATTGGGAGCCCACTGTGTGTCACATTTGGGAAGAGAGAAAGAGCTTTACAAATATAAATACAAAAGTCATGTAAATATTTATGATCATTTTGTAAGCTATATACAACAACATTTTCTTCTAGTAATTTCATTGACACTAATCAACGTCCATATTTTTTAACAGAAAGGTTTCTACATTTGCACAATTCCCAGTATATTTTTAATTCTTTAAGTATATTTAAGAATATTCCAGACCACAAGACTCTAAGGGGTTGCAAATTTTATCAGACTAAAATGTCAACGTGTATTTATATAGAACCATATGATGTTTTTATTCAGCAGGCATGTCATAAACCAAATTTTCTCACTTATGATGCCAGGTAGATAAAGTCAATTAAAGTGACTATAACTATAAAAAAAATTCAGAAATTTCACTGTACGACTCAGTTACTCAAAAAATTTTTCTAAAGTTTACATTATCTTACAGGATCTCAAGATTCTAACTCATATACTTTGTATTCCCTCCCTAGAACCTAATGTAGGGTCAATGAACATACCACAGATGAAGCGTATGTTAAATACTGTCTTGCAAATTGAAATAATCATCATACCAAAGACTATAATGCTTCCATTTTGCTTATTGTTTATTGTTACTTTTTATTTTAAAATATTGATAAGAAGTCAAAAGGCACACTTATCTTAAAATAATTTAAGTATAATATTTCTAACCAATTATAATTAAGAGTATTAAAAACTAAAACAGATAGCATCATATAATCAAAGACAGAATCACCAGGATCTGAGCCGTATTCTTTCACTTATTAGCTGAGTAATCTTGAGAAACTTACCTACCAGTTCCCTCATTCCTAACATAATAACACTCTCTACAGAATTGTTGCTGGAGAGTAAAGAATAAAATGGATCTGAAAACAGTTTTGTAAAATTGGAAAGCAATATAAAAATTCAATGGGTTATCATCAAAAAATAATTTTGCTTGAGAGACAAGCTGTTCAACACATAGTGTAATCAATCTGCTTCTTTATGTTTATATATCTTAATTAAAGTATTTTAAATTAGATAGACATTCAAGTAAGTTGTATAACTGCCAGTGTCCTCCTCTCTTTTAATAAACTTTAACACAACTGGAAGGTAAAAATAGTTAATATATTTTATAACCAATAATGGTCACTTTATTTTTGTGATATATATTTTCTCATATGTTTTAATCTTGTTTTAGTGTGTATTTTGTTCAGTTAACAAATCATCTACATGCTTTCTATTAAACATTATGAATAGAACTTATCAGTAGAAGGAAAGTCATTTATTAAATTTCTAAGTCAAATTTTAATATTTTCTTTTTTCTTATTTGGTTCATTTGATGCAAACACAATAATAGTGTAATACATTCTTTCCCAGTAGTGAAAAATAAATTACCATTTTGCTTTCTCTATACTCATTATCTGAATGAGGCTTTAGATAGAACCAAATTTATTACAATAGTGAATAAACACAATAATCAATGGAAAAATACTTGCAACAAACCATACCTAGTAATAAGAACTGCATTATCGTGGTGGGCAATCCCATTTTCTGGAATGGTGTTTCCATCACTTTGGTGGGAGAGAATGGATTTCTGCCATTTACAGAAGCTATCGAGGGACTTGTCTGCATGGTGGTTTATCTCCAAGTTTGGCTGCAATACAACATGCATACCAGAAATGTTCCAAACAAATTACTAAGGTCAGTTGTTAAAACTTTTGAAGACTAAAGTGGGAGTATAATTAGAAGCAGTGGTTTCTAGGAATAATCTCTTGCCAATTTTTATTTCTGTAATATCTGACCTAGAGCTCATTTGGTATATTATTGAACAGATATTTTTTCCAGTTCCAGCTGTAATGATAACGTGAACATATGTGAGATTATCAACATAAAAACTAAAGAAAACCATTATTATAAGATATGCCATGCAAATGCTCACCCTTATACTGAAACATAGCTAATCTATATAGCTTTAACATAAAAGGCATATTCTTGTAATGTATTTAAAATTTGCTTAAGATATTAAATGTGTAGAGCTAAAACTCATATCCAACTAGAACTTCCTAATAGGAGCAATAATAAAACATATTATTTAATAATAAGTAATTCTATAGCTCTATAGCCTGTCTGTTAAGAATCTTAGACTTATAAACTAACACATTCTTACCTGATCTTCTGTGAGAACAATTAAGCGGGCCACTATAATATTCACAACGTTTCCTAGGCTGGAATCACGGTAAAGTTTGGCAACCTGACCTCCAGAAAATAAGAAAAGACACAAAGTCAGACAAAAATCATAGGGTGATAGTTTGATTTTTTAAAGTGCTAAAACAAGTTTTTATAAATTTAACCACTGTATACATTACTCTGTATCACTTAGAACTCTACCCTCAAGGTGCCTTGGTAAAAGGTTTTTATACCAGTCTACCTCAATAAATATTTTCTCCTAGACATGAACTACAGCATGGAAATTAGAGGGTGAGCTGATGTTTCAAGTTAAAAAAGAAAAACAAAACCCTCAAACAAGATTTAACGATCCACTAAAACTGTCGTATTATCTAAAAATGAATGATAAGGTCATCTTTAAATGTATTTCTATGGAACTGAAACAATACTAGACCAATCTTTTACCATTTTAGACAGGTAAATTCTTATCATTATTAACTTCACAGCAAAAATTTGTGACCTTAGTCAAAAACACAACAAATATGAAATAAAATATTATATAGAGGGATCAAACTTACAATATTCATCACACTCAAAATGTAATGTTCAATGTCTTTGCGGCCATGGTAGCCCACCATCATTTTATCTGCCACTACCAATGTCTCCACAAACCGTTCAATGCTCACTGATCTCTTCTGTCTGTGGTGGTTATGTGTGTTGTTAATTGGTAGTGAATAAGAAAAAGTGGATGTATCATTCAGCCACCAAGGTTTGCCACTTCTTGTGAAATCTACAATAAAAGCAACCAATTCAGGTAAGTTCACTAATTAAACATATTTATTTATAAATCTTTCATGTAGACATGCTTCTCATAAATTATCTAATATATTAAGATTTTTCAAAGGGAAGAGAATGAGAAAATGCAGTAGTGAGAAATAAGTCTGTAAATTTTTGAAAATAATGTTATCTGAAAAAAAAAATTCAACTGCTCATGAAAACAAAAAAAATCTAATAAATGAATTAATAAAAAATAATTTTCAAATAATCATTTCATATTATTCCAGTAATTATATCTTGATACATTTAAATTTAGGATATATACTTTAAAGAATCATTTAAAGTTATTTAAAAAGCATCTAGAGTATGAACTTTTGAATCAGTCTAAGACAGCTCTGATAGAGAACCCTGATTTTGCAAAAATCTATTTCAAAGATACTTTGAGCATTCATTTTAAAACAAGATGCTTCTATTAAGCTATTTTAATTAGAATCAATTCTACTGCTCTAGAAATCTCAATTCTAAAAGGCAATGAATTACTTTTTTCACTTAGGTCGGCAGTCTACAACTATTTATTCTGACAGAGTACTCAAAATACTTATTTTCCAAAGCCTAGAAGTA
This sequence comes from Theropithecus gelada, assembly GCF_003255815.1. NCBI lineage: Eukaryota > Metazoa > Chordata > Mammalia > Primates > Cercopithecidae > Theropithecus > Theropithecus gelada. The sequence goes on from NC_037673.1 coordinate 62,671,050, forward strand.
AGAGACATTCAATTAGAGTTGAAAGATCACGATTCCAGCATAATTTGCTTTGAACCACATTTAGTACGGATTGCAATGTATCCTTTGTTTTCTACACATTTGGTTCTTCAGTATAGAGGCAGCCTTTTAGTGCTACGGCATTTGTAAACACCTGCCTCACTGATTATCATCTTCATTAAATAAACTTGAGCATGTAGAGGGCCTCTGTATATCTTCCACATCCTTATATTGAATAGGAAATCTTTCTCATCCCCACTATTGAAAAATTTAGTGAGGAATAATTAGATTAATATATATGATACACTTGACAGAAAGTGTAACTATTCTCATTTCTCCAACTTCTTTAGCCTTTCTCTTTAAAAAATTGCATTGGTAGGTGCTATGGTTTGAATATCTCCTCCAAAACTCATGTTGAAACTTAATTGCCATTGAAACAGTATTAACAGCTGGGGCCTCTAAGAGATGATTAGAACTTGAGGGCTCCACCCTCATGAAGGAATTAAAAGCATTATTGTAGGAGTGGGTTGGTTATTGTGGGAGTGGGTTCCTGATAAAAAATAATGAGTTCAGCCCAATTTCCTCTCTCTGTTGTGTGCACTCACTTCCTCCTCTTGCCTTCCTCCATTAGATGACCCTCACCAGATGCTGGAGCCATGCTCTTGGACTTCCCAGCATCCAGAACCATATGCTTAGTAAACTTTTACTGTTCTTAAATTATCCAGTCTCAGGTATTCTGTTACAGCAGCAGGAAACGTGCTAAGACAGTAGGATGAATAAATTTTAGGAAATAAGGTGGAAATGATCATAAGACCCATCAGTTAAATACTCCTGAAACTCCTAAAGTCAAGAGAAGCAAAGACATAAACACCACTTCTTATTTCAATAGTATATCCTCCAGATAGTAAGTGTTTCTCTATATCCATTTGTGGCAGACAGACTCTCCAGATGGCCTCCATGACCTCTGTCTCCTGATGTTCACATCCTTTTGTGATTTCCTCCTTTTGAATATGGGTAGGACCTGTGACTTGCTTCTAACTAACAGAATACAGCAAAGATGATGAGATGCCTGTGACTTTGAGTATATTAGTACATGATTATGTTACATAATATTGTAGCATTTACCTAGAGTCTCTCCCTTGCTGACTTAGAGAAAGCAAGCAATCACATTGGTGAACTGACGCTGGCATCTGAAGACAATCATCCAAAAACTAAAGCTATCTGTAACCACAAAGAACTGAATGCTGCCAACAACTATGGGGGTAGAGAAGTGGATTCTTCCCCAGTCAAGATTCCAGATGAGAATTCAGCCCTAGCTGAGGCTAAGCAGATGACCCATCCATGCACAGACTCCTGACCAACAGAAACTGTGAAATACTAAAAGTATACTGAGTAAGCCACTAGGTTTTATTGGCTAATATTATTACAAAACAGCTGAAAGCTTTTCCACATCAATATAACTCCAATTTCTCCTGCTCAGTCCTCTGTGATCATAAAACCACTCATGTATTCAAGTCATGCCTAGTCTCTTACTCTGGCTAAACAGCTTAAATGTCCAAATATAGGATTTTATTTTCATTCTTTTGATCATTTCCCCTTCTCTGACCCATTCAATTTCTCCTTATTTTTATTTAAAATATTGTGAAAACAATTAGACATTATTGTGCAATAAACACAACGCAATGGTAGTTCTCATTTAAAATGTATTCAGGTCGGGTGTGATGGCTCACGCCTATAATCCCAACACTTTGGGAGGCTGGGGTGGGTGGATCACCTGAGGTCAGACCTTGAGGCCAGCCTGGCCAACATGGTGAAACCCCATCTGTACTAAAAATACAAAAATTAGCCAGATGTGGGGAGGGTGCCTGTAATCCCAGCTACTCAGAAGGCTGAGGCAGGACAATTGCTTGAACCTGGAAGGTGGAGGTTGCAGTGAGCTGAGATGGCACCTCTGCACTCCAGTCTGGGCAACAAGAGCAAAACTCCATCTCAAAAATAATGATAATAAAACTAAAAATGTATTCAGTGTAAGGTAATTGGTGTTATCATCATCTTTGTTATTGTCCTAATTTTCAACATTTTAGTTTTTAAAATTTTTAGTTGGCTTGGCTATCACTCTAACAAACTACAAATTATTTGAACATTAAAACTATATATTTTTATTTATGAATGTCCATCAAAGGTATTTTATATATAGCATATATAATTATATATTCAATATTTTATACATATACACATATACTGAATGAATAAAATCAAGAGAGAACATCTTCAGTTTCACTTTAAAAATTAAATTAATCCAGCATAATTAGCTCATTATAAAACTATGCATTCTATAATTGCCAATTGACTTCTTAATGTTAAGCTTAGTGATCTGTAAGTACTATCTTTCTTAGTCTAAAATAGAAAACGAGATTAACTTGCTTTGTTTCAAAATAAAGACAGTAGTTCTTCAAATGATACCTGTTACAGATGCTTTGCTTAATTTAATTTTGATTAGATTATAGCATGTTAGGAAAATATTGCTCATAAACACATACAACACGGTAACTTTTTCCCAAAATCAATATATGGATTTCATTGCCATTTGAAATAAGATTTTAACTTTTTGATCAATATCAAAGTGTTTGAATATATACAGCCATTCACTATTATTTCATTAACCTGCTTTATTTTAGTACTTACATAGTACTTACTACTTCTGGACAGTTGGCCATATATTTGTTTGTTTGTTTGTTTGCTTATTTAGTTAACTGTCTCTCCTCACTAGAATATAAACTCCATGAGAGCAGGGACTTTTTCTGCTTTATTTATTGCTGCATCCCCAGCACCTAGAATAGCCTTGCATACAGGAATTAAATGAATATTTACTTAATGAATATATAAGTAGATAATGAAGATATAGAGACGTAATGACATCTATTTCAATGGACTAGAAGAATACTTAGTTATCTCTGGGTGTTGGAATAAGTAATTTTCAGTTTCTTTTTTTCCTTTTTGTCCTGTATTTTCTAAAAAGAACATTTATTACTTCTATAAAATTTTTAAAAATTCAGAGTTTGAATCTAATTAGAATGGAAAAAATTAGTATCTGAATGTAAGATAAATATATCCAGTGTCAAAGGGGTTTTCATATCTTATATTTTGACATAAACTTGAATTCCAGGTAATAGGCTAACTGGCAGTGTATGCCTATAAATTCACATCTCTCACTTGACCTATGCTGTTGAAACAGTATTACAATTAAGATGTTAGCCAGACATTTCCCAAATTTACTACTAAACACAAAACATTTTTTTTTTCCAATTAAGTCTAGTAACACTTGCCCAGAACATAGGGAAATACTATTTTATATTCCCAGTAATAGGAAGCCAGTGAAGTTTTTCAAGGTGTGTGATACAGCCAGATTTAGGGGACAGATTTTACTGAAAACAAGAACACAAACCTGGAGGCAGAAAGCATAATTAGAAAGTCAGTATAGTGGTCTCGTCAAGAGATAATGACGGTCTAAAACAAACAGACTAGAGTTCGGGGTAGTAGAAATGACAAGTGAATTGAAAACATTGAAATGGAACACTGTTTAGGAAATTCTCATAGTAATCCAAATGAGAGATGGTAGAAGAATCTTTCCCCAAAAGGACAGAATTTTATGACAGCCATAAGAATGGATTTGGAGAAGTGTTTCACTAATGCGTAAACCATTAAAAAATAAGGATCTGCCTGACTTAAAATAATGTGATACGTACTTCAAAAAAGGATAATTTAAATATGAAAGGATTAAGAGATAGGCTTTTCAGAATATGATAAAATCTTTAAAGATTTTTACAAAAGGTGATCTTCTTTACCATCATACAGTGAAGGTTGGCATATTATGGAAAAATGATAGAATAATTACATTATAATAAACAACTGAATATTTAAATCCTAGTTTTTTTTCTTTCTTTTTTTTTGAGAAGGAGTTTCGCACTCGGAGTGATCTTGGCTCACTGCAACCGCTGCCTCCAAGGTTCAAGCAATTCTCCTGCCTCAGCCTGAGTAGCTGGGACTACAGAAGCGTGCCACAATGCCCGGCTAATTTTTGTATCTTTAGTACAGAAGGGGTTTCACCATGTTGGCCAGGATGGTCTCGATCTCCTGACCTCGTGATCCGCCTGCCTTGGCTTCCCAAAGTGCTGGGATTATAGGCATGAGCCACTGTGCCCAGACTGAATTCTAGTTTTTAAAGAATTTACATATAGTTACACTTACAGTCTAAATGTTGTTAAATATAAGATAAACTTATTTCCATAATGTTTCGTTTCATTACTCAATACAAAGACCCAACAAATCTTCTGCTTTCATTATTAACTATGCAATTTTATTTCAAGTTTTAAGTAGATTCACTGTAAGTTGTCTTTTTCTGGTACCAACAAGGACCTAATTAACAGCCTCAGAGATTACTCAAGAAGAAAGTGTGCAGAATGAGAATAGTAGGTTAAGAAAAGAAGACTTAATACTTAAGAAGAAAACAAGCCCATGAAGAATATGGAGAAGAAACAAAAGGATGATGCATATCATACACTAACTCACAAGGCAATCCTTTCTTTCTTTTTATTTTTTTTTTTTTTGAGATGGAGTCTCGCTCTGTTACCCTGGCTGGAGTGCAGTGGCATGTTCTGGGCTCACTGCAACCTCCGCCTCCCGGGTTTAAGCGATTCTTCTGCCTCAGCCTCCCAAGTGGCTGGGACTACAGGCAAGCGCCACCACGCCTGGCTTATTTAATAGAGACAGGGTTTCACCATATTGGCCAGGCTGGTCTCGAAATCCTGACCTTATGATCTGCCTGCCTCGGCCTCCCAAAGTGCTGGGATTACAGGCATGAGCCACCACGTCTGGCTAACCCTTTCTATTTTTTACTAAATGTATTCATTGGTGATTTTACCTTTGCATTAAGCTGAAATCTCTCTCTGAAACATTCTGCCCCTGGTTCTAGCTACTGGAGCTATATAGAACAAATCTTTTAAAAAAATTTTAATATAATAACACTTTAGTGTACTAGAAACAGTCATTTTAATGATAGCTACAGTTTGATTGGGTAACTAGTATGTGCTGAGATGAGCACTCAGAGAGGTTGGGTAATTAATTGGTCCTATGCTATACCAAAGCACATGTTCTTTTTGCTATGCTATGTTATATCCACTGTTTCTCTACATTTTCTCACCTTTAGACTAACATCCTCCTAACTCCTTAGCTCTAGTCTTGCTCTTCTCTAATTCCATCTCCATATTGCTGCCAGAGTAGTCTTTGTAAAACACAAATCTGATTATGTTATTCTTCCTGTTTAAATCCTGTCCGTGGGTTTCTAGTGTACTTAGGATAAACAAACCCCTTAACATGGTTTACAAGCTCTTCATGATGTGGCCTCTGCTAATCTTTCCAGTTTCATCTCTCACAGCCACTTCCCCCAACCACTATGAACCTCACCTTTATCCCTCCAGCCCACATTCTAATATCCAGTTACATGAACTGTCTGTCAATTTATATAACATGACATTCTCCCTTTTGGTTTAGGAGCTTCATAAACGCTGTTTTCTCTATGTGAAACACTATAGCCAATGCTTTCTCCACTTCTACACAGCTACTTTTACTTTTCCCCCAGGCCTCAGCTTAGAAGTCACTTCTTCCATGAAGCTCTCCTTGACCACTGAAGTCTAGGTTTGTTGTCTGTACTGCATATTTTTATAGTATCCTCACTCAGTGCTAACACTACTTTTGAATACTACCTTAAGATTCTTCAAGTCTTAAAGTGTCTAGATTCCTGCTACTAGCATAAAAATATCAGGCTAAACAAATACTCTATTTGCACAAATAGAGTACTACAGTACCTGTGCAAAAAAGCTATAGCTATTACCTAAAATAAGATGGTTATTTTTTTCCCTTCAACCAAAAAAAGAAAATGAATTTTATACAAATTTAGTTTAAAGACTTCTCAAAGAGCTCCCAGATTGATTTAATACTACTGGTAGGTGGCATTGGGAATTACACCTGATGTAAATGACAAGTTGATGGGTGCTGACTAGTTGATGGGTGCAGCACACCAACATGGCACATGTATACATATGTAACAAACCTTCACGTTGTGTACATGTACCCTAGAACTTAAAGTATAATAAAAAAAATTAAAAAAAAAAAAAGAAACCCAACCTAAGAAGCAGAGAGAAAAATGTTTAAAAAAAAAAACTACTGGTAGGTGACATCCATTAAAAGGGCTCTGGACATTATAATCCTAGTCAAATTCCTAGTTACTTTTATTGCTAACCTTACTACACTTGCCATAAGAAAGAAAAAGCAGCAATCCAATACAATATGCTTTCTAAAAGCTGCACACTCACTCACCCGAAACCCCACAATGAGAGTGATCATACAGATGTCGTTGTTGAAGGGCAGACTTTTTGTAAATAACATGAGGGTGGCCATTTTCATAACTAAAATGCTTGGAATCCTCTGTGGTATTCTTTAAAGGTTCAATAAAATATTCTTCATCTTCTGTAGCAATAACACCATGCTAAAAGAAAAATAAACAAAGAACTTACCAAGGAGAATAATTTTAAATATTAGTTATCATTATTAACAAGAGCTAAAAATAAATAGACACTTCTCTAAAGACAGGGTTAAAACACGTTAATAAAAAAAAATTAGCGAATTATCTGTACTCAGTAAAACACTATATAAATGTTCCTATTCTTTAAAAAGAATATTTAAATACCTCCATATGCTATGCACTGTACTCAGCATGTCACATACATGATTTCCTCCAATTTCACAATGACTCTGTGAGGTAACAGAGGTTTTATGTGAACACTAAAACTTATTTCAGTTCCACATTATGCATGTAACTATATCCTCTGTGTTTAGATATAGCTTTGTGATTGAGTTTTGGACAATAAAAATATGGGCAGAGGGTTATATAACACTTTCAGCCCGACCTCTGAATACCTCTGCAGTGGAATCTTCTACTCTCTTTCCTCACTGAATGAAGACAACTCCAAATACCTAGGGTAGGTAGAAACCAAAAAAGAAGGAACCTGGGTCCCTGCATGACCTCTTAGAAAGCTGTCTGATGTAGACACAGACACACACAAGAAATAAACTTCTATTGTGATAAATCACTGACATTTTGAGGTTTATGTTGCATCAATTAATAAGTTGTTAATTAACACACATCCCATACATCCCCATTCTGCAGATGAAGTAACAGGCTCAGAAGACTTGCCCAATATTATACAGAGGTAAGTGAAGGTACTGGAATTCAAAGTTCTGCCCTTACTTACAGTATTTTATCACCTTATCCCTATCTACTTAGCCAAGTGCTACTCAGTTTAGTTATCTCTCCTCTTTAAAAACCACCTCGGCCGGGCGCGGTGGCTCAAGCCTGTAATCCTAGCACTTTGGGAGGCCAAGACGGGCGGATCATGAGGTCAGGAGATTGAGATCATCCTGGCTAACACGGTGAAACCCCGTCTCTACCAAAAAATACAAAAAAAAAAACAAACTAGCCGGGCGAGGTGGTGGGCGCCTGTAGTCCCAGCTACTCGGGAGGCTGAGGCAGGAGAATGGCGTGAACCCGGGAGGCGGAGCTTGCAGTGAGCTGAGATCCGGCCACAGCACTCCAGCCTGGGCGACAGAGCAAGACTCCGTCTCAAAAAAAAAAAACAAGAAAAACAAAAAATAACTTTCTCTAGTCCCTAGTCCAAATGGAGTAGCTTCACCCTCCACTGAGCTTCAATAGAGCTAATTCTCAGTATCACTTATTTTCAATTAATTCCACACTGCTTTGTTACATCTCAAGTCTTGAAGTCTTATTTAAAGTTGGTATAAGTTTTCAACTTCATGTTTTAGCTTCCCAATTAGATTATTTGCTTTTTAAGGCAAAGGGTTATGTCTCATATTTCTTTGTATCAGTTACAACCATAGAAAGTGTCCCACATGTAATAGGTATAAATAAAACTTTGTTGATGAAAAAGAATGAGATGGTAAAAGTTATCTGAAATAAGAATTTCCACTCTTGTCTAATAATGTTTTCCTAAGTATGGCACATGTGAGGACTGCTCTTAATCCAACTAATTTACCCTGTAACACCAGATAAAATAAAAACTCTCTGGGTGTATTTCCTCAGCTGGAAAAATGAAAGAGTTGGTCTAAATTAGTGGTTTTAAAACAGCACTCTGGGGAGCCCTAAGGGTTCCATGGAAGTGCCCTCAGGGGATTGCCCCAGACAACAAAGGGAGACCTACATGGCTTGGATTCCTGGGTTTAGGAATCAGTTGTGCTTTTATTAATCTACATATTAAGTTTCCACATAACATTTCATTTGAAAAAGGAGTTTTGCTGCTTTAAAAAGAAAGTTGAAAACCTCTAGTCCAGATAATCTCTAAGGTCCCTTTGAATTCTAAACCTCTATGATTCTGTTTAGGGAAATTCATGTTAAGTACCTCATGCTTGGAAGGAATGATAAGACATAATCAGAGTTGCTCTAATTTATAGATTAAGTTGGCAGTCACCTACATGAAATGAGCTGAGAAATGCAAACAAAAAAAGCAGCCCTGAGTCACTTCATATAATTTTCACCATTGTTTGCTTTAATTTAAGGAAAATAGTCCCTATATTAAATGCAAATACTAGCAAAAATAACATAATATGCCATTAACATATTCTAATACCTCAGTATGAAGTACTTTACCAGGTAGATCAACAATGTGCTAAAAAATGAACACAGTTCCTGCAGAATAGCAGGCAAGTACAAGTTTTGATAAGAGGGATATGTAGGAAGCAGGGTCTAGGCTACAGTCCAGAAAGGCTAGAGACTAAAGTCATGCTGGTCTGTGGGCACAAGAAAATTGAAAGTTACCAGACAAGAAATTTGATTTGCTGGGGAAAAATGAAGTCAGAAGCCTGGTAAGTAAACACAATCTCTAATTTCAAGAATGAAAAGACTCTGGAAGGACAATCCAGAGATTTTATATGTTAGGTACTTTGTAAAATGTTTATAACATTATCTCTTCTTAATAACTCTTTGACGTACCACTATCTGTTCCACTTTGTAGATGAGAAACTGAGATGGAGCAAAGTTAAACAATGAACTCCTGTGACTGACTTTGGAGCCAGAACTCTTAACCACTATACTATAATTCTCTTATCCTCTAAGGGCTGTTTCTGTATTTATTTATTTTTTCACAAAATATGCTTTCACAAGTGCCTATCACAAGGCAGATACTATGCTACGTGGTGGGGATACAACAGTGAACCAAAGTTCCAGCTCTATCATGGTACTTACATTTTGGTGGGAGGAGCTAGAAAAAGCTAATTATGCTGGTGCGGTGGCTCATACCTGTAATCCCAGCACTTTGGGAGGCTGAGGCAGGTCAGCCACGAGGTCAGGAGTTTGAGACTAGCCTGACCAACTTGGTGAAACCCTGCCTCTACTAAAAATACAAAAATTAGCCGGGCGTGGTGGCGCATGCCTGTAATCCCAGCTACTCGGGAGGCTGAGGAAGGAGAATCGCTTGAACCCAGGAGGCAGAGGTTGCAGTAAGCTGAGATCACGCCACTGCACTCCAGAGCCTGGGCAACAGAGCAAGACTCTGTCTAAAAAAAAAAAATAAAATTTTTTTAAAAAGCTAATTGATTAAACAAATAAATGATGAAGCAGGTAGTGATAAACATTAAGAGGAGAGATAAAAGCAATCAAAAAGGACAGAGAATAATTAGAGGTGAGAGAATTATAGAAACTATATTGGATAGTTGCAACCATCCTCCCTAATAAGGTGGTATTTAAGCAGAAACCTGAATAAAATGAGGGAGCAAGCTAAACATTTATCTTGGGAAAGGGCAGACCAGATACTGGCAACAGCAAATGCAAAGGCAATGAGGTAGGAGCATGCTTACAGTATTTCAGAAACAATCAGGAGCTACAGTGACTGAAGGGAGGGAAGGGAACAGTGATTATGAGATTAAAAAGGGTCTGAAAACCAGATGATGGAGGGCCTGAAGTTAGTGGGAGCACCAGAAATCCATGCATGCCTGGCAAGAGCCCTGCTCTCACTTACCTCAGTATCCCCATTCACCTTTACACTATCTGCCTCAGGACCATCAGGGTTAATCTCACCATGCGTCCTCTTTCCTGGCAGTATAAATTCCTATGAGAAGCCCAAACCTCACCCCCTGGATTCTAATTCTCATATGATTACGTACATCATGTTTTCTGATCCCATCTCCTACCTCTCCCTATTATTTGAAACACTTCCACTGTGTTCTCGCAAACTCAAGGTCAATCATCAATAAAATCTCCTCTATCCCCAGCTTCATCTGTGAATATTCACTTCATCTTGCTCTAACAAAAACCTGAAGCTCCCTAAATGATACTCTTTTCCTGTAGTCCTCTGGAACAGTGGCTGCTTTCTCTTCTACATGCCTCCTATTGGACCTGAAGGTAGCATCAGATGTTCTTGCAACTCACTGCCATTTCCAAACAATTCTTTCTCCCTCCTCAACAAACACACACCAGCATTGAACCTCGTGCCACGATCTTCTCCCTCCTTTCCCAGTTGCATTTATCTATTGATCCCAAGTCAGTCCCCTCATTCCTTAAAAATAACAGATTCTGGATTACTGTCATTCTCTGCAACATCATTCCTGAAATAGTTGATTTCAATATCTTCTTATATCACAGATTCTTAAAAAACATGTATGTGCATATGCATATACTCTGAATCCCTTTGGAAGTCTAAGGGTGAAACCTAAGGACTCCTCCTCAGAATATTTTAAATGCAGAAAAAATATATAGGAAATATATATATTTACTAAATAAAACCAATTTAGTAAAATACAGTTATCAAAATATTTTTTAAAAAGAATACATACAACTTGCATAACACTTTAAATAAGATCTTCAGTGGCTCAAATAACTTCCACAATTTCACAACAGTGATGAATAAAAATATTTTGAAAAGAATGCAAAAACTGTAACGATATGAAAATATCTGTGGTCTCTATTGGAGGCAAAGTCACATGTACTGCTATCATTCCATATGGTTACCATATAATCCCATCCATGGACCTAGTTTAAAAACTAATGACATAGATGGTCTCTTCATTCCCTGTCCTCTCAATTTCTTGACCTCCTCCCCCTCAAATATCTTGTCCCTCACCTTACCTTTTACACTATGCCCATGGTCAAACCCTAGACTTTGAGCATTATCAGTATTTGGAGCCTTCTATAATCTTGATTTCAAGTATCCCATTCTTCTATCTTTCTAAAACTGTCCCTCTAATATACCAACTCCAAGGGATAGTCCTTTTATCCCCATGAGGTCCCATAATCCATTGATCCTACCACATTTTCACTGTCCTTTACCCACCTCATGTCCTCACCTCCCTCATAACCCAGCTTCAATTCCACCTTCAATTCCCTTACCTCTTTCTCACCTCATGGAATCCAGCTGGCTAAACCACAACCTTGATAAGATTCAACTTTGCTGAGCTTGCACCTTTGCAGCTGCATTTAGCCAGAGGAAAATATACCAGAATGCTGACTGGTCTCACTTTAAATTCATTAATAATTTTAACTGTAACTGTAATGCTTCACAGAAATCGTATATTTATCAAGTTCATTCAGTAACCCATTCTCCTGGATAACTCTTTCATGTTTTCTCATCTCTACTTACTCCTCTAAAACCTTCATATTCCCCTCCAATAGACAACGCAAAACCTCCTACAAATTCCTACAATCACAAATACTCACCTACCTGCATCTTATGTCCATAAAATCTATTTTTCCCTATTATAATGGATGAACTATCTATTCCCCTAGCTAAAGATAAAATTATTCTATTCGTGTGGAAAATTCTATCATTTCTCACCTATCAAGAACTTCATTCCAGCACCTCTCACTCTACCTAATCATTCCCATCTTCAAACAAAACAAAACCTCCTGTGACCATACTTCTGCCTGCTACTAAAATTTTTTTTTGCTTTTCCAGAAGTCCTGAAATAACAGTCTATATACTCTTTTTCTCTCCTCCCACTCCATTTTAAACCTACTCTAATCATGTCATTGCCTCTTCTCCAAACTCTTCTTCACTGAAACTGCTTTTGTCAAGGTCACCAATAACTTCCTCAATGATAAATTCAATGCAATTTGCAGTGCTACTCTTATTTGGACTCATCAGCAGCATTTTCCTCTTGAAATATTTCCTTCTGGCTGCCAGAACATTTTCCTGATATTCCTTCAACTTTATTACTCTGTTCTCTGTTGTTTCTTCTATGTCTCTCTGACCTCCCTGACCTCTCGGAATGCCCAAGGGCTCAGTCCTTAGACCTCTTCTCTATTCAACCTATGCTCCCTTCAAAGCAATTTCATATAATCTCTTGGCTTTAAATGGCATCTATACATTGATGACTCCTAAATTTACAACTTTCTAATTCATATCTCTCCTCTGAACTCCAGACTGACATATCCAATATCCTATACAACATCTCACGTTTAATACCTCCAACTGAATTCATGATATACATCCCCCTACCTACTCTTCAAACAGCTTTTTCATCTCAGTTGATTCCTGAGTCTTTCTCACTTTAATTGATGGCTGTTAGATTATGTTACTTGCTCAGGCCTCGAACTTGTAGTTATCATTGATTTTATTCTGCAACCCCTAAAGTCTTTACGTCTGGCTCCCAGTTTCCTTTCTGACCTCAACTTCCATTACTCTCCCTCACTTTCTCTTGGCTACAGCCATGTGGCCTCCATGCTGTTCCTCAAACACTCTCAGATCATATCTTTGTACTTGAAAATTTCTACCTGAAAATCTTATCCCTCAGATGCCAGCACTTCCTTCCTCCTTTCCCTTAGGGTCTTTGCTCAATACTTTTTCCTCCTGAGCATTTATCACTACCCAATATATTATAGTTTTTATTTATTTATCTTATTGTGTGTATGCCCTACTAGAATGCAAGCTATATGATAATAGAGATTTTTATTTTTGACTATTGTAATCCTAGCACCTAGAACAGTGCTCATTATATGGAAGGTACTTATAAGTATTAGTGAAATGAATGAATAATGAAAAGGGGAGAATGACAACTGTGGACATGACTAAATGACCAGAAAGTCTAATGGGGTCATTGAGCTTTTCTAACTAGCTATATAGTCTTTATAATCTTCAGAGGGACTGAAGATAATCAGTTTTCATGAAATAACAGAATGTAAGAAAATCCAAGAAAAAAGAGAAAGAACTTTTGAAAATTAGAAATATGACTGCTATAATTTTTTAATCAACCGAAGGAAAAGAAGATGAAATCAGGGAAATCTCATAGAACTTAGAACAAAAAAGAAAACAATGGAAAAAGAGAAAACGATAAGAGAAGCAGAGAACCAATTCCAGAAAGAGAGAACATGGAGGAAGAAAAAAATAAGAAGATAAAATTATTAAGAAAATAATTTTTTTAATTTCTCTAAGCTGAAGGAGGGTCTTTATTAAAAGCACCCATCAAATACTAAGCAGAAATTAGGAAAGAAAACCCATAGTTAGACGTGTTATAAATTCCTGAAACAGGAAGGATAAAAGGAACATGCTTTCACTGAGGGAAATTTTTTTTTAACTAAAAAAATTTTTTAAAGAAAAAAAGGACAAGAATCTGACTAGCAGCAGACATCTACCTGTGAATCAATGCTAACTTTTAAGACCTTTAAGTATTTTTCCTTTTTTAAAGCTATAAAACCATATAAATAAATTTTATGCCCTATATATTCCCTTTCCCAGTACTACCATCCATCATCATTAAGGAAGATGATTATTTGAACCCAGAATTTCACATTCAGCTAAATTATCAATCAAACATGAGGGCTGCACAAGGTCCCTTTCAAACAGACACAGACTCAGAAACTTTACTTCCCAGTTGCCTGTTCTGAGGTAATTATTTGAAGATATTCTCCAACAAAACCAGGATGTAAACTCAGAAAGAGAAAGATGTGGAACTACTTTAGGAAAGAAGAAGCCCCAAAATGAGAGATGTTACAGAAACTAACATCAAGAAATTAGCCCAAGAAATTAATTAAATGGCTCCATGAAAAATGCCTCCAAAGAAGAATGGAATGTATTTCAAGCAATAGATACAAGGACTAAGGAACTGGAAAATATTATATCACTTGATAAAGAATCTATGCTTTTTTCTCAATAAGAAAAAGTAAAAGTAAATAGAAACTCCAGAAAAAAATAAAACCTGAGTAAGAAACCGTGGTCCAAATACAAAGCAAATTAAAATATGACATTATATGAAACTGACAGACTATAATGTTAGGAATTTTGTCCTTTGAATGGTGCAAGAGTCCCAGCACTAAAACTATGGGTGAGGAGATAGGAGTAGAAAACACTGATGATCTCTGCATTAACAACTATTTTATATAGAATGATTAAAAACACAGAATTTATTAAAAGTGGTGGCCTTTGAAAAGTAGAATTAAAAAAAAAAACACTTGTTTACATATTCCATTTGATTAAAAATGTAACATCCATAGGAGGTAGAGGTTGCAGCGAGCCAAGATCACGCTACTGCACTCCAGCCTGGGCAAGAGTTAGTAAGACCCTGTCTCAAAAAAAAAAAAAAAAAAGTAACATTATACAGAATAAGAATGAAGGTAAAGTTTACTAAAACTGGTGTGTAAAAGTGTGAAATATCTGCTCACAAATTCCTTAGGAACTATCAAGGGAAAAAATAGTAACTTCAGAGGACAAACCTGGCAGATCACCCCTTAATCAAATAAGCAAACTTAGTTAACATGGGCCATACAGTGTCAATAAGGGATGAAGTAAAATAGAAAGGTGTTAACAGAGGGAAAGAACAAGAGACAAAGTCTCAATAAGGATGAATAGGTGACATTTTGTCATCTCCTTCATTGTAGAAAAGGTTCCATTTTCAACTTTATTCTCACTTTTGAGTCATCAAAGAGCATGTTTCACAATTTCATAAAGTCACCTATATGAAGTTACTTGCTCTGAAGTTACTTGTTTCCAGAATTGAATTCTTTTCTAAACTTCAGAGCTATATTTCTCAAATACCATTAGACATCTTTAACCTTTATTTATTCAGATTCCTCATATTTGCTATATCAAAGGCATTCTCTTCAAATTACTCTCCAATCCAGCTCTCCTCTGACATTCGTTCTCAACTCATAACATTCATATATACTTTCATCCAAAAGAGATATCTCAGCCATCTTCAATTGCTTTCTCTCCTTGTTCTCTCACAACAAGTTCAATTCTATTTCAATTTTAAAAATATTATTAACTACCTACTATTCTCTGTCTTATTATATGTCAGGAAAGAAAAAATAGGATGCAAATATTTTAAATTTTGTCCTAAAATGTGGTTCAAATTCATTCTATCTTCTTTATTCTCAATGCCATAGTCTTTGAATAGGCCCTTATTGTCTCCTACATGTTCTAAATTATCTTCATATCTACAATCACTCTTCTCTCAAATCCCACAATGGAATTAGTTTTGTTTTGCTTTTTTCTAAATCTTGAATTTGCTCATTTCATCACCCTGTTAAAACTAGCAATGGCATAATTAATGTTAATGCCAAATGTAAATAACTTAGTCAATGACTAGGAATAGCATTTTTCTATGATAATTAATAGTGTGTCATTTTAACATATGAGAAGTTTTAGAATACATTTTGGATAATCTTATTCAAAAAGATAAGTCTGTTTTATAGATAAAGTCCTAACACTGCTTATAGAGAAACTAGTAATGAGTGTACTCAATTTGTCTATAGAAATTAAACCTAAATCTTATAAGCTAAGTAAACATTTTGGCTCATTTTACTTAACAGTGATAGAAAGCAGACAATTGGAGCACATTCCTATATACATCTACAGTGAAATGTTTTCCTCCATTGTGTAGTTCTTGATAGTTCTTTCAAATTTAAAACTTACTTAAACCCAACTCGAATTATAGTTATTTTATATTGAAACAGATGGGTATGTTACAATAAAAAAGAAAAACAGTTTCTGAAAATATTCCTTGAGCATCAAAATGTTTGTACCCTTTTCACAGACACAGCTTTAATGGAACATCTACATTAGCCTGAACAGGGTAAACACAGAAGAGAAAGTATGGAAATTTGCTTTGTTTTGCAATTATTACTATGTGCAACTTTGAACTGTGTATTTACCATTAGACTAGAATGGATTCAAATGCCCAGGATAAACTCTGTAGTCTTGAACCCATTTTCTTTTCTTTTTTCTATTCTTTCTTTAAAATATATTTTTAGAAATGGGGGTCTCGCCATGTTGCCCAGGCTGGTCTTGATCTCCCAGCCTCAAGTAATCCGCCCATCACGGCCTCCTAAAACACTGGGATTACAGACATGAGCCACCTCATGCAGCCTAGAACCCAGTTTCTAAGTAAAGTAAGATTTACATCAATCTTCATATAAATACATAAAAAATTATCTCATAGACACTGGTATAAAAGATTCTACTTCGAGAACTCGTAACTATAAGTAGGTCATAAGTAATTTTAAGATATGTTACCTACCAAAGAAAGAGATTATAAAAAGAATGTCAGTGTCATGGCTTCCTGCCATAATACACACATACATACAAACATACCCTAAAATTCTTCAAAAATGACTGAGTTTTGTTTATGCATAAAAGATATCTTATCTGAACAGAAAAACTTAAAGGGAAACTTGAAGTTTTGTTCATTCCTCTTCTAATAATAGAGTTTTAAAAGCTGCCATTTGAAAAGTCAATACATTATTAAAAAGAAAATCAAAATCAAAGGCAGCAGAAATAGCAAAAAAAATGTAAACTATTACCTTCCTACTTAAACTACACATATATATAATATATATATTTTTAATCTGAGGAAAGACATTTATATTGCGAACTTATTTTCCCATCAGAAGTTTAAAATTGTAGCATCTACTTACCAACCCAACACAGTTGCTTAAAGCCACTTTAGTTGTACTACGTTGATCTTGCAAATATCCTGTGTAATGACAGTTGTCTAAAAAATCATGTTTCCACTGGGGTCCATCTTTCCCCCAATATTCTACTGTAAAATGTTTGGACACAAAATCTGTATTGAGAGTCAAGTTTAGATGAAAGTGCTTGCCATAGGCTGAAAGTTTAAAAAATAACTTAGATACTGCCTGCTGTGGATCAATAGGGTCCATACTCCGTCTTCTCCTTGAGTGTTTATCATTTTTCACAGTAAAGCTGAGAAATGCTCCATTTTGATCAACCCTTATTGGAATAGTTAGCTGGTAGTGTTCAAGGTAAGTCAGGAATTCCTCTTTGTAATCACAAGGCAGAGAATCCAGAAAAAAAACACATGGAAGAAAAGAAAATTTAACGGAACAAAGAAGCAGCAATATAAACAACAACCATGTCAGTTAAAACTATGAATCGTTATACGTGAGGTATGTACAAAAAAAGTTATATTAAACAAAAATGAAAGAAAAATTTAAAATCTGAAGGTTAAGTTGCAATTATTTTAATATTACTTGTGAAAGACTATTTTACTTTTTTAATTTTTAAAACATGGATCCTAAGAGCTAAATTCTGTAATATGAAAATTTTACATTGAAATAAAAAATAATGAAAAGCACACATATGTAAAAGAAAAGACTTTAGCTCAGATAGAATCTGTTTTTGAAAGTTATCCAAAAAAGAATCTCTATAGCCTTGTAGAAATTATTATTTTTTAAGAAATCATCACACGGTGAAACTCCGTCTCTACTAAAAATACAAAAAATTATCTGGGCGTTGTGGCACACGCCTGTAGTCCCAGCTACTCTGGAGGCTGAGGCAGGAGAATCGCCTGAACCTGGGAGGCAGAGGTTGCAGTGAGCCGAGATTGCGCCACTGCACTCCAGCCTGGACGACAGAGCAAGACTCCGTCTCAAAAAAAAAAAAAAAAAAAAAAAAAAAAAAAAAAAAAAAAAAAAAAAATCGGCAATAGGAATGTAAAATGCTGTAGCCACTTTGAAAAACAGCCTGACAATTCCTCAAAATTTTAAACATGGAGGTAATCATATGATCCAGCAATTCTCCTATCAGGTATGTACACAATAGAAATGAAAATTCATATTCATATAAAAATTTAGATGTGAATGCTCTTACCAGCATTATTCATCATACTCAAAAAGGGGAATTAAACCAAATTTCCATCAACTGATGAATAAACAAAATGTAGTATATACACACAATGGAATATTATTTTACAATAAAAAGGAATGCAGTACTGGTACATGCTATGACATGAATGAACCTTCATAACAACTGTCTTCATAATCAAACATTTTATGTCTTCATTATCTAACATTTAAAACATTATGCTAAGTAAAACAGCAAGTCACAAAATGCCACACATCATTACATTTATATGAAATATCCAGAATAGGAAAATCTCTACAGACAGAAGGCTTAGAGGTTGCCTACAGCTGGGGGTGAAAGCTGGTTTGGAGAGAATTTGGGAGTGACCACTAAGAAGTATAGGCTTCTTTTTGGAGTGATGAAAATGTTCTAAAATTGATTATGTTGGCGATGACACTAGTGCCAAAAAATAAAATAAGATAAAATAAAATAAAATAAAATAAAATAGGTTATTGTGATGGCTGTACAATGCTGAAAATACTAAAAACCACTGAATTTATATACCTTAAATGGGTGAATTACATGGTACGTGTAGTAATATCTCAATAAAGCTATTTTAAAAACAGCTTGACTAAAATTTCAGATAACTTTTAGACATATTTTCCTCATTTAGATGTACTAAATATTATCCACCTACCTTCTTAGCCATACCTTCTTTCAGCTAGATTTACCACTAAGGGAAACCAAATGTCTGCTTATTTGCCTCAGTATCTACATATGGAGTTTACCCACTAATATAAACTCCCATAAAACCATAACCAAATGGTAAATAAATTAAAAGACAGTGTTTATTTCACTTCTTATAAATAGAGTTCATACTAAATGTCACGGCTTCATTGATTTACTCAAAGCCACACTTTTTAACACGGACTTCTAGACACATACATCAATCTGTAATAGTCTTGAAAATCTGGTTCATTGGCACCAAAAAATTATCTGTTACTATGTATTCATGGGAGGGAAATCCAAAAGGTATGCCTTTCAATAATTCTATACGGACTGGACTGGTCCATGGAAAGCAAAATGACATTTACTCCTGGGCCTGCTTTATTAAGATCATTTCTATGATATAAGGCTCAATTCTATAGATTAAAATTATAAAGATTAGAACATGAAAAGCTGCACTTCTTACAGTTCTCACTCTTATACTCAGATTCTAGTCTTTAGATCAGAATTCTTAGGTTTGGAAAAGTATTTTTTCACAAAGGGTCCATATTAAAAGGGTCCTGTATCATAATTTATCTGGTTTCTTCTTCCACAGTATAAATGTTTGGATTTTTTTGAACATGTCCTTGCCCAAAAACTCTAGTCATGAACAAGCTTATTAAAGTTTAAGTCTCAGAAGAACAAGGCCTGGGGTCTATCATTTTCCAAGAAAGACCAGTCAACTCTAAAATCCACTAGATGTTAAATACTAGTAGGACAAGTTAAACGACGCATAGCCCTTAACATTTATGAAACGAGCACCGAATTGACACAGTGGGACTCTATTCCTATCACTACATATCCCAAAAAAAACTATCCACCCAAACTAAATATGCAGAATCTTTTCTTGTCCAATTAATAGCAATATTTTGTGTCAGTTTCAAAAGCAAGAATCCTACCTTGAGAACTGTATGAAAGCCTGTGGTCACTATGAAATTCCGATGAAGCCATGATGAGGCTCAAAATCCAGGTCAACGTCTTCCACAAAATTTCCATAATTTAGAAAACTGGATGATTTTTTTGAGGGCTACCTATGTGCTAAAGAGTCAATACCATACCAAAATCGAAGCATAACAATTTTATTTCTTTAAAACTTCTTGTAAATTAGTTATTGGATGTTCCACTGTTTAAGAGGCACTTTTATCCAACATCCTGCACTTTCTTCTATATCTGGATTCATTTTCTCAATCCAAAATGAAAAAATAATGATGGTAAAAGTTTTCATAAGCAAAGCATTAGGCTGATTAGTTACTAAAGTATGGCCATTTTTTAACCTAGAAAAAAAAAAATTTAAGTTAACTGAAAAATATCCAGAATGGAAAAATCCAAGTCCTATATAGTACTGAATCCTTGCCAAAAGACGTAACTACAAAATAATATAGTTAAATTAGACCATTGTTACTCTTTGTAGTCTAAATAAACATTCACAAGATTAGACACAGAATTAGAGACCTCAATGGTTATCAGCATAATGCCAGAGCTACTTAATAATCAAATAAGGAATCTAAAGACAAATCATAATTCTTTTTAAAAAACTTTGAAGATAACAATGATGGGCAGTGAGTTAACTTCCTTTTGATAAAATAAAGTCAGCTGACTTCACTACCTCAGTTCATTATATGTAAGTGACAAACAATATGTGATCCCATTCCATAACATGCCTTTTAAACACACTCATATCCAGATATTGTGTTGCTTTATAAGGCACCTATCATTTTTTTTCTGACAAAGTAGATCTACAAATACAGTGACATTTAGCAGCCATCTGTGAACACTAAGACAGTATCAGAAACTAAACTTCTAAAAAGTTGAACTATATGTACCATAACCCTTGACTTTACTTGGAAGTCTTATGTGACTTACAAGGCAACTCATGAGTCAATTTCAACTCTCTGGAATGTAACTTAAAAGAAATTTTAAAAACTTCATTTCAAGTATTACAACAGATTTCAAGTACTATCTCATGTACTTTACTTTCAACTAACAACCTCACTCAGAGTCTTCATTCACACTTGATACAGAATAGCATATTTGGCTGCCTGATTTCCCAGGATACAGCAGATCAGAAGAAGAAAATAACTAAGAGACTAAAAACTAGCCATAAACAGCAAAACTGTGACCCAAAAAAACGATAAAAAACTAAAATGTAGTTTAAGAACCCCAAAGTAATATAGTTTGGGGTAGAGGCAAATGGGTCTTACATAGTTTAACAGTTCCTATTGTATGTACAACTGTGTTATATAGTTCAATATCTGACATTCATAATACTATGCCTGAGTCCAAAATAAGAAGATAAATGCTTTTAATAAGATACGTTACTGTTAGTAAGTTAGGAAAGTACACAAAAGATATTAGAAAGATTTTCATTCCAAATCCCTAATACATAAAATTTTCACATACTAAATACTTAATATATATTTGTTGGTTGAAAAAAATGGATGAGTAAAAGAATGAATAAATGAATAGTGGTTAAAATAAAATCACTTTAGGCATATAAAAAGTATTTGTAGTTACCTGTAAAATTAACTTATGTGAAACACTTCATTCCCTGCGGTGCTAGAAATATTGGTACATACAACATATAAAACAACAACAGCCATTTAAAATTCCTTACATCTGTCTCTACAAGTTATTAAACTGCTAAGCCTTGGAAAAGCTAATTCATTAATCAATAAATATTGTCCTACTATGTTAAAAAGATGATGTTATAACAACATCAGAATACAGAAAAGGATTAAGGGAAACAGAAAAGATTAAGATTCAATCCTTGCCCTTGGGGAGCTCATAATCTAAACAACAAGGAAAAGTGTAAGGCAGACTGACAAATGCCATGACAAGGTTGTGCAAAGTTGTTGTGGGAGATCAGATGAGGGAGATAACTTCTGGGTCAGAGAAGAATTGATCAAGGAATGTTTATGGAAAAAGCAGCATTTCAGACAGATCCTGGAAGACGAATATAATTTTACAAATCAAATTGCTGAAGGTAATCATTACAAATAGAAGAAATGCATTCCACAAAGTCTAGATAACCAGAAAAAAAAAATGGGAAATAGTAAACAATATTAGTAATAATAGCAATAGCAAATTTTGTTCCTGTGGAAAAAAAAAATAACAGGTAATAACCAGAAAGGTAGTTTAAGATCAGACCAAAAATAAAAAACTTTAAATATATATTGCTTCTTTTAATCTCCAAAACAATCTTGTGAAGTAAATATACTCTGCCCCTGTGGTAGAATAGACTCTGATAAGCCCATAATAATAATAATGGCTTCCTCATATCCATTCCCTTGTTCCCCTCCTCTTAATTTGATTCTAACCAATAGAATATCTCAACTTTGAGGGGATATCACTTCATTATTACATACAAAAGATTCTGACTTCCATCCTGCCAGCCACATCTTTCCCTAATTGGTTTAGATGAAGCAAGCTGTCATTTGGTGAGGCCCACATTGAAGAAACTGAGAGCAGCCTCTGATATCACTAACAAGGAACTAAGGCCCTCAGTCCAACAGTATGCAAGAAACTAAATCCTATTCAGTAATAAGTGAGCTTAGAAACAGGTTCTTCCCCAGTCAAGCCTTCTGTAAAGACCCTAGTCCTTGGCAACACTTTGTAGCCTCGTGAGATACACTAAAGCTGAGGACACAACCCCTAGATTCCTGACCCAGAGAAACTGTGTGATAATAAATGTGTATTGTTTTAACTCACTAAGTTTGTGGTAATTTGTTACACAGCAATTGATTACTAATACAGCCACCAATTCACAAATAAACTGAAGCTCACTGGTCAGATAGGTATCAAACAGTAGAGCCCAGATTCACACAAGGCTGTCTGATTCTAAAGTCTAAATTCTTTGTATTACATCACACTTTCAGTTTAAGGCACTCAAATTTAAACAGTCAATAGCAGTTAATAACAACCAATGTCAAATAAGATTTTTTTTTTTTTATTCGAGATGGAGTCTCACTCTTGTTGCCCAGGCTAGAGTGCAGTGGCACGATCTTGGCTCATTGCAACCTCCGCCTCCCAGGTTCAAGTGATTCTCCTGCCTCAGCCTCCTGAGTAGCTGGGATTATAGGTGCATGCCACCATGCCCAGCTGATTTTTTTTATTTTTTATTTTTTATTTTTTTAGTAGAGGCGGGGATTCACCGTGTTAGCCAGGATGGTCTTGATCTCCTGACCTCCTGATCCGCCCGCCTTGGCCTCCCAAAGTGCTGGGATTACAGGCATGAGCCACTGCGCCCGGCCAAGATATTTATAAATGGTATTGTTTAGTTAATGTGAATAGTTTTTAACAACTTCACATACAGTCATTGTTTCTTCTCGAAATTACTTCTACACTAATTTAGGCAAGATACCAGGTACTATATATCCTTTCTCAGGTAAAAATTTTTAGAGAGATTAAGTTATACCATTATTCAATAACAGCAATAAAAAGAATTCCATTATCTTGGTTTCCAACCTACTTAAATACAGTTTCCATACTCTAAACCTTCCCATGTAATTTTAAAATTATAATTGTTGCCTCATGAACAACATTCATTCTCATTGTTTTAATTTTTTTAAATCACTGGAGTGTTCTGAGTAATAAAATCTGACATTAAATGAGTCCCTCATATAGTTTAGGTTATAATCGTCCTTTAAAGAACATATACTTAACACATTTGAGTTAATTTTCTAGCAATGGAGATAGATTTGATTAAATCATTCATCCCTATTTTTCTGGGTTTTGAAACTACTGAGAAACTTACAATACAGTTGACTGGATTTAGGGAGTAACTATTTTTCCCTCTTGAGAAATGTCCTGCTCTTTTTGTAAATTGTTACAGTTTCATAACCTTCACTCTTACTTATTCTCCTGTAAATGCCCAAGTTAACTAAGCCAGTAGCATTGAGAAAAAAAAGTAATACCTATTTGGCCAGAAGTAGACTACCGTATGATTTAAAGATTTGCAGTAAAAAAGGCATTGGTGCATAGTTGAAAAAGCAGGAGCTTTGAAGTTAAACAAACCAGTTATAGTCTTGGTTCCAACACTAGTTACAATAACTGGCATGTGAGTTTCTTTTTCCTTTATCGCTCCCTTGCTCTCTCTCTTTTTTTTTTTTTTTTTTTTTGGCCTCCAGTGCTCAGTGAAGAAACTTAACATTAAGTAAATTAGTCTAGATAGAATTCAACTAGAATTGGCCAGGCATGGTGGCTCATATCTATAATCCCAGCACTTTGGGAGGCCGAGACAGGCAGATCACCCAAGGTCAGGAGTTTGAGACCAGCCTGGTCCACATTTCAAAACCTTGAATATACTAAAAATACAAAATTAGCCAGGCGTGGTGGTGCGTACCTGTAATCCCAGCTACTCAGGGAGCTGAGGCAAGAGAATCACCTGATCATGGGAGGTGGAGGCTGCAGTGAGCCAAGATTGCACCACTGCACTCCAGCCTGGGTGACAGAGTGAGGCTCGGTCTCAAAAACAAAAAACAAAAAAAAAAAGAATTTAACTAAAATCAACACAACTAACAAATCTAATGACTCTTAGTCCCCTACAAAATAAAAGTGAATGAGTTAACCCACTTTCTGACACCTGGTGGGGAGGTTAATCTGGACACCATAAATATGTAGAGCCTGTGACTTTTCCAGATATAGTTTACAAAGTTCAAACTAACATTAAAATACTAAAGAGTTGTCCAAAAATTACAATGCATTGACCTTTTAAATTGTATAGCAGAAACATCATTATGTTGTGGAAAGCACAAAGGCTTTGAGTCCTGGCCTGACCCCCAGTTACTTAACCTCTCTGTATCTGCTTTCTCATCTATAAAACTATGATACTGATGTCTATCTCACAAAGACTTGTTAAGAGATTAGATTACATATGATGTAAAGTGTCTCTGTACTTCACTTTAAGCTAAATAATATTAGCCCTCCTTCATTATCTAACATCACTTTTCAAAGGCCTTCCTTCAAAAATAGTTTCATGTTCCTCTTTCCCTCATAAATGTGAAATAAGTTAGATATGATGATGGAGTCAATCAACTAGTTACATCGTCTTTTACAGCAAGGAATAAAGAACTTCGGTCTTGATAATGATACTTATAACTACTTTAAATTTGAAAACAGAACCAAAACATCCATTTCACTTTGATTTCACGTATGCTTTTTTCCCTAACACAAATGCACCAGGCAGTAAAGTGATCATTTACCTGCTTCCATGGATCAAAGCTACACTACCTAAGAAGAAAAAAGATCACACAACTTGCACTATAGTGATTTCCTCAGTAGTCTGCTCTGGTTGGAGGGTATTACTTGTCTTTTTTCCTCTATCATCTTTACTTCCCACTCAAGTGATCTGGGAGTAGCCAAGGTAATAATTTCCTCTTGTGAACTATTATTATGAAGCTAAAGAACATGTATAACGTTCTTCTCAACTTCTTTCATCCATCTTAACTCTGGTTATTTATTTAAGGCTGATTTGATCTCCATGGAAGAAACAACAATACCATGCTCGTTTCAGGTATTTAAATTTTATATATGAAAATTAACTTCTGTCATTTTCCATTTATTCTCTCAACAAATATTTATTATCACCTACCATATGCTAAGGACACAATTAGGCTCTAAGTATAAAGGTTTCTAGGTCATTTATAAAATTTGTGAGATTGGTTTCCAAGGAAAGGTGAAACTAAACACATAAATTACCCAAAACATATCTATCAAGAAAAGCAAACGAGCTAAAAGCAAAAACACAATCCATGATTTATAAAACTCAAGCCCTAAATTACATGTAGTCTCACACTTTTTTCCAGATAGCAAGTAAATACACATTATCTGTATTAGAAGTTTTTTCTCTTGAGGTTAGCTTGATAATCAACCATGATTTTTGGCAGAAGCAAGAGAGCTATCCACCTCTTGCCCTCTTTTTCTCCCCACTACCCCCAACACATATTCCAAATATGTTGTTAACTAACTCTCAATATGGTAACTCCCTTCATTCACTCACTAAAGTCACAAACTTGATAAGATTTGGCATAAAGACCCATCCTAGTAACTACTAGTGGTTACTAAGGAAAGAAAGAGGAAGTGCTAAGAGTAGACCAGAGTAGGAATTAATCTTACAGGTATTGGAATCAGACATGAGGAATATTACAGTATTTTAAGTCTTGAGGCTAGAAGTTTTTCTTCTTGGGAATCACAAAAATATTAAGACCACTACACAGATTTCATTTGCAGCCATTTGTGGCAAATGTTGTGGCAAATGAATGAATTTGACTTGTTTGAAATCAATGTATTTGCCTCTAAATGCTATTCTTCAAAAATTCAAAACACTAATGATCACATTTAAGCACAAAATTAACATAAACTAGACTGCAGCTACCACTTTGCTGCAACACAAGAAAACAATTATCTCCAAAATTAATTTTCTTAATTTCTTTCAACTACACCAAGTTTTTGTTACATTTCTTTTCCTGTCATGAATTCTGAAAACTGTCATTCCCACATCTAAACATTTCAGTCTAATTAACAAAAACTAAAAAAGAAAGAAAAAAGAACAGAAAATTAGTCCACGACATCTGAACATAAAAAGAATATGCTGAAAATCACACTCAAGTGTCTTTTTTAAAGTTCCAAGCAATGGTTCAGTTTCCCTTTTTCTCTCTGCTCTGCACACCCTCACCTCCCCCCGTCCCCACCATTCCACTTCGCCCAGACAGAGGGTAACAGTCTGAGCTGCCCTGGTTGAGTTGATCCTAAAGTTAACATTCAGCAGCCCATTTCCAGACAGCAGCGCTAAATCTATTTGGATAAAACGCGTGTGACCCAGACAGTTGGCATCTGGCCCAAACGCGTTGCACCGGCAGCTCAAATAAAAACAAGAGTAAGAAACTCACTCTCTTGTTCCCTCTCAGTGCGCTTTCTCAATCTCTCGCTCACTTTTCCTCTAGTACAAGGAAAGAAAGCATCAAAGACAGGAATTGCAGCACATATTATCAGAAAGAGGCTTTCCAATACCCCATTCTCGCACTCTAGCTCTCCCTCCTCAATCCCTGAACTTTGGTCCCATACACCATATATACAGACATACCCCGATAAACAAGGCTCCGGAGGGTTATGAGTCTAGCACGTCCCAAGTGGCCAAAAGTAAATCAAAAACACACGCTTCCATCTCTTTGATTAGCCTATTAAGAGCTTAACATGTCCTAGAGCATCGGGGCTACAGCTAGCACATTAATGCTACCCTCTGAGTCCAAGCATAAAATATGCACTTGTCTGAAGACTTACGACACTGACATGAAACTACAAAATGCAGAAGACTTTTCTTTAAGAAAACTGGAAATCAATTTAAAACACACATCATTATTACCTTCCGGATTACTATTTGGTGATCAGTTAAAAGATTACAATAATCATAATCAAGTCCACTTCACAAAACATGTATTGTATATTCATAAAATAAACGTATTTTTTGCATCATAAAATAATTGCAAGTCCCAGAATTCTACAACCCCCGACAAGTCTGGAGTTAAAAAGATATCTATTTGTAAAATGAGTTCAGTCAAGCTCACTCATTGCCATTTAAAAAAAAAAAGAAAAAGAAAAAAAAAAAAACCCAAAACACACACACAGAAAAAAAGTTTTCTAAGCGTTATTTGGAAGACAAGCAAAGCACAAGTTGTTGGTTTAAAAAGGAAAAAAAAAAAAAAAAAAAAAAAAAAAAAAAAAAAAAAAAAAAAAAAAGCTTCATTGAATATTGTTAAGTCTTCCTTACCGTTTTCATCTTCAAATTCTGATAAAAAGTAAGTTTCAGACAATAGAGATTGCACTGGACGA
Source organism: Theropithecus gelada (assembly GCF_003255815.1). Lineage (NCBI taxonomy): Eukaryota > Metazoa > Chordata > Mammalia > Primates > Cercopithecidae > Theropithecus > Theropithecus gelada. The sequence goes on from NC_037673.1 coordinate 62,698,778, forward strand.
CTCACGTACTCCCTCTCTTCTCTAACTTTTTTTAATTTTTTTTTTTTTTAAATTTTTTGCCCCCCTTTGCAAAGCCACACCAGCCAGTTATTCTGCAGCCAGAATAAAACCCTATGGTCTGGCTAACCCGGGCTTTAGAGAACTGACTTTCCGATTTGGCAGAATAAGAGATGCCTTCAATACATCTAGGCTATCACTCTGAGATGCTGCCTTTGCAAACCCCCTTTCTCTCCCTCCCCACCCCCCAAAAAAGGAAAGGAAAAGAAAGAAAAGACGGGAAAAAAGACTTATTGGGGGTGGAAGTGGTGCCCTGTCTTCCTGGAAAGCTTAGTGCCTTTGCTATGCAAATAACATGTGCAGAGCATCAAAAGGTATCAGGAGAAAAGAAGACAAGAGGAGCAGGAAGGGCAGCAAAGTTTTGTTGAAGTAGCCCTAGATCTCACTACCGGCCCCCAGCCAACTTGAATTGCAGCAGGAGAAAATTTTGGCAGCTTTTCCTCGGAGGCAGAGCACACTGACGTCAGTCTGCAGATGTGCCTGGGCTGCGTCGGGTGCGCATGTGTCCTGGGTCGTCACGTGGAGGGGGAGGGGAGGTAGAGGTACAATCAGGGTAACCAACTACCAGCCATTCAGAAGGGCTTAAACAATGTCAACTTTTCCACACTGTGAATGAGAGAAATTCTGGCCTCTCTAACCTCTCTCCTATCTCACTCCGCCTCTTTTCCTCCTCCTCCTCTAAACTCTTAGAAATTCTAGCCTGGTTTGCTATTAGTTGTTTCTTGGAAAAATGAAGGGGGAGGGAGAAGGATGAATGACTTTAGATGGACTAATGTCACTGTTAAGATCTCTGGTGTCATTCTCTGTGTAATTTTATTTTTGAACTCCACACAATCAAAATGTTAAAACTTGCACGTAAACAGTGCCTGTGAGGAAACTTAAAGCTTAGATTCGTGGAGCAGGCAGACATCAAGCCTCAGTAGCTACAAGTGTACAAAATGCCTGTGTTTTATACATACTTCAGCAAGTATGGTTAGCACCAAAAGGAAAAGTAAACTAAAGTAAACTAATACCAGCACATTTTCCATCTGATTATCGACTTCAGGTTATGTGGAGCTTTAAAAGAGAAAGAAAAAAAAAGTAGGGGAGGAGGGAGCGGGGGAAGAGAGAAGCTTGCATTATTTCCAGATGAGGGTGAGACTGGATGGTGTTTTAAAGTGCAACCGGGAAAAACCACAAGTGCAGTGTATTTTTTTAAAGTCAGTTCATTGAATGAAACTTCAATGATGCCCAAATGAAAATAAATCCGAAATAGGACCTCCCTCCCACCACCCCCCACCAAAAAAAGGGGGGGGGGGAACAGGAACCCTGCTGCGATCTCAAGATAAACAAACAAAACCTCAAAACTGGTTCTTCAAGCTTCCCAAGCCCACCCTCCCTCCCCCCTACACACCAGCTGCCAGTCCAGACTTTAAGGATAAAATACCGCTACAATGTAGCACTTTCACTTTCATTTGCTGAGAGAAACCTGCCACTGGGGAGAAAATGCCCAATGTTTTCCATGTCCTAAGCAAGCAAACAAAGTCTGGCAAATACATCGGAAACAGGAAAAAATGTGAAAATAGCTCAGGACAAATGTTGCCTTTCAACGGTGTAATCTGCTGCATCATTTATCTGTCTCTACCATTGAGTGTAGAATAGGGAGCTGTTTAAGAGTTTCCGAGGTTGGGGGCAGGGGAAAATTGACGCCTTGAAATTCCAGTCCTTAGTTAATGCCAAGTCGATTTCCGATGGCCAGAACCAGAAAGGAGAACTGGACCAGGGGGAAGGGAGTAGGATGATCTTTCCGAACACCGGCTCTTAAATTTCAAGCTTCTGCTAACATTATTGCCCATTTGATTTTTTTTTTTTTTCCTTCCTACGCCGGAGGTAGTAGGTGTAATTCTTCTGGTGAATCTATGAATAGTTGGCTAAAAGGAGGCATGAATCAGACCGAGAACGTCCAAGAATACAGTTATTTCAATTCTTCTTCAAGGGTTGAAAGTGTCCGGAAAGCATCTGTCCACAGTCAATAGTCCTCATCCTGACGTTAATCAGTAGTATTTGGCTAAATGCCATTTAAAATGTAGAAATCTGTTCAATAGTTGGCCTTGAGTTTTAAATAAAGATGATTCATATGTATGTATGTATGTGTGTGTATTTGTATGTGTGCATATGTGTGTACATATATGTGAAATACATGAGGTAGCAAAATATAGCAAGAATTGTAAACACCAAAAATAAGAAAAGTAGGCATCAAATGACTATTTAAATAGTTTTGAACCTTAACCTTCCTTAATTTTTCCAGTACTGGCAGTAAATAGGGACAGCCAGTACACACACAAAAAATAAAGGTATGAGCAATAAACATCTATGTAAGCTCTCTGAAAAGATTTTACCCTCAACTAAGATAAACTGCCCTACAAAGTAGCAGCTTGTAGAGGAGCTTACTTAGTGGGAGTGGACTTTGGCTAATTACTTATTCAAAGAGTGCCATCCTGTGTCTAAACAGAGTAATGAAACTTTTCCAGCAGATTCTGTCTCCAAGTGATTGGGTCAAGAATACTCTGAAAAACTGGTGAAAATTGATTAGGGTGGGAAATGGCGAATTGTCAATTTAACTTTATATATGTGTATATATATATGTGTTTGTGTAAATATTTTAACTGCATTGCAGAAAATTTCAAACATATATCAAAAAAAAAAAACAAAAAACAGTATAATGGACACTCATGGCAGCCATCATCCAGTTTCAAGTGTTCAAGTGTGACCAACTTTGTTTCATCTATTATGTATTCCCATTAGTTGTTCCATCAACCCTACTGTATGAAGTCAACCTCGGATATCATTTCATTGCATCCATTAAGTATTTCCCTGTATTTCTAAAATAAAAGGACTAAAAAATAAATACACACCACTATTATTCTTAAAACATCAGTAACTCTTTTCTTAAAACATCAGGTACTCTTTCATGTCATCAAATATTGTACTCAGCTGTCCCAATTGCAAAAAGGGCTTTAAAAAATGCCTCTTTTATTAGAATCAAGATCCATACATTGCAATGGCTTGATCTCTTTTTAAATAAACTTTTAATTGAAGTAAAATATTCATGCAGAAAAATGCATAAATAATTATATAGTTTGATGACAAGTGTTCAGTCTAATGAATTTTCACAAGTGAACTGTCCCGTGTAACCGCCATTCTCTGAAGTCTCTTTTAAATTTTTATTTTATTATCTATTTACTTACTTAAATTGACTAATAAATATATATATATATATTAGCTGAGACTACAGGCATGAACCACCATCCCCAGCTAAGTTTTTGTTGTTGTTGTTGTTGTTGTTTTGAGACGGAGTCTCGCTCTGTCTCCCAGGCTGGAGTGCAGTGGCATGATCTCGGCTCACTGCAAGCTCTGCCTCCCAGGTTGACCCCGTTCTCCCGCCTCAGCCTCCAGAGTAGCTGGGACTACAGGCGCCCGCCACCACGCCCGGCTAATTTTTTGTATTTTTAGTAGAGACAGGGTTTCACCGTGTTAGCCAGGATGGTCTCAATCTCCTGACCTCGTGATCCGTCTGTCTGGGCCTCCCAAAGTGCTGGGATTACAGGTATATCTTACCATTTTAATACAAGATATTTAAATTAATAAGATATTTAAATACAAGATATTTAAATATAAATTTAAATATAAATATCTTGTATTTAACACTTCTGTTACCATGGAAATGTATGTACTATACCCATCCATTTTTTTCTTCATAAACTAATCACTGAAAGAATTTTAGTTGCAATAAAAATTCTTGAAAATTATTATAGAGACCAATTTTTTTCTCTTTCAAAACTTTTCCCTCCAGCTTTTCTTTTCCTTCTTCGTTTAATTAAGAAATGAAGATTGGGCCGGGTGTGGTGGCTCACGCCTGTAATCCCAGCACTTTGGGAGGCCGAGGCGGGCGGATCATGAGGTCAGGAGATCGAGACCACGGTGAAGCCCCATCTCTACTAAAAACACAAAAACTTAGCCGGGCGTGGTGGCAGGCGCCTGAAGTCCCAGCTACTCGGGAGGCTGAGGCAGGAGAATGGCGTGAACTCGGGAGGTGGAGCTTGCAGTGAGCCAAGATTGCGCCACTGCACTCCAGCCTGGGCGACAGAGCGAGACTCCCTCTCAAAAAAAAAAAAAAGAAGAAAGAAATGAAGATTATGGGCAGAATAGAGTTGACAGGAAACTCCTTAGTCACATCTTAAAAAAAAAAAAGCTAGTAGTCTTTAGAAAACTAATATACTTAAGTGAACCCCATTCAGGAAACCAGAGATGAAATAAATGGAAACTGGGGAGGGAAGAAATTTGTTTATATGTATATATTTCATAAACCAAAAAACAGAAGCTATATTAGTCAGGTTTCTCTACAGGGACAGAACTAATAGGATAGATGTATATATGAAGGGGAGTTTATTAAGTATTGACTCACACGATCATAAGGTGAAGTTCCACAATAGGCCATCTGCGAGCTGAGAAGCAAGGACACCAGTCCAAGTCCCAAAACCTCAAAAATAGAGAAGCTGACAGTGTAGTCTTCAGTCTATGACCAAAGGCCCAAGGGCCCCTGGCAAACTACTGGTATAGGTCCAAGAGTCCAAAAGCTGAAGAACTTGGAGTCCGATGTTTGAGGGCGGGAAGCATCCAGCACAGGAGAAAGATGAGGCTGGAAGACTCAGTCAGTCTAGTACTTCCACGTTCTTTTGCCTGCTTTTATTCTAGCCATGCTGGCAGCTGATTAGATTGTGCCCACCCAGCTTGAGGGTGGGTCCTCCTCTCCCAGTCTGCTGACTCAAATGTTAATCTCCTTTGGCAACACCCTCACAGACACATCCAGGAACAATACTTTGCTTCCTTCAATTCAATCAAGTTGACACTCAACATTAACCATCAGAAGTCTACCTTTTGCCAACTGGAACTCATACACATCTCCTGAAATCATACATAATCTTCAAATAAAGACAATAATAATAAGGTCATAATTATGCTTAACATAATACAGCTATCTCTATCCTTCGTAAAACCGGAAGCACACTAATCCTTTAACTGCTATTACATAAAGTTGCCACTTAAATGCTGATATGAAGTCAATAAATTTTATGCCACACAATAAAGGAAAAAGGAAAATGAAGATATTTTCTTAGTACAACTGTATACATGTATAAACATGTTCTTAATAAAATAAGGAGGAAATACTCATGAGAATTATAGTCCTTGTTTCTACAACTGGTAACAGTGGTCATAGCTGGTACTGATGACAACCTTCTTCTACTACTCATTCTGTATTCCGTGTGCCTTCAGCAAGCACCTCAGCAGATCGTGGTTTTCTACCTGGTAGAGTAACCCAAACCTTCATTCTGGAAGGGTCTGGGTCATTTTTAGTCCTGCTTAGATTGGGTTGTTGTAGTTTCCCATTGACCTTAATCACAGGGCATGGTAATACTAAGAGAGGTCCTAAGGGATCTCCTGTATTCCACACATACTCTTCCTTACCTCCATTAGGTAAGGAAGAGTAGACTGATTTCAAGATGAGTAGTAGACTGATTTCATCTTGATAGTCTGGGTCAATCACCCCAGGCAACACTGTAACTCCCTTCTTAGCCTGTTGACTTAAAGGTAGGAGGAGCCCAAAGTGTCTGGTTGGTAATATTAACTTCCAGTTTAATGGAATCATTGTTGTGTCTTCTGGTGGCAGCACCCTCCACTCTGGACCTAAGACCTTTAGGCCAGCAAAATGTAATGTCGTGGGAATAGGAAGCAAAAATTTTTCTAATGGGCCCCTAGGGGTGATGGTGAGTGGTGCCACTTCCACTTCCTTGATTCCTGCACCCGTGAATCCTGGCTATGGGAGAAACTGTACCTTATATTGGACACTGATTCAGAACATACACAGCCTTCTGGAGAACTCTGCACCAGCCCTGCGAAGTACTGTCACCTAGTTGGTGTTGTAATTGTGACTTCAAAAGGCCATTCCACTGTTCTATCAATTCAGCTGCTTCAAAATGATAAGGAGAAGGCCAGTGAATTCCAAGAGCATGAACATACTGCCGCACTTTAGCTGTAAAGTATGTGCCTTGGTCAGAGGCAATGCTATACAGAATACCATGATGGTGGACAAGGCATTCCATGCAGGATAGGCAAACCCATATCTGGAGTAAGTGTCTATTCTGGTAAGGACAAACTGCTGCCCTTTCCATGATGGAAGAGGTCTAATATAATCAACCTGCCACCAAGTAGCTGGCTGATCACCCCAAGGAATGGTGCCATATCAAGGGCTCAGTGTTGGTCTCTGCTGCTGGCAAATCAGGCACTCAGCAGTGGTCATAGCCAGGTCAGCCTTGGTGAGTGGAAGTCCATGTTCCCAAGCCCATGCGTAACCTCCATCCCTGCCACCATGGGCACTTTGTTCATGGGCCCATTGGGTGATGACAGGGGTGGCTGGGGAAAGGGGCTGAGTGATGCCCAGAGAATAAGTCATCCTATCCACTTATTAAAATCCTCCTTTGCTGAGGTCACCTTTGATGAGCACTCACAAGAGATACAAATATAGTTTTTGATCACTCAGAGAGGTCCATCCACATACATCTTCCCCAAATTTCTTCATCACTAATTTTCCAATCATGCTTCTTCCAAGTCCCTGACCATCCAGCCAAACCATTTGCTACAGCCCATGAATCAGTATATAATCACACATCTGGCCATTTCTCATTCCATGCAAACTGCACAACCTGGTGCACTGCTCGAAGTTCTGCCCACTGGGAAAATTTCCCTTCACCACTGTCTGTCAGTGATGTTCTAGAAAGCAGCTGTAGTGCTGCAGCTGTCCACTTTTGGGTGGTGCTTGCATATCGTGCAGAACCATCTGTAAACCAGACTGTTGTCTTCTCTTCCTCTTTCAACTGTTCAAAGAGAGCTCCCCATGAGGCCATTGGTGCAGGCTGGGGGAAAGAGAGCTAGGTGGCAAGAGCAGGGACCATTGGCATTTGAGCCACTTTCTCACATAACTTACTTGTGCCCTCAGGACCTGCTCAAGCCTGATCACATATATACACTTCCATTTGATGATGGAATGCTGCTGTGCATGCCCCTACTGTATGGTTAGATGGATCAGAAAGCACGAGTTTATGACAGTTTAGGTTGCGTGGTGACTTGATGACCCACAGTCAAACATTTAGTTTCTACCAGCCAAGAACTGTCTCTCAAAAGGAGAGTACTTATCTGCAGAAGATGACAGGTCCTTGCTCCAAAATCCTAGAGCCCTCTGCTGTGATTCACCTATGGGGGCCTGCTAAAGGCTCCAAATAGCATCCCTATCTGCCACTGACATCTCAAGCACCATTGGATCTGCTAGGTCATATGGCCCAAGTGGCAGAGCAGCTTTCACAACAGCCTAGACCTGTTGCAGAGCCTTCTCCTGTTCTGGACCCTACTCAAAACTGGCAGCCTTTTGGGTCACTCGATAAATGGGCTGGAGTACTACACCAAAATGAGGAATGTGTTGCCTCCAAAATCCAAATAGACCCACTAGGTGTTGTCCCTCTTTCTTGGTTATAGGATGGGGCAAATGCAGCAACTTATCCTTCACCTTAGAAGGAATATCTCGAGAGGCCCCACACCACTGGACCACTAGAAATTTTACTGAGGCAGAAGATCCCTGAATTTTAGTTAGATTTATTTCCCATCCCCTGGCATGCAAATGTATCTCCAATAAGTCCAGTGTGTTGGCTACTTCTTGCTCACTAGATCCAGTCACATACTGTCATCAATGTAATGAACCGGTGTGATGTCCTGAGAAGGGAAAAGTGATCAAGATCTCTGCAAACAAGATTACGACACAAAGCCGGAGAGCTGATATACCCCTGAGGTACGACAGTGAAGGTATATTGCTGGTCTTGCCAGCTGAAGGCAAATTGCTTCTGATGGGTCTTACAAACAGGAATGGAGGAAAAGCCACTTGCCAAATCAATGGCTGCACACTAGGTACCAGGAGATGTATTAATTTGTTGAAGCAATGAAACCACCTCTGGCACAGCAGCTGCAATTGTAGTCACGACTTGGTTAAGCTTATGATAATACACTGTCATTCTCCAAGATTCATCTCTCTTCTGTACAGGTCAAATAGGAGAGCTGAATGGAGATGTGGTGGGAATCACCACCCCTGCATCTTTCTAGTCCTTGATGGTGGCACTAATCTCTGCACTCCCTTCAGGGATGTGATACTCGTTTTTGTTGTTGTTTTTGTTTTTACAATATTGTTTTTGATGTACTATTTTTCTAGGTAGAGGCAGCTCTAATGGCTTCCATTTGGCCTTTCCCACCATAATAGCCTTCATCCTACCGGTCAGGGAGCCAATGTGGGGATTCTGCCAGCTGCTAAGTATGTCTATGCCAATTATGCATTCTGACAGTGGGGAAATGACCATAGGATGAGTACAGGGACCCACTGGACTCCTGGGGACTTGAGCTAAAACTCCATTAAGTACCTGACCTCCATAAGCCCCTACTTTAACTGGAGGACCACAATGATGTTTTGGGTCCCCTGGAATCAATGTCAGCTCAGAGCCAGTATCCAGTAAGTCCCTGAAAAGTCTGATCATTCCCCTTTCCCCAGTGCAGTTACTCTGGTAAAAGGCCAGAGGTCTCCTTGGGGAAAGATGGGAGAAAGATTAACAGCAAAAATTGTCGGTAGTGTAGTGGGGTCCTTCCTCAGGGGACCCAGGTTTCCCATCATTCATTCCCTCCAGCTTTTCTTTCTTCATTTAATTAAGAAATGAAGATTATGGGCAGAACAGAGTTGACAGCAAACTCCCTAGTCACACCCTCTCAAAAAAGTTAGAGGAGTCTTTAGAAAACTAATAAATTTAAGTGAACCCTGTTCAGGAAACCAAAGATGGAATAAATGGAAATTGGGGAGAGGAAGAAATTTGTTTATATATAGGTATATATTTCAGAAACTGAAAACTAGAAGCAAAGGCAGAAGAATTTGACAGCCAAAGAACAGGGATTGAGGAATTTATAGAGGTAAGAACAAACCCTTAAAAATTTTAATACATTAACCTATAAATTAAACTTAAATGTTTAAGTTGAAAACCAAGTCATTTCTTAAAATTAGACTGCTTGTGTTTTCAGAAAAATGACATGAAGAATTCTGATTGTATACTTGCTGGGAATTAATTGCTGCATTGAAGCAGGTGACTCTCTCTAAAGATGATGAATTATTAATTCAACTTCTGAGATATTAAAACTAGATGTAACACATTAAAACCAAACTCTCATGGTGACTCATACCTGAAATCTCTTGCTTTGGGAAGCTGAAATGGGAATTCCTGGCTTGAGGCCAGGAATTTGAGACGAGAGTGGGCAACATAGCAAGACACTGACTCCACAAAAAAATTTTTTTTAAATTAGCTGGGTATAGTGGTGCACACCTGTAGTCCTAGCTACTTGAGAGGTTGAGATAAGAGGATTGCTTGAGCCCAGGAGTTTGAGGTTACAATAGTTATGATGCTGCCACTATACTCTAGCCTAGGTGACAGCAAGAACTTGTTTCTAAAAAAAAAAAAATTTTTAAACCAAATTCCATATACTTTCTTTTTTTTTGAGACAGAGTCGCACTCTGTCGCCCAGGGTGTGATCTCAACTCACTGCAATCTCTGCCTCCCAGGTTCAAGCAATTCTTGGGCCTCAGCCTCCCAAGTAACTGGGATTACAGGCTCATGCCACCATGCCCGGCTAATTTTTGTATTTCTAGTAGAGATGGGGTTTTACCCTGTTGGCCAGTTTGGTCTCATACTCCTGACCTCAGGTGATCCACCTCCCTCTGCCTCCCAAAGTGCTAGGATTACAGGCGTGAGCCACCACACCTGGCCAAATTGCATATACTTTCAATATGATACATTTCACTCCTTCCATACGATGGGATTTGAATCTCATATAGTAAAAATAAATATTTTCTAATTATCGTAGAATTTCTTAAGTGCAAAGACTCAAAGCATAAAGGAAAAGACTGATGAGTTTTACTTTATTAAATGAAAATTAAAAGATCATTAAAAAGTGAAAAATATAAACCAGAGATTGGGAGGATTTGCAATACATATAATTGAAACAGAATAAATATCTCTCATTAAATAACTCTCACAAATCTATGAGAGACAGACCAAAAAAACTGGAAAATGCCTTAAATAGGCAAGTCACGGGAGAAAACAAGCTAAGACCAATAAATAAATAACGAAGTGTTCAACCTCACTAGCAATCATAACTATGTGGTATGCAATGGAATACTCTACAATGAAGTTACTCTTCAGCCATAAAAAAGAATGAGATCCTATCACTGGCACCAACATAAATGGAACAGGAGGTCATTATGTCAAGTGAAATAAGCCAGGCACAGAAAGACAAACTTCAAACATTCTCACTTATTTGTGGAAGGTAAAAATTAAAACAATTGAACTCATGGAGACAGAGAGTAGAAATATGGTTATCAGAGGCTGGGAAGGATAGTGGGGGGCAGGGCGTTGAAGAGAAGTGGGGATGGTTAATGGGTACAAAATAATAAAGAAATGCATGACTGGGCATAGTGGCTGTAATCTCAGCACTTGGGGAGCCCAAGGTAGAGGACTGCTTAAGCCCAGGAGTTCAAGACCAGCCTGGGCAACATATGGGGACCCTGTGTCTACAAAAAATAATTTAAAATAAAAATTTTTAAAAAGAATGCATAAGACCTAGTATTTGCTAGTTCAACAGGGTGACTACAGTCAAATACAATTTAATGGTACATTTTAAAATAACTAAAAAAGTATAATTAGATTGTTTGTGAAACAAAAGAGAAATGCTGGAAGTGATGGATATCACATTTACCCTGATGTGATTATTACACATTGCATGCCGGTATCAGAATGTCTCATGTGCCCTATAAATATATACACCTACTATGTGCCCATAAAAATAAAAAATAAAAAATTAATTAAAAAATAAAAACAGAATGAAAGATATAGAAAATAAACATTTTTTTTTCAGTTTTGAGGAGGCAAGCTAGTTAGAAAAAAAAGACTTAATTCCTCACCTTATGTCATTTGCCAAAAATCCTTCTAAATATACATAAAATGAGCAAACAGATGAAAATTAATTATTGATATAAGGGCTAGAACCTGGGGATCCAATCTCAAAATTAGTCATATTCCTGAAAATGGATTCAGAACAACTGTACAAAAACAGACAAATACATATCAGAAGAAAACTTTCCTGAATTTAAGAATGACTTAAATTGGAAGATTAAAAGTCTCATTCTTTTCCAGGTAAAATCAATGTAAAGAAACCAAAACCTAGACATATTCTGGCAAAATGTTTAAATGTTTAAAAGAAAATAAAAGCTAAAAAATTAAGTTTGTTGAAAAAAAAGAGAGAGACATGAGACCATCATTCAAGAGTAAAAAGTAGATTTATCATAAAAAAGACATATGCTTTTTACCACAGAACAGAAAGACATTCTATGATGTGTAAAGGCTTAACATCCTTCCTTCTTTCCTTCCTTCCTTCATGTATTATTTTATTCAGGAAATATTTATTGAGTACTGACTATAAGTTATGTTTTTGAAAATAATTACCAAAGGCATATATCAGTAGTCTAAATGATATACAAAATAACAACTCAAAAATGGGAGAAACTGACGTATAAAAGGACCAGCAATAAGAAAAAAATCAATTTAACAGAGTTAAGATTAAATCACAGTTACAAAAATAATTACAAAAGGATGGGTGCAGTGGCTTACACCTGTAATCCCAGCACTTTGGGAGGCTGAGTTGGGTGAATCACTTGAGGCCAGGAATTCAACACCAGCCTGGCCAACATGGTAAAACTCCATCTCTACTAAAATTGTAAAACTTAGCTTGGCATGGTAGTAGATGTCTGTAATCCCAGCTACCTCGGGAGGATGAGACAGGAGAATCACTTGAACTTGGGAGGTGGAGGTTACAATGAGCCAAGATAACGCCACTGGCACTCCAGCCTGGGAGACAGAGTGAGACTCTGTCTCAAAATAATAATAATAATAATAATAATAATTCCAAAAGTATATGCAAAATAAAATTGGAAGATTAAAAATTAAAGCTTGGGCAATGATTTCTTAGGAAAATGCTGCCACCCAAACCAGGGGTGACAATATGAATTTCAAATAAAGTAGAGTAAAAACAAAAACTGCTACAAAGGACCAGGAGAATCATAGTCGTTTACAATGATCAACAATCCCAAACTGTTATGTACTAAATAACACAGCATCAAAATACTTGAGATAGAAACTCTTAGAAACTCCACGGAGAAATTGATAGACATGCAACCATAGTAAGCTTCTTGATAAACCAGGTACACTTTTAAAATAATGTGATAAATTTCAGGATTAAATAATTGCATTACAAATGAAGCCATTAAAAAATCTAGGGTAGCCTGGTTCAATAGGGTGTCCCTGTAGTCCTAGCTTCTTGGGAGGCCAAGGCAGAAGGATCACTTGTGGCCAGGAGTTTGAGGCTGTAGTGTGCTATGATCATGCCTGCGAATAGCTACTGCACTCCAGCCTGAGCAACATAGTGAGGCCCTGTCTGTAAAAACAAGGGAGGCGAGGGGAGAAAATATAGGTGAAGAATTAACTATCTGGGAATAGGTAAACCTAAAACAATGGAAGAGACAACAAAGGGAATGACAGATCCACCTATATTGTTTGAATATAAGTAAATAAAAAGAATAAACAAAATTAAAAGGTTAATGGCATACTGGAAAAAACTACAACAAATAGGATAGACAAAAAACTAAACATATAAAGTTTCCTTATAAAAAAAAAATCAAAAGCTGTAGCTCCATGCTAGTGCTGTCCAGTTGAACTTTCCAGAACATTCAGAAATGTTCTGAATCTGCACTGTCTAATATGGTAGCCACTGCTCACAAGAGCACTTGAAATGTAGCCAGTGCCAGTGTTGAAATGATAATAGTTGGGGTGTATTTAGTTAAATAAATTTTATTATTAAGATTGCTATTACTAAAATAATTTTATCATTAAAATTTATTTCACCTGTTTCTTTTTACTTGTTTAACGAGGCCATAAGAAAATTTATTATAAAATTACATACATAGTTCGCATTAGGTGCCTATTCAGTATTGTTCTAGAATAATGATCAAGGAAACAAAGAGAAAATTCACAAAATAAGAAACACAAACAGCCAGTAATCTATAAAAAAAAGTTCCATTTCACTTATAATCCTAGAAATATAAATTAAAACAAGAATTTTTTATCAAATAGACAAAATTTTTAAAAATGCTCATTGTTGGCAAGGGTTCCATAAAATGGGCACTCTCATACACTGCTGGTGGGGGTAGAAATTGCTTCAACTTTTCTGGAAAGGCATTTGGCAATATGAATCAAGAGCCTTAGTGGCCAGGCAAGGTGGCTCATACCTGTAATTCCAGCACTCTGGGAGGTCAAGGTGAGTGGATTTGCTTGAGCCCAGAAGTTTTAGACCAGTCTGGGCAACAGGACAAAACCCCGTCTCTAAAAAAAATACAAAAACTTAACCAGGCATGGTGGGGCACACCTGTAGTCTCAGCTACTTAGGAGGTTAAGGTGGGAGGATCACTTGAGCCAGGGAGGTTGAGGCTGCAGTGAGCCATGATTTCACCACTGCATTTCAGCCTGGGCTAAAATCTCAAACAAAACAAAACAAAACAAAACACTTACACTCTTTGACCTAGTGTCTCTGTTTCTAGGAATTTATATAAAGACATTGATCATGGTGCTGTTTTTAAGAGTGAAAGACTGGAAACAACCTCAATAGCCAATAACAGAAAAATTGTTAAATAAATGATGGTACTCCTACTTTGTTAATAGTCCAGTAGCCTTGAAAATGTTTTTTCTAATATTACCTAGTTATAAGAAAAATACAGCGAAGAGTAAAACAAGCAGAGCTCATTATATAGTATAATCATAAAGAACATTATAAGCATATATGTAAAATGTATATATAAACACTTCATAAAATTAGGATCATAATTTCATATTTTCTAGCACATGTCATAGAGTTAGGATCAAGGTTAAGTAATACAAAAAAGGTCACAAGTGGTTATCTCTGGGTGGTGGGGTTTTAAATTTTCATTTTAATACTTTCCTTTTTTTTTTCCTAAGTACTTATATTTTCACTATAAAAATAAAAAGGCCGGGTGCGATGGCTCACGCCTGTAATCCCAGCACTTTGGGAGGCCAAGGCAGGTAGATCACAAGGTCAGGAGTTCAAGACCAGCCTGGCCAAGATGGTGAAACCCCATCTCTACAAAAAAAAAAAAAAAAAAAAAATAGCCGGGCATGGTGGCAGGCGCCTGTAATCCCGGGTACTCGGAAGGCTGAGGTAGAGAACTGACCGATCCCAGGAGGCGGAGGTTGCAGTGAGCTGAGATCGCGCCACTGCACTCCAGCCTGGGCAACCAGAGCGAGACTCCGTCTCCAAAAAATAAAAATAAAATTTAAAAAGTGGTCAAGTGCGGTGGCTCAAGCCTGTAATCCCAGCACTTTGGGAGGCCAAGGCAGGCGGACTACCTGAGGTCAGGAGTTCAAGACCAGCCTGGCAAACGTGGTGAAACCCCATGTCTACTAAAAATACAAAAATTAGCCAGGCATGGTGGCACATGTTTGTAATCCAAGCTACTCGGGAGGCTAAGACAGGAGAATCGCTTGAACCCGGGAGGTGGAGGTTGCAGTGAGCCAAGACTGGCCCACTGCACTCCACTCTGGGTGACAGACTGGGACTCCATCTCAAAAAACAATAATAATAATTTAGTTCCTCACGGGCTGTTAGAAGCAGTCACCCTTAGTGATAAGAAACTACAATATGGACAATCACAACATAGCAGTTGACCTCGTCAAAGTAAGCAAAGGAGAAAGAGCAACAGAATGACAGCAAGATAGGAGTCACAGTCTTTTGTAACCTAGTCTCAGAAGTCATGTCCCTTTGTTCTATTGATTCATTACAAACAAGTCATAAGTTCCCTGGTCCACACCTAATGGGAAGGGGATAACACAAAGCCAGGGATACCAGGAGGTGAAAATTACTGAACAGGGTTTTAGAAGTCTGTCTACTGTAAACACAAATGAACTAAATGTTCCAATAAAAAGGCAGGCCGGTGGCTCATGCCTGTAATTCCAGCACTTTTTGAGGGTGAGGTGGGAGGATCACTTGAGACCAGGAGTTCAAGGCTGCAATGAGCTATGACTGTGCCGTTGCACTGCAGCCTGGGCAACAGAGCAAGACCCTATTTCAAACAAACAAACAAACAAATAAATAAAATATACACATATATATATTCAAAAGTCTATTTAAGTTAGAATAAAAACAATATAGTGTGGAGTTTGTAACATTTGTCAAAATAAAAGACCTGACAATAACACAAATGCCAAGAGGGAAGAAATTGAATTTCAGTATTGTAAATTTCTTATACTATATGTATAAGTGGTATGAATTGTTTTTCTAGTATTTTCTGTTGGATTTTGCATCTATGTTCATAAGACTAGGCTACAATTTCCTTACATTATCATTTGCTACCCTAGCCTAGAAAGAATTTACTTTTAAAATATCTTGAATGTTTTCTGAAACATTTTTATATATTATATATCTCTAATGTTACATAAATGTTTATCAATATACAAATATAGATATATTCCCAAGCTTCAAGGAATACATCTAGGGATTGACGGCATATCTCTTTATATACGTTTTTTGTATGTGATTGCTTTATTACATTTACATAACACTTATATAACTTACCAGTCTACTGGTATTAACATTTTATCAGTTTGAATGAAGTAAAACCCTACCTTCCTTTAAATATCTTTACCTTTCCCCATTTATAATTGTCTTAAATATTTCCTCTACATCACTGAGAATCAAATCATACATCGTTATACGTTTTGCTTCGATCATGGACACATAACTTAGAAAATTCAAGAAGGAAACTATTGTATTTGGTCATATATCTTCCTTTTCTTTCTTTTCTTTTCTTTTTTTTTTTAAAGACAGGGTCTGATTCTGTCTCTTTTTTGAGACAGGGTCTCACTCCACCCTGGGTGGAGTGCAGTGGCATTGATCATGGCTCACCATAATCTCAAATTCCTGGGTCAAGCAATCTTCCTGCCTTAGGCTCCTTAGTAACTAGGACTACATGCGCATGACACCACACCTGGCTAATTTATTTTTTGTAGAGACAGGGTCTCGCCATGTTGCCCAGACTCGTCTCAAACTCCTGGCTTCAAGCAGTCCTCTCACCTCAACCTCCTTAAGTGTTGGGATTACGGGTGTGAGTCAACATACCCAGTCTTGTATTTGGTCACATTTTTGCTCTTTCCTGTTGTCCTTCTTTCGTAATGTTCCAAGATTCCTTCTTTTATGATTCCCTTTACGTTTCAGGACTTTCTTTTTTTTTAAATAGAGAATGTGGCCTCACTTTATTGCCCAGGCTTATCTTGAACTCCAGGTTTCAAGCTGTCCTCCTGGCCTCAGCTTGGCAGGCCTCAGTCTCCCAAAGTGTTGGGATTACAGGAGTGAGACTGCACCCAGCCAGGAACTTTCTTTAGCCTTCTTTTAGGGTAGGTCTGCTAGCAACAAACTCTCTTAGTTTTCCTTCATCTAATATGTATTTATTTCCCCCTCGTTCCTAAGGGGTAATTTTACCAGATAAATGGTATCTGACAGGGCTGACAGTTCGCTGAGCAACTGAAAAATGTTGAGCCACTTCCTTCCGGCCTCCTTGATACTTCATGAAAATCTACTGTCCTCCCAACTGTTTTTTCCGGTAGGTAAGGTATCCTTTCTCTCACAATGCTTTTAAGACTTTTTCTTTGCCTTCTGTTTTCAGTTTACTTACAATGTGTCTTGGTGTAGGCTTATTTAGGTGTATCCTTTCCCGAGCTGGGGTTCTCTCAGCTTCTCGAACCTGTAGGTTTATGCTTTTTACCAAATTTGGGAAATGTTCAGCCACTATTTTAAAATCTACCCTCTTTCTCCTCTCTTTCTGGGACTTTGATGACACAAATATAGATCTTTTATTACAGAACCATAGGTCTTTGAGGCTCTGTTCATTTGATTTCATCATATTTTGTCTCTGTTAATCAGATTAGGGAATATCTATTGTTCTTTGTTTTTCTGTTTTTTGTTTGTTTGTTTTTTTTTTTTTTTGAGACTGAGTCTCACTCTGTCTCCAGGCTAGAGTGCAATGGCACGATCTTGGCTCACTGCAACTTCCGCCTCCTGTGTTCAAGCGATTCTCCTGCCTCAGCTTCCCGAGTAGCTGAGACTACAGGTGCACACCACCACGCCCAGCTAATTTTTGTATTTTTTGTATTTTTAGTAGAGACAGGGTTTCACCATGTTGGCCAGGATGTTCTCAATCTCTTGACCTCATGATCCATCCACCTCAGCCTCCCAAAGTGCTGGGATTACAGGCGTGAACCACTGTGCCTAGCCGTATCTATTGTTCTATCTGCAAGTTCGCTGATTCTTTCCTCTGCCCTCTTCATTTTGCTATTGAGCCCATCACCGAATCTTGAATCTGGTTATTGTGCCTCTTATTTTAAACTTTTCAATATGATTCTTCTTTATATTTTCTATTTCTTTGCTGAGACTTTCTATTTTCATTTGTTTCAGGCATGTTTGCAATTGCTGAGTTAAACATTGTCTTGCTCTGTCACCTAGGCGGAGTGCAATGGCACAATCTTGCTCACTGCCACATTTGGCGCTCTTGTTCCAGCGATTCTCCTACCTCTGCCTCCCTAGTAGCTGGGATTACAGGCACCTGCCACCACCCCCAGCTAATTTTTGTATTTTTAGTAGAGATGGGGTTTCACCATGTTAGCCAGGCTAGTCTCGAACTCTTGACCTCATATGATCCACCTGCTTTGGCCTCCCAAGATGCTGGGATTATAGGCATGAGCCACTGCTCCTGGCCCTGTTTTATCTTGATGTTGCTGTGTGTTGTCTTTTTTCATTAAAGTTCAGATTTTTCTAGTTCTTGGTGGGGCATGTATTGTACCCCGGACATTTTGGTTATTATAACACTCTAGATCTTACTCAAATCTTCTGTTTTAGCAGGCCACCTTGGACACCATTCTGATGGAAGGAAAATGGGGCACAGTCTCATTACTACCACAGGTAGTGGTGAAAGTCCACATTTCCTGCTCAGCCTTTTTGACACCCAGGGGTAGGGAAACAGAAGTGCTTTGTGACATCTGGGCAGCTGGGGAATTTCAGCCTCTTCAAAGGCCTCCACTGACATCAGTCTGGCTAAGAAAGGAAGGAGCACCTTGTTACTGATTGCCAGGTGGCCTCCACTGATTCTACAGTCAAGAGTAGGAGGCCTCCTTACCCCTGGATGGTGGTGAAAGTTCTGACGTGGCTTCCTCTAATGAACAGGGTTGCCTCTTTACCACTGGGTGGGTATGTAAGTTCAGAGCCACCACATGGCTTCTTACTGCTGGCAGGGAAGAAAGTCCTGACTCCCAACTCAGTCTTCTCTGATCACCCCAGGGGCAGGACACCATGTTATAGTTCAACAAGGGTAGAATCTGAGGTCTACCACTTTTGGCCTTTTTGGACAGCAGTAGTGGTAGGGTGGTACTTTTTCCATTGTGTTAAGGTGTAGTAGGGTGGTTATAGTTGAAAAGTTTTCTGTCTTACAGTGTTGCCTCTTTCCTCATCCTTTTGATAGAGCCAAGTTTTGGGAGACTTGCCTTCCATTGGTGTTTTCTTTTTTTTTTTTTTTTTTTTTTGGGATGGAGGCTCGCTCTGTCGCCCAGGCTGGAGTGCAGTGGCCGGATCTCAGCTCACTGCAAGCTCCGCCTCCCGGGTTCACGCCATTCTCCTGCCTCAGCCTCCCGAGTAGCTGGGACTACAGGCGCCCGCCACCTCGCCCGGCTAGTTTTTTGTATTTTTTTAGTAGAGACGGGGTTTTACCGTGTTAGCCAGGATGGTCTCGATCTCCCGACCTCGTGATCCACCCGTCTCGGCCTCCCAAAGTGCTGGGATTACAGGCTTGAGCCACCGCGCCCGGCCTGGTGTTTTCAAGGTTACAAGCTTCTCTAGCATCCAGTCTGGTATATACAAGGCAAAAAGAAAACTGCTGTGTCCCTCTTTGCGTCCCAAAGTCCCTAGGCAGTCTGCTGCCTTCGCTCCACTTTTCAGACATTTCCTAACACGTGTATCACATATAATGTGCAAAGTTTTAAGCTACAACTAACAGAAAGAATAGAGAGAAGTATGTCTATTCTTAGTCTGCAACTAGAAGTTCTCTCCTTCCTTTAAAACATTTTCAAGATATTTATTCTCTAATATGAAGAGATATTTAAAACATTTTCAAGATATTTATTCTCTAACGTGAAGAGCCTTCTTTTTTTTGTTTGTTTGTTTGGTTTGATTTTTTAAGAAATAGGGTCTCACTCTGTCACCCAGGCTAGAGTGCAGTGGTGGGATCACTGCAGTCTCAAATTATTGGGCTCTAACAATCCTCCCACATCACTGGGATTACAGGCATCACCCACTGCGCCTGGGTTCTGAAGTCTTCTAACCAATATAATTTTTAAAATTTTACTTATTTATTTATTTATTATTTTTTGAGACAGAGTCTTGCTCTGTCACCCAGGCTGGAGTGCAGTGGTGCAAGCTCGGCTCACAGCAACCTTCACCTCCCAGGTTCAAGTGATTCTCCTGCTTCAGCCTCCCAAGTAGCTGGAGCTACAGGCACCACGCCTGGCTAATTTTTGTATTTTTAGGACAGACAGGGTTTCACCATATTGGCCAGGTTGGTCTTAAACTCCTGACCTCAACTGATCCACCCGTCTCAGCCTCCCAAAGTGCTGGGATTACAGGTGCGAGCCACAGCGCCTGCCCACCAATGTAATTTTTTTTTTTTTTTTTTTTTTTTTTTGAGATGGAGTCTCACTCTGTCTCCCAGGGTGTATGCAATGGCTTGATCTTGGCTCACTGCAAAATCTGCCTCCTGGGTTTAAGCGATTCTGCCTCAGCTGCCCGAGTAGCTGGGATTAGAGGCACACACCGCCATGCCCAGCTAATTTTTGTATTTTCAGTAGAGGCGGGATTTCGCCATGTTGGCCAGGCTAGTCTCGAAATCCTGACCTCAGGTGATCTGCCTGCCTCAGCCTTCCAGAGTGCTGGTATTACAGGCATGAGCCACTGCGCCCGGCCTATAATTTTAAATTAGGATGAATGTCTTCTAATTGTTGATTTAAGGAGAGCTCTTTATGCATTTAAGATGTGAATTCTTTGTTGGATAGTTACCATAAATACTTTCTCCCACTCTGTGGGTTGCCTTCTAATAGACTCTGTCTAAAGATGTCTTCTTTTTCTATAGACAGAAATTTATAATTTAAATTGGCACATTTAAAATTAAAAAAATATTTAGAACTCTTTCTATTATCTTTAAGATACTTTTTGTTTTTGTCTACTTGCTAAACCTCTTTTTTTTTTCTTTTTGAGATGGAGTCTCACTCTGTCGCCCAGGCTGGAGTGCAGTAGCTTGATCTCAGCTCACCGCAACCTTCGCCTCCTGGGTGCAAGCAATTCTCTACCTCACCCTCCAGAGTAGGTGGGACTACAGGTACGTGCCACCACACCCGGCTAATTTTTGTATTTTTTAGTAGAGATGGGGTTTCACCATATTGGCCAGGCTGGTCTAGAACTCCTGACCTCGTGATCTGACTGCCTTGGCCTCCCAAAGTGCTGGGATTACAGGCGTGAGCCACCATGCCTGGCCTGCTAAACATTTTTTTTTTTTTGGAAAAGCAAAAAACATTGGCTTCTTTGTAATATGCAACTGTCCTGAAGCAAACACAACCCTTTGCTATCATTATACTAAGTATGAATATCATGTTCCACAGTCAAAGAACAAACCAACCAGAAAACACTTTGACCCAGATATAAGCTAAAAATAAGGGAAATCTTGTCTTATATTTTAAAAATTAAATTAAATTTAATTTAAAATTAAATTTTAAATTTTAAATTAAAAAAAAAAAAAAAAAAAACCTGGCCCAGTGCAGTGGATCATGCCTGTAATCTCAGCACTTTGGGAGGCCAAGGTGGGTAGATTACCTGAGGTAATCTACCTGAGACAGGATGTGGTGGCACATGCCTGTAATCCCAGATACACAGAAGGCCTAGGTGGGAGAATCACTTGAAACTGGGATGCGGAGATTATAGTGAGCCAAGATCGTGCCATTGCACTTAAGCCTGGGAAAGAAGAGCAAATTTCTGTCTCAAAAAACAAACAACAAAAAAAAAGAGTATTTCTCAAAAGTTAACTTTCTACAAAATGTCTATTACTTACTTATGTAATACAACTGTCTGAACATATGCACTTTTGTGCATGATATCAATGTGAAAAATTTGCTTTTTTGTCCCCACTATCAATAGGCTAATACAAACTTTGTAACCTTGCAGGTAATTTTCCTTTAAACATATATTGCATTTTTTAATTGAATAGCCAGTTGTTCTGAAGTATGACATCCCTGTGACATCTCTTCAAGAAACACTTTTTCTTTCTAAATGTCTTTACATTCTTCTTTCCACAACTGATTTTAAATAAATTTATGTGCTCATGGCTGATTCCTTAACCCCATCCTCCCCTGGATTAACTTTTCTTCTGGTTGAAGTTATATCTGTTAACTCTTATTTTAGGGAAAGTGTGTAAGTGGGAAAGATTTTTAGTTTTTATATGTCAGAAAGTTTATTTATTTATTTAAAGATGGTCACTCACTGTCACCCAGGCTTGATAGAATATAGTGAATAGTTAGCTGCAACCTTGAACTCCAGGTATAAGCAATCCTCTGCCTTAGCCTCTCAAGTCGCTGGTACTACAGGCATGTCCCACCATACTCAGCTAGTTTTTTTTTTTAATTTTTATTTTTGTAGAGATGGGTTCTCACTTTGCTGCCCAGGCTACAACATTTATTTTGTCCTCATTCTTGAGTAATACTTTAGCTGGTTATGTCATTCAAGATTGATGATCCCTTTTACCCCTCAGCACCAATGTCTACTGTTTCTGATGATATATATAATTACTGTCCTTAGGTTACTATCCTTTCTCTTGGTATCTTTGAATATTTTCTCTTTAATGTGTTGTAGTTTCACTAAACTATATATGCTGAGCATAGTGGCTAATGCCTGTAATCCTAGGATTTTTGGAGGCCAAGGCAAGAGGATTGCTTGAGGCCAGGAGTCTGAGAGCAGCCTGGACAACATGGTAATACCTTGTTTCTACAAAAATAAAAATAAAAAATACATAGCTGGGCATGGTGGTGCACACCTGTAGTCCAAGCTACTTGGGAGGCTGAGGTGGAAGGATTACTTGAGCTCAAGAAGTTGAGGCTACAGTGAGCCATGACTCTGCCACTGCACTCCAGCCTGGGTGACAGAGTGAGAGCTCATCTCAAAAACAAAACAAATCAAAAACTTATGTCGTGTTGTGGATTTAGCACATTTAGCTTTTTTATCCTGCACAGCATTTAGTGTACATGCTTTTCCAAAGACTTCTGTTTTTCTCCATTCTGGAGATTTTTCAGCTATAATCTATTCAGATATTACTTATTTACATTCTTTCATTCTTTTTATCACAAACTTCTATGTGACATATGGTAGGGTCCTTCAATCTCTCCTCTACATTTCTTATCCATGCTTCATAATTTTTACCTCTTAATCTTTCTGGGTAAATTTTTCAACTGTCTTTCAGTTCATTCTCTCTGACTGTTGCCAGTCAAAACTTATCCTACTTGTAGAAATTGTGTTGAAATTATTATATTTAATCCTATATGGAATCTGTAATTAATTCAATTTCATAACCAAATGTTGGTTCATTTGTTCCTATTTTTGTTTTAAAGGTCCTTGCTCTTTTTAACCAGGCATGGTGGCCCACACCTGTAATCCCAGTGCTTTGGGAGGCCCAGGCAGGAGAATGTCTTGAGACCAAGACCTCAAGACCAGCCTGGGCAACATAGCAAAATTCCATTTCTAAAAAAAAAAAAAAAAAATTAGTCAGCATGGTGGCAGGCACCTGTAGTCCTAGCTATTCGTGAGAGAGAAAGATGGCTTAAGCCCAGGAGTTCAAAGCCACTGAACTCCAGCCTTTGCAAAAGTGAGACCTTATCTCAAAAAAAAAAAAAAAAAAAAAAAAAAAAAAAGGCCGGGTGAGTTGGTTGTCTCCTGGAATCCCACCACTTTGGGAGGCTGAGGCTTGTGGATTGCTTGAGCCCAGGAGTTCAGGGCCAGGCTGGACAACATGGTGAAACATGGTCTCTACTAAAAACACAAAAATTGGTAAGGCATGGTGGCTCACACCTGTAATCCCAGCACTCTGGGAGGCCAAAGCAGGTGGATCACTTGAGGTCACGAGTTCAAGACCAGCCTGGCCAACATGGCAAAAACCCGTCTCTACTAAAAATACAAAAAATTAGCCAGGTGTGTTGGTGGGTGTCTGTAATCCCAGCTGCTCAGGAGGCTAAGGCAGGAGAATCTCTTGAATCCGGGAAGAGCAGATTGCAGTGAGCCAAGATCACGCCACTGTACTCCAACCTGGGCAACAGAGCAACACTTGGTTTCAAAACACAGATAAAAAGTCTTTTAAAAGAAATTTGTTTTTTCAAACATCTTCAAAATATCCATTTTATTTTATTTTATTTTATTTTTTTATTATACTTTAAGTTCTAGGGTACATGTGCACAACGTGCAGGTTTGTTACATATGTATACATGTGCCATGTTGGTGTGCTGCACCCATTAACTCGTCATTTACATTAAGTATATCTCCTAATGCTATCCCTTCCCCCATTCCCCACAATAGGACCCGGTGTGTGATGATCCCCTTATTGTGTCCAAGTGATCTCATTGTTCAATTCCCACCTATGAGTGAGAACATGTGGTATTTGGTTTTCTGTTCTTGTGATAGTTTGCTGAGAATGATGGTTTCCAGCTGCATCCATGTCCCTACAAAAGCCTCTGTCACACTATTCTATAAAACTAATTTGATCAAGACTAAATAAATGTTCCACTTCATGATTTTGTTAGGTGTTGCTAACCAGCTAGGATGCTTTCAGTTTCAAGCAACATAAAACCTGTCTCAATCAGCTTAAACCAGAAGGAAAATTTACTATTTTACATATTATGTTCCCAAGTAGGAAAGCTCTAGAATAAATTAATTCACTTGCTCAATAACATTATCAGAATTTGCTCTTTTTCTTTTGTGTTTCTGCCATATTAAACATCCCAGATTTGTCCATGGCAAGCTCTCCTTATGGTTACAAAATGGCTAAGCAGTTCCAGATGTCCCATGCAGGCCAAGTAATATCCACCAGAACAAGAGAAGCCACTTCTTCCTGGCATTTTTTTAATCAGTGAAAAAAACATTTCCCCAAAGTTCCTCAGAAGATACATAATAAGTAAATACGGCATCAAATATATTATTTAATAAATCACTAAAGAGGATTCAGATAAGCATGTTTGGTTTAGCTAAATGCATGGCTGTGTAGCCAAGAGTGGATTACCAAAACAAAAATCAATTCTGTTAGAAAGCAAGAACGGGAGAGCCAAAAAACAAAATCTGCTTGCCTTGGCTATCTTTGCATTAGATTCCTTCATTTTGATTTGCACGGTCATATTACTAGAAAAGTGTTATGTTTACGGTTTGTCATTTTTATTCTCTTACTCCCACTCTGTTTTCGCCCCTCCCCACCTAAAGGTTTTAAATTGTTTCAGTCTGCCTCATCTACAAGCTCCGAGTCAGTTATCATGATACCATTATGTGTAACATTTTATAATAATTATATTAAAATTATTGAAACCAGTAAACTAACATTGATATAATGGCATTAACTGAACTGTAGACCCTATTCAAATTTCACCAATTTTTCCAGTATTGTTCTTTTTCAGTTAAAGGAACTTATGTAGGATCCCACCTTACAAGTAGTTATTATTTCTTTTTAGTTTCCTCCAATTTGAGTTTCTCGGACTTTCCTTGTATTTCATAACCTTGACACATTTGAAAACTACTGACAACTTATTTCATCGGATAAACTTCATTTACATTTGTCTGACATTTTCTCATGATTAGAATGAGGTTATGCATTTTTGGCAAAAATACTACAGAAACAATGTTGTGTCTTTCTAATTATATCATATAAAGAGATTTTCATTATTGAGACCTTTTATCTGATTACCTGTGATATTAACCTTGACCACATGAATAAGGTGGTGTCTGCTGGGTTTCTCCACTATAAAGTTACTGTATTTCCTGTGTAAGTAATAAATACAAAATATAATTTTAGATGATGCAAAGATCCTATTTCATTCTGAATTTTCACCCACTAATTTTAGCATCCTTCAGAAGACGCTAAATTATTACTGTGTGTCTACAAAATTATCACTAGGGTATTTGCTTAAAGACAACTTTTCTTCTACATTTATTAGTTGTAATACTTCTATAAGGAAGAATTATCCATTCTCTCACATTTAGTTGATTGTAATTTTATATCACTATGGATTTGGATATTTATTTTATTCTGCGTATTAAAATCAAAACTATCTCCTTATATCATATTCTACACAAAATTTAACTCAAAATAGTTTACATACATAAACATAAAAGCTAAAACTATGAGCTAGGTGTGGTGGCCCACGCCTGTAATCCCAGCACTTTGGGAGGACAAGGTGGGTGGATCACCTGAGGTCGGGAGTTCGAGACCAGCCTGGCCAATATAGCGAAACCCCATCTCTACTAAAAATACAAAAAAATTAGCCAGGCATGGTGGCAGGCGCCTGTAATCCCAGCTACTTGGGAGACTGAGGTGGGAGAATCGCTTGAACCCAACAGGCAGAGGTTGCAGTGAGCAGAGATCACACCACTGCACTCCAGCCTGGGTGTGACAGAGCGAGGCTCCATCTCAAAACAACAACAACAACAACAAAAAGTTAAAACTGTGAAACTTCTAGAAGAAAATTTTTTGTGCTTTGGTTTGGCAAAGAGTTTTTAGATATGGCATCAAAAACACAATCCATGAAAGAAATAGTTAATAAATAGAATGCCATTAAAATTTCAAATTTTTGTGCTTTAAGATGCCGTTAAGAAAATAAAAACAGACAAGCCATAGACTGAAACTATTTGTAAACATACGTTTAAGAAAGGACTTATATTCAGAATATACAAAAACTCTTAAAACTTAATAAGACCACCCACTCTAAACATGGGCAAAAGAATTCCATTTAATACACTTTTTCCCATCCCTTTATGTTTACCCTTTCTGAATCATCTTGTATTGGTGTATCTCCTGTATAGTGCATTTGGGTTTTGCTTTGTGAGTTGGGCAGATTCTCAGTTATAAACAATATGCTTGGTCTCACCTCTATGTTAAGAAAGTCAGTCCTCATTGGGCAACCTATGCATTGCTTCCATTCTCCCTTCTCAGTCTCAACCTCTGGCAACCACTGATATTTTTACCACCTCCGTAGTTTTGCCTTTTCCAGAATTCATATAGTTAGAATCATATAGCATATAGCACTTTCAGACTGGCTTCTCCAACTGAGTAACTGGCATTACGGTTCTTCCATGTCTTTTCATAGCTTCATCGCTCCAAATATTTTTGCAAAATATTATTCCATTGTACAAATGTACCTCATTTTGTTTATCCATTTATTTACTGAAGAATATCTGTGTTGCTTCCAATTTTGGGCAATTATACATAATGCTGCTATAAGCATTCATATGCAGGATTTTGTATAGACATATTTTCAACGCATTTGGGCCAATACCTAGGAGTGTAATGCTAGATCATATAAAAGCATGCTTTATTTTAATGAGTTTCCCTTTATCGTGTTTTATAGATATTGTCTGTTGTACAAATGGAAGGTTTTTGGTAATCTTGTGTTGAGCAAGTCTACCACTACAATTTCTCCAACAGCTCATGCTCACTTTGTGTCCCTATATCACATTTTGATAATTTTCACATTTCAAAACTTTTCATTATTATGTCTGTTATGTTGATGTGTAATCAGCGATCAGTCTAATTGTTTAGAGGAATCAAGAACTACATCCATATAAAACAGCAAACTTAAGTAATACATGTTTTGTGTATTCTGACTGCTCCACCAACCAGCTATTCCCTTGTCTCCCTCTTCTTAAGCCTCCCTAGTCCCTGAGACACAACAATATTGAAATAGGCCAACTACTAACCCTACAATGACCTCTAAGTGTTCAGATGAAAGAATAATCACATATTTCTCACTTTAAATCAAAAGCTGAGAAAGAATTAAATTTCGTGAAAAAAGTCATGTCAAAAGTCAAAATAGGACAAAAGTTGGGAGTCTGGCACCAATAGTTACCCAAATAATGAATACAAAGAAAAATCTTGAAAAAAATTAAAAATGCTGCTCTAGCAAACATATAAATGGTAAGAAAGGGAAACAGCCTTATTGCTGATCAATGGAGAAAGTTTTAGTTTTCTCGTGAGAAGATCAAACCAGCCTGCTATGGTTTGAATGAGTGTCCTCCAAAATCCATGTTGAAACTCAATCCACAAAACATGGCAGTATTGAGAGGCAAGGATTTTAAGAGGTGATTGGGTCACGAGGACTGTGCTCTAATGAATGAAAAATGGTGTCTGGGCGCGGTGGCTCACGCCTGTAATCCTAGCACTTTGGGAGGCCGAGATGGGGAGATCACCTGAGGTCAGGAGTTAAAGACCAGCTGGGCTAACATGGTGAAACCCCGTGTCTACTAAAAATACAAACAATTAGGCGGGCATGGTGGCACACACCTGTAATCCCAGCTACTCAGGAGGCTGAGGTGGAAGAATCGCTTGAACCCAGGAGGCGGAGGTTGCAGTGAGTCAAGATTGTGCCACTGCACTCGAGCTTGGACAACAAGAGCAAAACTCCATCTTAAAAAAAAAAGAAAAAAAAAAAAAGGAAAGAAAAATGGCTTACTCCATTCATTAATTAATGGAGTATTGGGTTATCATTGGAATGGGACTGGTGAATTTATAAGAGGAAGAGAGATCTTCCTCTCAGACCCTTCACCATGTGATGGCCTGTGCCACTTTGGAATTCTTCAGAGTCACCAGCAGCAAGAGGGCCCTCACAAGATGCAGCTTCTCAATCTTGGAATTCCTGGCTCAATAACTGTAGAAAGAAATTCGTCTTCTTTATAAATTACAGAGTTTTAGTTATTCTGTTATAAGAACGGAAAATGGACTAAGACACAACCACAACATTCCTCTAAGCCAAAGGCTAATCCCCAAGGCTTTAACTCTTTTCAATTCTATGAACACTGACAGAGGTGAGGAAGCTGCAAAAGAAAAGTGTGAAGCTAGCAGAGGTTGGTTCATGAGCTTTAAGGAAAGAAGTTATCTCCATAACATAAAAGTGCAAGGGGAAGCAATAAGTGCTGAGGCAGAAGCTGCAACAAGTTATCCAGATCTAGCTAAGATATTGATAAAGGTGACAATGCTAAACAGCAAATTTTCAATGTAGACAAAACAGCCTTCTATTGGAAGAAAGGCCATCTAGGGACTTTCATAGCTAGAGAAGTCAATGTCTGGCTTCAAAGCTTCGAAGGACAGAAAGACTGTCTTGTTAAGGGCTAATGCAGCTGGTGACCTTAAGTTAAAACCAGTGCTCATTTACCATTCCAGCAATCCTAGGGTCCTTATCATACTAAAATCTGCTCTGCCTGTGCTCTGGTACCAGTCCATGGCCTGTTAGGAAGTGGGTCACACCACAGGAGGTGAACAGCAGGCCAGTGAGCATTACGGCCCGAGCTCTGCCTCCTGTCAGATCAGCAGCATTAGATTCTCACAGGAGCACAAACACTTTTGTGAACTGCACATGGGAGAGATCTAGGTTTCATGCTCCTTATGAGAAGCTAATGCCTGATGATCTGAGGTAGGACAGTTTCATCCCAAAACCATCCCCCTAGCCATGGCATGGGTCGATGGAAAAACTATCTTCCACCAAACCGGTCCCTGGTGACAAAAAGATCAGAGATGGCTGCTCTGACGGATTTGGGATTTCAAGTACATTGAAAACCTTCTGGAAATTATTCACCACTCTAGATGCCATTAAGAACATGTGTGATTCATGGGAGGAGGTCAAAATATCAACATTAACAGGAGTGTGCAAGAATTTGGTTCTAAACCTCTTGGATGACTCTGAGGGGGGGGGGTCCAGGTAACCACACGGGTGGTAGAAATATCAAGAGAACTAGGAGTGAAGCCTGAAGATGTGACTGAATCGATACAATCTCATGATACAACTTGAACAGATGAGGAGTTACTTCCCATGGATGAGAAAAAAATGTTTTCTTGAGATGGAATCTTCTTCCAGTGAAGATGCAGTGAACATGGTTGAAATGAAAAGATTGACAATATTACATAAACATTTTTGACATAGCAGTGGCAGGGTTTGAGAGGAGTAACTCCTATTTTGAAAGAAGTTCTACTGTGGGTAGAAAGCTATCAAACAGCATCTTACCATGCTACTGAGAAATCGATTGGTGAAAGTAAGAGTGAATCGATGTGGCAAACTTCACTGTCTTATTTTAAGAAATGGCCGGCCGGGCGCGGTGGCTCAAGCCTGTAATCCCAGCACTTTGGGAGGCCGAGGCGGGTGGATCACGAGGTCAGGAGATCGAGACTATCCTGGCTAACATGGTGAAACCCCGTCTCTACTAAAAATACAAAAAATTAGCCAGGCACGGTGGCGGGCGCCTGTAGTCCCAGCTACTTGGGAGGCTGAGGCGGAAGAATGGCGTGAACCCGGGAGGCGGAGCTTGCAGTGAGCCGAGATCACGCCACTGCACTCCAGCCTGGGAGACACAGTGAGACTCCGTCTCAAAAAAAAAAAAAAAAACAAAAGAAATGGCCACAGCCGCAAGAACCTCGAACAATCACTACCCTAATCAGTCAGCAGTCATTAACACTGACAAGACCTTCCACCAGCAAAAAATTACAAATTGCTGACGGCTCAGATTAGGCATCTCAGCATTTTTTAGTAATAAGGTTTGTTTTAAATAAGGTATGTACATTTTTAGAATTAATGCTATATAGTTACTAGACTATAGTGTAAACAAAGCTTTTACATGTACTGGGAAATCAAACAATTTCTGTGACTCACTTGGGATATTTGTTTTATTGCAGTTGTCTGGAACCAAACCCACAGTATCCTCAAGGTATGCCTGTAGTACGGCTATATTTAGCTTTGCAAAAAGCTGTCAAACTGTAACACAAAGCGGCTATATGTTCCTGTTGCTCCACGTCCTCATCAGCTTTTGGTATTATATTTTAATTTCAGCCATTGTGGTAGACACATAGTGATATCTCTTTATTTAAACCTGAAATAATCTAATGACAAATGATAATGAACAACTTTTTCATGTTTATTTGCTATCTATATATCTTCTTTTGGGAGATGCCTGCTCAGATCTTGTACCTAACTTCTTTATTATTATTATAATACTTTAAGCTCTAGGGTACATGTGCACAATGTGCAGGTTTCTGACATGTGTAAACATGTGCCATGTTGGTGTGCTGCACCCATTAACTCGTCATTTACATCAGGTATATCTCCTAATGCTATCCCTAACCCCCTTCCCCACAATAGGACCTGGTGTGTGATGATCCCTTTACTGTGTCCAAGTGATCTCATTGTTCAATTCCCACCTATGAGTGAGAAGAGTGGTGTTTGGTTTCCTGCTCTGGTGATAGTTTGCTGAGAATGATGGTTTCCAGCTGCATCCATGTCCCTACAAAGGACACAAACTCATCCTTTTTTATGGCTACATAGTATTCCACGGTGTATGTGTGCTACATTTTCTTAATCCAGTCTGTCACTGATGGACATTTGGGCTGATTCCAAGTCTTTGCTATTGTGAATAGTGCTGCAGTAAACATACGTGTGCATGTGTCTTTATAGCAGCATGATTTATAATCCTTTGGGTATATCCCTAGTAATGGGATGGCTGGGTCAAATGGTATTTCTAGTTCTAGATCCTTGAGGAATCGCCATACTGTTTTCCACAATGGCTGAACAAGTTTACAGTCCCACCAACACTGTAAAAGTGTTCCTATTTCTCCACATCCTCTCCAGCACCTGTTGTTTCCTGATTTTTTAATGATTGCCATTCTAACTGCTGTGAGATGGTATCTCATCGTGGTTTTAATTTGCATTTCTCTGATGGCCAATGATGATAAGCATTTTTTCATGGGTCTGTTGGCTGTATGAATGTCTTCTTTTGAGAAATGTCTGTTCATATCCTTTGCCCACTTTTTGATGGGGTTGTTTTTTTCTTTTAAATTTGTTGGAGTTCTTTGTAGGTTCTAATAGCCCTTTGTCAGATGAGTAGATTGCAAAAATTTTCTCCCATTCTGTAGGTTGCCGATCACTCTGATGGTAGTTTCTTTTACTGTGCAGAAGCTCCTTAGTTTAATTAGATCCCATTTGTCAATTTTGGCTTTTGTTGCCATTGCTTTTGGTGTTTTAGACATGAAGCCCTTACCCATGCCTATGTCCTGAATGGTATTACCTAGGTTTTCTTCTAGGATTTTTATGGTTTTAGGTCGAACATTTAAGTCTGTAATTCATCGTGAATAAATTTTTGTATAAGGAGTAAGGAAAGGATCCAGTTTCAGCTTTCTACTTATGGCTAGCCAATTTTCCCAGCACCATTTATTAAATAGGGAATGCTTTCCCCTGTTTCTTGTTTTTGTCAAGTTTGTCAAAGATCAGATGGCTGTAGATGTGTGGTATTATTTCTGAGGACTCTGTTCTGTTCCATTGGTCTATATCTCTGTTTTGGTACCAGTACCATGCTGTTTTGGTTACTGTAGCCTTGCGGTATAGTTTGAAGTCAGGTAGTGTGATGCCTCCAGCTTTGTTCTTTTGGCTTAGGATTCTCTTGGCAATGCGGGGTCTTTTTTGGTTCCATATGAACTTTAAAGCAGTTTTTTTTCCAATTCTGTGAAGAAACTCATTGGTAGCTTAATGGGGATGGCATTGAATCTATAAATTACCTCGGGCAGTATGGCCATTTCACAATATTTCTTTTTCCTATCCATGAGCATGGTATGTTCTTCCATTTGTTTGTGTCCTCTTTTATTTCACTGAGCAGTGGTTTGTAGTTCTCCTTGAAGAGGTTCTTTACATCACTTGTCAGTTGGATTCCTAGGTATTTTATTCTCTTTGAAGCTATTGTGAATGGGAGTTCATTCATGATTTGGCTCTCTGTTTGTCTGTTACTGGTGTTTAAGAATGCTTGTGATTTTTGCACATTGATTTTGTATCCTGAGACAGTGCTGAAGTTGCTTATCAGCTTAAGGAGATTTTGGGCTGAGACAATGGGGTTTTCTAAATATACAATCATGTCATCTGCAAACAGGGACAATTTGACGACTTCTTTTCCTAACTGAATACCCTTGATTTCTTTCTCTTGCCTGATTGCCCTAGCCAGAACGTCCAACACTATGTTGAATAGGAGTGGTGAGAGAGGGTATCCCTGTCTTGTGCCAGTTTTCAAAGGGAATGCTTCCAGTTTTGGCCCATTCACTATGATATTGGCTGTGGGTTTGTCATAAATACCTCTTACTATTTTGAGATACATTCCATCAATACCGAATTTATTGAGAGTTTTTAGCATGAAGGGCTGTTGAATTTTGTCAAAGGCCTTTTCTGCATCTGTTGAGATAATCATCTGGTTTTTGTCTTTGGTTCTGTTTATATGCTGGATTACGTTTATTGATTTGCGTATGTTGAACCAGCCTTGCATCCCAGGGATGAAGCCCACTTGATCATGGTGGATAAGCTTTTTGATGTGCTGCTGGATTCGGTTTGCCAGTATTTTATTGAGGATTTTTGCATCGATGTTCATCAGGGATATTGGTCTAAAATTCTCTTTTTTTGTTGTGTCTCTGCCAGGCTTTGGTATCAGGATGATGTTGGCCTCATCAAATGAGTTAGGGAGGATTCCCTCTTTTTCTATTGATTGGAATAGTTTCAGAAGGAATGGTACCAGCTCCTCCTTTTCCCTCTGGTAGAATTCGGCTGTGAATCGGTGTGGTCCTGGACTTTTTTTGATTGGTAGTCTATTAATTATTGCCTCAATTTCAGAGCCTGCTATTGGTCTATTCAGGGATTCAGCTTCTTCCTGGTTTAGTCTTGGGAGAGTGTGAGTGTCCAGGAAATTATCCATTTCTTCTAGGTTTTCTAGTTTATTTGCGTAGAGGTGTTTACAGTATTCTCTGACGGTAGTTTGTATTTCTGTGGGGTCGGTGGTGATATCCCCTTTATCATTTTTTATTGCATCTATTTGATTCTTATCTCTTTTCTTCTTTATTAGTCTTGCTAGCGGTCTATCAATTTTGTTGATCTTTTCCAAAAACCAGCCCCTGGATTCATTGCTTTTTTTGGAGGGTTTTTTATGTCTCTATCTCCTTCAGTTCTGCTCTGATCTTAGTTATTTCTTGTCTTCTGCTAACTTTTGAATGTGTTTGCTCTTGCTTCTCTAGTTCTTTTAATTGTGATGTTAGGGTGTCAATTTTAGATCTTTCCTGCTTTCTCTTGTGGGCATTTAGTGCTATAAATTTCCCTCTACACACTGTTTTAAATGTGTCCCAGAGATTCTGCTATGTTGTGTCTTTGTTCTCATTGGTTTCAAAGAACATCTTTATTTCTGCCTTCATTTCGTTATGTACCCAGTAGTCATTCAGGAGCAGGTTGTTCAGTGTCCATGTAGTTGAATGGTTTTGATTGAGTTTCTTAGTCCTGAGTTCTAGTTTGATTGCACTGTGGTCTGAGAGACAGTTTGTTATAATTTCTGTTCTTGTACATTTGCTGAGGAGTGCTTTACTTCCAACTATGTGGTCAATTTTAGAATAAGTGCGACGTGGTGCTGAGAAGAATGTATATTCTGTTGATTTGGGGTGGAGAGTTCTGTAGATGTCTATTAGGTCCTCTTGGTGCAGAGTTGAGTTCAATTCCTGGATATCCTTGTTAACTTTCTGTCTCGTTGATCTGTCTAATGTTGACAGTGGGGTGTTGAAGTCTCCCATTATTATTGTATGGGAGTCTAAGTCTCTTTGTAAGTCTCTAAGGACTTGCTTTATGAATCTGGGTGCTCCTGTATTGGGTGCATATATATTTAGGATAGTTAGCTCTTTCTGAATTGATCCTTTTACCATTATGTAATGGCCTTCTTTGTCTCTTTTGATCTTTGCTGGTTTAAAGTCTGTTTTATCAGAGACTAGGATTGCAACCCCTACTTCTGTTTGTTTTCCGTTTGCTTGGTAGATCTTCCTCCATCCCTTTATTTTGAGTCTGTGTGTCTCTGCATGTAGGATGGGTCTCCTGAATACAGCAAACTGATGGGTCTTGACTCTTTATCCAATTTGCCAGTCTGTGTCTTTTAATTGGACCATTTAGTCCCTTTACATTTAAGGTTAACATTGTTATGTGGGAACTTGATCCTGTCATTATGATGTTAGCTGGTTATTTTGCTCGTTAGTTGATGCAGTTCCTTCCTAGCATTGATGGTCTTTACATTTTGGCATGTTTTTGCAATGACTGGTACCTGTTGTTCCTTTCCATGTTTAGTGCTTCCTTCAGGATCTCTTGTAGGGCAGGCCTGATGCTGACAAAATCTCTAAGCATTTGTTTGTCTGTAAAGGATTTTATTTCTCCTTCACTTATGAAGCTTAGTTTGGCTGGATATGAAATTCTGGGTTTAAAATTCTTTTAAGAATGTTGAATATTTGCCCGTACTCTCTTCTGGCTTGGAGAGTTTCTGCCGAGAGATCTGCTGTTAGTTTGTTGGGCTTCCCTTTGTGGGTAACCCGACCTTTCTCTCTGGCTGCCCTTAACATTTTTTCCCTCATTTCAACTTTGGTGAATCTGACAATTATGTGTCTTGGAGTTGCTCTTCTCGAGGAGTATCTTTGTGGCGTTCTCTGTATTTCCTGAATTTGAATGTTGGCCTGCCTTACTAGGTTGGGGAAGTTCTCCTGGATGATATCCTGCAGAGTGTTTTCCAACTTGGTTCCATTTTCCCCGTCACTTTCACACACACCAATCAGATGTAGATTCGGTCTTTTCACATTATCCCATATTTCTTGGAGGCTTTGTTCATTTCTTTTTACTCTTTTTTCTCTACACTTCTCTTCTCGCTTCATTTCATTCATTTGACCTTCAATCGCTGATACTCTTTCTTCCAATTGATCGAGTCGGTTACCGAAGTTTGTGTATTTGTCATGTAGTTCTTGTGTCATGGTTTTCATCTCTATCAGTTCTTTTAAGGTCTTCTCTGCATTGATTATTCTAGTTATCCATTCATTCATTCTTTTTTCAAGGCGTTTAGTTTCTTTGCGCTGGTTACGTAGTTCCTCCTTTAGCTCTGAGAAGTTTGATCAACTGAAGCCTTCTTCTCTCGTCAAAGTCATTCTCTGTCCAGCTTTATTCCATGGCTGGCAATGAGCAGCGTTCCTTTGGAGGGGGAGATGCGCTCTGATTTTTGAATTTCCAGCTTTTCTGCACTGCTTTTTCCCCATCTTTGTGGTTTTGTCTGCCTTTGGTCTTTGATAATGGTGACGTACTGACGGGGTTTTGGTGTGGGTGTCCTTTCTGTTTGTTAGTTTTCCTTCTAACAGTCAGGACCCTCAGCTGCAGGTCTGTTGGAGTTTGCTTGAGGTCCACTCCAGACCCTGTTTGTCTGGGTATCAGCAGCGGAGGCTGCAGAAGATAGAATACTGCTAAACAGCGAGTGTTGCTGTCTGATCCTTGCTCTGGAAGCTTCATCTCAGGGGTGTACTCAGCTGTGTGAGGTGTGAGGTGTCGGTCTGCACCTAGTGGGTGGTGTCTCCCAGTTAGGCTACTCAGGGGTCAGGCACCCACCTGAGCTGGCAGTCTGTCCGTTCTCAGATCTCAACCTCCGTGCTGGGAGAACCACTGCTCTCTTCAAAGTTGTCAGACAGGGACTTTTACATCTGCAGAGGTTTCTGCTGCTTTTTGTTTAGCTATGCCCTGTCCCCACAGGTAGAGTCTACAGAGACAGGCAGGCAGGCCTCCTTGAGCTGGAGTAGGCCCCACCCAATTCGAGCTTCCCGGCAGCTTTGTTTACCTACTTAAGCCTCAGCAATGGCAGGCGCCCCTCCCCCAGCCTCGCTGCCGCCTTGCAGTTAGATCTCAGACTGCTGTGCTGGCAATGAGGGAGGCTCCGTGGGCGTGGGACCCTCCGGGCCAGGTGTGGGATCTAATCTCCTGGTGTGCTGTTTGCTAAGACCCTTGGTAAAGCACAGTATTAAGGTGGGAGTTACCCGATTTTCCAGGTGTTGAGTGTCTCAGTTTACCTTGGCTAGGAAAAGGAATTCCCTTCCCCCTTGCGCTTCCCAGGTAAGGCAATGCCTCATCCTGCTTCAGCTCTCACTGGCTGGGCTGCACCCACGGACCAGCATGGACTGTCTGACACGCCATAGTGAGATGAATCCAATACCTCAGTTGAAAATGCAGAAATCACTCGTCTTCTGTGTCACTTACGCTGGGAGCTGGAGGCTGGACCTGTTCCTATTCAGCCATCTTGGGCACCCCTCGCCAAATGGTCTTTTACCTACTTTTTAATTGGTTTTCCTTATTGTTGATTTTTAAAGAGTTCATTGTATATTTTGGATACAAATCCTTTATCATATATATTTTGCAAAATTTTTATCCCAGGTTGTGGCATATCTTTTCATTTTAACAGTGTCCTTCACAGAGCAGTTTTTAATTTTAATAAAGTCCAACTAATTTTTTTCTTTCATGAATCATGCTTTTGGTGTTGTAGCTAAAAAGTCATCGCCAAAGTCAGTGTCAGTCCTCCAACTTTGTTCTTCTTAAGTATCTTGGCAGCTACTCTGGGTCTTTCCCTCATTAACTTTAAAATTTTGTCAACATCCACAAGTACCTTGCTAGGATTTTTATTGAGATTTCATTGAATCTGTAAAGTCAGGAAGACATAACACCTTAACAATATTTAGTCTTCCTACACATGAACATGGAATATTCTTCTATTTATTTCTATCTTCAATTTGTTTCATGAGACTTTTGTAGTTTTCCATATAGATCTTGTACAAAGTTAATTTCGTTTCCTTCCTTCCTTTCTTCTCTCTCTGCTCTCTTTTGGTGCTAATGTAAATGTTTTAAATTTCTAATTCCAAATGTTCATCCCTGGTATATACAAGAAAGTAACTGAATGTGTATGAACCATACATTCTCTGTAAACTTGCTATATTCAGATTTTAGTTCCAAATTATTTTTCGTTGAGACATAGGAATTTTGTCTTATTGCATTAGCAAGAACTTCCAGAGCAACATTAAATAGGAGTGATGTAATCTACTTGCCTTGTTTCCGTTCTTCAAGGGAAAGCATCTGATGTCCCACCATTAAGTATGTTAGCTGTAGGTTTTTTGTAGATATTCTTTATGAAGTTAAGGGTTTTCTTATATTCCTAGTTGGCTGAGAGCTTTGTTTTTATCACAGATAGGTGTTGGCTTTTTTGTCAAATGGCTTTTCTGCCTCTGTTGATATGATCATGACTTTTCTCCTTTAGTGTGATAATGTAATGGATTGTATAAACTGATTTGTTGAATCAGCCTTGCATACCTGAAATAAATGCCACTTGACTGTGGTGTATAGTTTTTTGTTATATATTGTTGTGTTAGATTTGCTAATATTCTTTGTTTGTTTTTTGAGACAGTTTCGCTCTTGTTGCCCAGGCTGGAGTGCAATGGTGTGATCTCGGCTCAATGCAACATCCTCCTCCCAGGTTCAAGCGATTCTCCTGCCTCAGCCTCCAGCCTCAGCATGTTCCACCATGCCCGGCAGATTTTGTGTTTTTAGTAGAGACAAGGTTTCTCCACGTTGGTCAGGCTGGTCTCAAACTCCTGACCTCAGGTGATCTACCCACCTTGGCCTCCCAAAGTGCTGGGATTACAGGCATGAGCCACCATACCCGGCAGATCTGCTAATATTCTGTTGAGAATTTTTACAGCTATGTTCATGAGAGATACTGGTCTGTAGTCCTTTTTTGTAACAACTTTACCTAATTTTGTTATCAGGGTAATTCTGGCCTCACATGCTTTTGTTGTTGTTGTTGTTGTTGTTGTTGTTGTTGTTGTTTTGAGACGAAGTTTTACTTTGTCATGCAGGCTGAATTGAAGTGCAGTGGCGCAATCTCAGCTCACTGCATCCTCCCCCTCCCAGGTTCAAGTGATTCTTTTGCCTAAGTCTCTTGAGTAGCTGGGATTACAGGCACGTGCCACAATGCCTGGCTAATTTTTTTTTTTTTTTGTATTTTTAGTAGAGATGGGGTTTCACCGTATTGGTCAGGCTGGTCTCAAACTCCTGGCATCGTGATCCACCCGCCTCAGCCTCCCAAAATGCTGGGATTACAGGCATGAGTCACCACACCTGGCCTCACATAATGTGTTAAAACATTTCCTCTGCTTCTATTTTCTAGAATAGACTATATAAAACTGGCATCACTTTCTCCTTGAATGGTAGAATTCACAAGTGAAGCCATCTGAGACCAGTGCTTTGTTTTGGAAGCTCATAATTGATTCAATTTATTTTATAAGTTTATGCAAGGCAGTTATTTCTCCTTGTGTGAGTTTTGGTAGGTTGTGCTTTCACAAAATTGGTCCATTTCATCTGTTATCAAATTTGTGCACTCAGAATTGCTCATAACATTCCTTTATTATCCTTCTAATGTCCTAATGTTCAGAAGAAGAATAATAATAATGGCACCTCTTTTCATTTCAGATTTTAGTAATTTTTGTTTTTTCTTTTGTTATGGCAGGAAGTTTCATAAATTTTAACTTTTCATTGAATTTCATTTGTTTCACTGAATTTCTCTATTGTTTTTGTTTCAATTTTATTGATCTCTACTCTATTTCTTCTGCTTACTTTGCATTTAATTTGCTCTTTTTCTAATTTCCTAAAGTAGTAATTGATTTTAGATCTTTAACATTTTCCAATATATGCATTCAATACTATAAATTTCCCTCTAGCCACTGCTTTTGCTGCATCTCACAATTTTTTTTTTTTTTTTTGAGACAAAGTCTCGCTCTGTTCCCCAGGCTGGAGTGCAGTGGTGCCATCTCCGCTCACTGGATGCTCCACATCCCAGGTTCATGCCATTCTCCTGCCTCTGCCTCCCAAGTAGCTGGGACTACAGGTGCCCGCCACCATGCCCAGCTAATTTTTTGTATTTTTAGTAGACATGAAGTTTCATCGTGTTAGCCAGGATGGTCTCAAACTTCTGACCTCATGATCCACCCGCCTCGGCCTCCCAAAGTGCTGGGATTACAGGCATGATCCACCGCGCCCAATCGCATCTCACAAATTTTGATAATTTGTATTTTCATTTATTTCAAAATATATTTTCTCTTGAGACTTCTTTGACCTATGTGTTTAAAAGTGCGCTCCTTAATCTACAAGTATTTTGGGATTTTCCAGGTATTTTCTAATTTAATTCCTTTGTAGTTAA
Source organism: Theropithecus gelada (assembly GCF_003255815.1). Lineage (NCBI taxonomy): Eukaryota > Metazoa > Chordata > Mammalia > Primates > Cercopithecidae > Theropithecus > Theropithecus gelada. The sequence goes on from NC_037673.1 coordinate 62,738,429, forward strand.
AGACATACATTCTATGGTGTCTTTTATTAAAAGTTAATTACCCCTTTATCACCATGCTTGATCATTTTCCTTGTTCTGAAGTCAGCTTTGTATGAAATTAATATAGCTACGCCAGCTTTCTTTTCATGAGTGTAGTTTGATATGTTAGTCTATCTAGGCTACCCTAACAAAATACCATACACTAGGTGACTTAAACAACATAAATTTTCTTTTTCTCAAATTTCTGAAGACTGGAAGTCTGGGATCAGGGTGTCATCACAATTTCTGGGGAAGGCTTTCTCATTTGTAGACAGCTACCTTCTAGTCGTATCTTCACATGGCAAAGAGAGCAAGCTCTCTGTGTCCCTTCTTATAAGGACACTAACCTTATGTTAGTCATGGTGCCACCTAACCTTAATTATCTTCCAAGATCCCTATCTCCAAATACTATCACACTGGGGGTTAGGGCTTCAACATACAAATTTGGGGAACAGGGGGAACATGAACATTCAGTCCATTAACACGTGATGTATCTTTCTCCATCTTTGTATTTAAAGTGGATTTCTTGTTTAGTCTTGTTTTTTAATCTTCTGTGACAGTATCTGTGTATTTGTGTATTTAGACAACTCACATTTAAACTGATTGATATAAATTACTATATCTGTTAATGTTTTCTATTAATTGCTCTTCTTTTGTTCTTGTCTTCCACTTTTCTGCCTTCTCTAAGTTTAATCTAGCATCCTGTACAATTCCATTGTCTCTGCTCTCTTACCAGGATTAAACAGATATGTAACAATCTACCATCATGTGAACTGGCTCTCTGATTGTTGCAAAACAAGATTAAAATGGACAAACTTCTGGACACAGTCAAATGATAGAAGAGAATAATTATGTAACATGAAAAATAACAGCATGTATCAAATAGTGGTTACCCCAAGGCAGAGAGGACGACCTAGATAGGAAATATCAAAGGACATTTCACTTTTATCTGTAATATCTGCATTTATTTCTTGTATAATAAAAAATAAATTAAAAATTTTACATCTCTACAAGCTAAAAAAAAAAGGCAAGATTCCATCAAAACAAAGTTGTAGGATAAACAATAATCTAGGAAAAGTATTAAGAATATTAAAAATAAGCCATTAGCAACTTTTCACTTACTAATTTTTGAATCAGCATGTCATAAAATGCAATAAAGTATTTGATACCACTACATTTAGCAGTTGGTAGCCTATTGACATACCCCATATAAACTTTTAGAAAAATGCGGTCTATTGGTAGACACTGCAAGCATAAGGATTGCTTTTTTTTTTTTTTTTCTTTTGAGACGGAGTTTTGCTCTTGTCGCCTAGGCTGGAGTGCAGCGGCGCAATCTTGGCTCACTGCAACCTCTGTCTCCCAGGTTCAAGCGATTCTCCTGCCTCAGCCTTCAAGTAGCTGGAATTACAGGTGTGCACCACCACACCCAGCTAATTTTTGGTATTTTTAGTAAACACAGCGTTTCACCATGTTGGCCTGGCTGGTCTCGAACTCCTGACCTCAAGTGATCCACCCACCTCGGCCTCCGAAAGTGCTAGCATTACAGGCGTGAGCCACCATGTCTGGCTCGATTTACATATTTTTAATGTTTTCATTAGCAAACACCAAAAGTGTTTTGCTAGTAATTCATGGACAACAGTACCACCTGCTCTGAAGAATTCTTGTCAGACCTACACTGCCATTTCTTCCCTCTCCAGTTACTTCAAAGAGTAAAAAGTTGCTCACCCCTTCAATATCCAACTCGAGTATTCTAGGAGGTACTTTATGTATCATCTTCCCCTAAAAGAGTTACATTCCCTAAAATATAATAGTATTTGTATTTTCTACAGAGGGATTGGTATACTTCAAATATTATTTGTTTACTTTAGAAAATATGAAGCAATTAAGGTAAGCAAGGAACTTGGATAATATACAGTAGGAAGCACTTTCAAGTAAAAAAGTAACAAATTTCTCTTAGAAAACTAATGATATTAATGGATTTAGGATTCTCTAGTTTAGCTTGTATGCAATACTAAATGAGTCCTATATCTTAATTTATCCAGCTTTAAAAAGTATTTGCTACTTATAAAAATATCCCACATCACCAATTGCTAGAGATTTTTAGAAATAATTTTATTTAAAGAAAATTCATAGAGGATTAATAAAATGTCATGAATACAATTTTGTTGGTAATAATTAGCAGAATCAAGAGTAGATTAATATATAAGGTTACATGGTATATGAATAATACAAACTAAAATATCAATTTTATGCTAGCTTTATCCATCAGTTTTTCATATTCCAATTTTAAACAAAGCTAGAAATAAGGCAGTACATATGAAACAATTTGCTAAATACTTTTAAATTATGCCAGCTTCTACATCAGGTATTACCTCAATTTTAAAACCATCCGCAAATTAAATGACCTTCCCATTATAATTTCTAAATATAAAGAAGCACCAATTGGAACTCAAAATGCATGAAAGATATTGTTACACATTTTAAGAAAACATTATATTAGGAATATAATAAATCAACAAAGAATTTTCCAAAGAATATTGCATGAGGTAAGGTATATTAAATGTTTTATGCCTAGAATATTATCTACCTGCATTCTTCTCCATATAGTTTAAAACACCAAAGCACTGATTGAAGAAAGGATCATTTAAAAATGAATAATAGATGGCAGCACATGCCATTCAGCAATAAAAGGAAGATGGACTATGTGCATTAATTTGCAAATAATGTTTTTTATCCAAATAGTCCTGTGGTTCCAATATCCTTGAATGATAAGATTTTTTTACTGTGTGAAAAAAGAAAACATCCTTTTACTGATGGAAAGCTTCTAATCTTATTCGAGTTGGATCTTCTGGATGTCTCAAGGCAATTCCATTACGCAGCAGCAGCTCAACATAAGGTGGCCAAAAGGAATCACTAATTTTGACATATGGATCATGTGGAACATCAAATAATCTATTTATAAGAATCTAGGAGAAAATATCATTCAAAATATACTTTACTTGGGAAAAAGTCAATACAGCTATAATAAAGTTTTTTGTCAAAGAATATTGACCTCTTTTCTTTTTCAACAACTGTTTAATACTTTTAATCTACAAATTTGAATTTCCTTTTTGAAAGGACTACGGGTATTAGCTAATGAAAAAAACTTTAAAGTGAAGTTTTGCATCTTTAATTTAGAAAAACATTTCCTAAAAATTGGTAAGAAAGAATTTACAATTCTCCCACTTCTCTTGGGATTAATATCTTCTTTAGGATAAAGACAAAAATCTTAAAAAATTAATATTTCACAAAAAACACAAAAAAGTTAAAAAGAAAGTGAGCAAGTGTGTCTTAATATTTGAGGGAAAAATCACTGGTCCTGTCCTCCACAAAACACCTATTCTTCTGATAAATATTTATAAGATTCAATTTTATCACCATCGCTTCCTTCAGCTTCATCCTGAGTATCCCTGATCTTCATTAAGGATATTGTGGAATTACAACCACAAATTGAATTTTTATTATTTGTATTAAATTATATAGGCTAGCATTTTCCAAACTGCATTCCATAGAATTAGTCTCCCTGAAGATGTTCTTAGTTCCTGAAAAACAGAGTTCTGTGATCAAACAAGCTTGGGAAAGCTTGCTAATGTGAAGTGAGAATCAGCTGTCTTTCCCAAATCCACTGCTATTATAAAAGTCTTCTGAAGAAAGAAGTATTTACAATTGTTTCAATACTAATGTTATGAAATACAGTGAAAAACGCTAAATGTAGATCAATTATTATTTTGCCTCCTCAGCTATCTTCCAGTGCCTTCACAAATTACAAAACTAGAACTCAGAAGAGTTAAGGGATTCCTCAGGGGCACATAATCAGTGGTGGATCTTGGATTAGACTCCATATCTCAAAATTACCTCCGCATCTCAAAAATTTGTCAGGCCAAATTTTTAACTGAAAGATGCTATTATTTTAAGGAACATGGAAAAGAAAAGGCATAATTTATACAATTACAAAGTGCCATAGAAATAAATCAAATTAATCCATCAAGCTCTAATCTCAATAAAATTTTGTAATACCTTATTTCTTGAAATAAAATTTTCAACTATTATTAATTATTTCATGTCCCACATCCCATGGGAGGAAAAAAGCTTTGGCCTCATTTCTTTTGAGTACCATGATACAGAACTAAATATTAATTGTATTTTAGAGCAATGGCTTATTTTAGTACAAATGGCTTATTTTAGTACAAATCTTTCCTATTTTGCATTTCTAATTTTAATCATATTATTTTTAACCTAACTGCAGTTTTAATATTAGTTCCTTTATCACTGACAATATGAGCCTTGGAGACAAACTTAGGATTCTAATGCTAAGTTTTATATGCTGATATAGTTTAGGTGTATCCCCTGCCAAATCTCATATTGAAATGTAATCCCCAGTGTTGGAGGTGGGGCCTGGTGGGAGGTGATTGGATCATCAGGGTGAATTTCTCGTGAATGCTTTAGCATATCCCCTTGGTGCTGTCCTCATGACAGTGAGTTCTTGCAAGATCTGGTTCCTTAAAAGTGTGTGTGGTACCTTTCCCCCTCCCTCTTGCTCCCACTCTGGCCATGTAAACTGTCTGCTCCTGATTCACCTTCTGCTATGAGTAAAAGCTCCCTTAGGCCTCCCTAGAAGCTGAGCAGATGCCAGTGTCATGTTTGTACAGCCTGCAAACCATGAGCCAATTAAACTCCTTTTCTTTATAAATTATACAGTCTCAGGTATTTCTTTACAGCAATACAAGAATGGCCTAACACATATGGTACATACTATGTACACTACTAAAAAATTATACATGTAATACCTTTCAGTATTCCCATGACTGACAATTTTCATTAAAAAAAAAAAAGTTAAGTCATCCATGAGAAACTATAGACAATTTAGTTTCAGCATAAACTAGAGTAGCTAGAAATATGTTAAAATATTCTAATTACAAATCTAATATATATTTGTATTTTGCTTTTCAAAGCAATAATATTCTGTATTAAATCCTGAGGAACCAAAACTTGTCAGCTGGGCAAAAAGAGACTTTAACACCTAGTTCATTAAGTTAAATGAAACACATTTTCTGAAATCACTCTTTCTTCAAAATTTAACAATAATTTTAAAAGGGGGTACACTAATTGGTAAATACCCTGTTCTTCATACACTATTTCATTTTCCTTTCTGCCCAATTTGTCATGAATTGTCATATCAAGATCTTCCAAAGTATTTAAAATAATTGATAATATGGTTGAGGTTCAAAAACATTTTTGAAAAGGTCGAAGATATTTATAAAACAAGGTATATGTCAAGTCAGAGAAAGTTGGAAAACTCAGTACTTACATTACAAGAAAAGAGACTGATGTTATTTTTTTTTAAATTGTACAATTCCTACAACTTTGTGGAAGGAATCTTTAAGTTCATTATGTATTTTATACAGAGTACAGAGCTACCAATTAAAGAGTCAATGTAACAGCATAGAATTTTACTATGTAAATATTAGATGACATCATTAAAAATTTTTTTTCACCCTGTCAGCTCATACCTAGATAAAAACTTTACCTGTAATAAATCTTGGGAATATGATTAAGAGATAGACCTTAAATTAACATTATTTTAAAAATAACAATATTCCTCTCAGTACTATACAGGGAACAGAAACTAATTTTATACCAAAGATATATTATTACAAATATATTTAATAAAGAATGATGAATACTTTAAGAATTATTTCTTGTTTTTCAAGTCTGAGTATAATTGTTCACAAATAACTAATTAAGAGACAGCTTCAAGACAAGACAAAGTACACAAAACACTTACCTCTAACATTTCATGCAGTGTTATCAGCTGTACAGTTGATTCTTGAATGTTTTTCTTCAAGAGAAATGTGAATAACAAACAATTACCACTTCAGTTCTGCCAATGGTGAAATATTGGACTGTTTTTACAAGACTTTTATTTTATTTTTGAGAGAGTTTCGCTCTTGGCGCCCAGGCTGCAGTGCAATGGCCAATCTCAGTCCACTGCAACCTCCGCCTCCCGGGTTCCAGTGATTCTCTTGCCTCAGCCTCCCGAGTAGGTAGGATTACAGGCGCTCCCACCACCACGCCTGGCTAATTTTTGTATTTTTAGTAGATACAAGGTTTCACCATCTTGGCCAGGCTGGTCTGGAGCTCCTGACCTCAGGTGATCTGCCCACATTGGCCTCCCAAAATGCTGTGATTACAGGCATGAGCCACCATGCTTGGCCAAGAGTTTTAAAATTAGTATTTTTTAGCTGTAATGGTATAAAGTAACTAAAATCAAATATTCATAATTAAGTGACAAAAAATTCTGAAAGTAAATGTTATTGTATTTAAGTCAGATTCATAAAAATGCAGTGGAAATATCTTCTAAGACAGTGAAAACTTTTATAGTAACTGGAAGATACAATTAAAACTATCCATAAACATATAATAGATATACACATTATATATAATCATATAAAAAATTTAGTATTTAAATCCCCCAATAAAAACTCCCCAAATGACATTCTAGAGTATATTTATGCAGTTTCAGTACAGGAAACTTGTTCTTATGAGAGACTTAATCATCTTTCTATAGCTCTTGACAGTTTGTCATGTTAACTCATTAGTTGTTTCTTCCTTGGAATGACAGAGAACAAATCTCACTCCAATTCTATCCAAGAGTTCCTCAAATATTTGAAGACTGCTATTATAAGGCCCAAGTCTTCTCTTTTTCACATTAATCACCATTTGTTTCTTCAATTATTTTTTTCTTTTTTTTGGAGACGGGGTCTCACTCTGTCACCCAGGCTGGAGTGCAGTGGTGCCATCATAGCTCACTGCAGCCTTGACTTCCTGGGCTCAAGCTATCTTCCCACCTCAGCCTTCCGAGTAGCTGGAACTACAAGCATATGACACAGTAATGTTTTCGTTTAAATTTGTTTGTTTTGTAGAGGCAGGGTCTTGCTACGTTGTCCAAACTGGTCTCAAATTTTTGGCTTCAAGTAATCCTCCCACCTTAGTTTCCTAAAGTGCTGGGAATACAGGTGTGAGCCACCACACCCCACCTCAATATTTTTCATATGGCACAAATTTGAGGCTTCTCAATACCATGATTATTCTCTGAATGTGCTCTAATTTGTCTTTTGTTTTCCTTCATCTAGTCTCCCACAATGATCTAGGTGTGATTTGACTACCGAAGACAAAAAAAGAACACCCACTTTCATAATTACGGAGACCAGAATTCTATACATTAAATTTAAGATGGTATTAGCTTTTAGACGTCTATTTTTTTCCTTGTGGACTTCTGAGAATACTATCATCTAAAATGCCAAAGTATTTTTCATATATCTAGCTAAAAATGTCTTCCTTATTCTATAATGTTTTAAACATAGATATCCTCTGTATTTCTACTTAAACATCATCCTATTTTATTTGCCTTAGTTCCTAACTAGCTAAGAAATAAAGTCTTTATTCCGTCATCCAACATATTTACTATCTAGCCCTCTTACTTTCACGTCATTTGTAAACTTTGATAGCCATATATTCTATCTCTTTACCTAAGTTATTGTTAAAAATGTTCAACAGGACAGACTCTAAAGGAAGCTGCTAGAAAGTTCCAAGATAATACTAATCTTAATTCAAAACTTTCTGATTAGGATTAGTATTATCTTGGAAAAAAGAAGTGAGGTTATCAAATCTGACGTAACGACCCCAAAATGGCTCATGGTAATCAAGCTTCCTTTTAAGGATGCCTCAAACCTCCGGTTCTATTAGTGGAGCAAAAGCAACCAAAAAAAGTTGAAAAAAATGGAGGAGACTGGGACCAGAAAATACATCAGCGAGTTATTTCAAGATTAAGGTCATAAAGAGGCAAGGAATCATGACTTTAATGAAATGGTCAAAAGAAGGCTGTCATACTTTTACAAATAAATAAGAGGTAAAAAACAATAATAGAATGGAAGACACAGTCCATAACAAATGTAAAGCCTATAGACAATTATAAGAAAGGGAAGAGTAAAAAGAACACAGATAGTAAAAACAAAAACAAACAGAACTTTTTCTCCTTTTCTTATTATAGTCACATCCATTCAATAAATATGAACTGAGAAGGCTCTATATAAAAGATATGCAAGATAGAAGAGATACAAAGATGAACTGAACACATCAAGTAGCTCACAGGGCATGGGGGTGAAGGGAGAGATACACATAAATAACACTAACAAAATCATTTGAAAAGTGTTAATAAAAGGACACCTAGAGCCAGGTTCAGTAGCTCACATCTGTAGTACCTGTTGTGTGGAGGCTGAGGCGGGAGGATAGTTTCAACCCAGGAGTTCAAGTCTAACCTGGGCAACATAGCAAGACCTCGTCTCTAAAAAAATCAATCAATAGGTCAGGTGTGGTGGCTCATGCCTGTAATCCTAGCACTTTGGGAGGCTGAGGCGGGAGGATCAACTGAGGTCAGGAGTTTGAGACCAGCCTTGACAACACGGTGAAACCCTGTCTCTACTAAAAATACAAAAAAAATTAGCTGGGTGTGGTGGCATGTAATTGTAGTCCCAGCTACTCGGGAGGCTAGGATAGGAGAATTGATCGCCTGAACCTGGGAGACAGAGGTTGCAGTGAGCAGAGATCATGCCATTGCACTGCAGCCTGGGTGACAGAGCAAGACTCAGTCCCCAAAAATAAAAATAAATAAAAATTAAAAATAAATAAATAAAAGAACACCTAAATTTCATATGTTTCACTCAAAAGATGTTTGAACTGTCTTAAGTAGGAATCTGCCACCCTCAACAGATTGGAAGGGTTTTAACCTAGGCAGAAAAAACAATGTGTAAGCCACAAAAAAGTGAGAGGTCAACTGGTGACACAGCTGAATGGATTCACGTAAGAGATGGATGAATGTTGGGAAATGAGGCTGAGGAGACAGAAGTCCATAGTATAAATCCTAATGAAGAGATTTCTAAGAAGTTTACAGACTTCATTCCCTAAGAAGACATGAAAGATTTTACACTGAAAATGATTAAACTAAACATATTATTATTCAATGATTACTCCAATTTCAAAAAAGTCTTAACACCATATGTATATATATATAAGAACTGTTCACAATCTTCTGCCACTCAATAAAATATTTATTCGCTTTTTCAGAAAAGGTTTATTTCATTATAGCTACTATTAAAATAGTCAATAACTTACAATAATCTGTAACAAATTTTAAACATCATTCTTTTGATTTAAAAAGTTGTACATACTCATCACAGAAAATTGAAAAAATTGTGAAAAGCAAAAAAAACACCTACAATCCTAGCTCTCAGACATAAGCACTATCAATTTTTTAAACATAAATTAGATTCAAACAATTTAACCATCAGGGTTTTATTTGTTCAACAATTAGTTGTATTTCATTAACTTCTCTGAAGGTGTTCAATACATTATATGACAAGTTGACTTACTCCCATCATATGGATATAATATGAAAAATATACTCTGGCTGGGTGCAGTGGCTCACACCTGTAATCCTAACATCTAATCATCCCACTTGGGAGGCCGAGGTGGGCAGACTGCCTGAGCTCAGGAGTTCAAGACCAGCCTGGGCAACTTGGTGAAATCCCCTCTCTACTACAAATACAAAAAATTAGCTGGGCATGGTGGCGCACACCTGTAGTTCCAGCTACTCTGAAAGCTAAGACACGAGAATCACTTGAACCCAGGAGGCAGAGGTTGCAGTGAGCTGAGATCACACCACTGAACTCCAGCCTGAGTGACAGAGACTCTGTCCCCCCGCCCCCTCCAAAAAACTATACATATACTTAATCCCATTTTATTGAATAATTAGGTTGCTTCTAGTGTTTCAATAAATATAATGTGATAATGGCATATTTCCATACATGTGCATACCTTTGAACTAAATAAGAAAATATGCTTCTAAACCCACCTAAAATAATTTCAAATATGATAATTTATATAAATGTCTTCTCTAAAACTTACCTTTTTCTTTTTAACACTTCTATCAGGCAGAGGAAAATGGTCTTCTAGAAACTTGCCCAAGGTACTCAAGAGTTTCTCCTTATATTCTTTTACATTAAGCATTTTAGTTTTCAGCTCATTAAAGACTCTAATAGATTCAAAAAATTAAGAGAAACATTTAACTGCTAAAACACATATGCACATGTAACTAGTTATTCATGAAGTTGATCGAAAACTTTGCTAAAACTTCATTTGCTCAAACCAAATAACTACCTTTTTGAAAATAATATTGTGTATATAACAAGTAGAGAAACCAAAGGTACAGTCAAGTCACTCATAAAATATCATATAATAGCTAATAGTTAACAAAAGTTAGGCCAAGACTCCTGATTCCTGGTAAAATTAACTTCATCTATGTTTCATGTAACGCAAAAAATAAAATACTTTTCCTATTTTAAAAACCTAGAACATAAAATTAAAATACCTTGATTCAGAAAATGTTTCGACCTTATTTTTCAATTCACTGTGTAGTACATTAAGAGATTCCATTATCTGTTGCTGCTCATCCAACCACCGTTGTTCTCTTTTGACATGGAAAAACAAAACAAGCAATATCTAAATAAAACTTTAAAGGCCACTTAATACATATGAATGATTAATAGTAATTATAACATAAACATACCTTTCTAAGTCTTCCTTTAACTTTTCATTCTTTGACTCCATAGTGGACAGTACCATTTCAAGATCTTGTCTCAGCTTTTGGAACTAGAATAAAATAATTCAAATTAATTGCTTAGTCTTTAATCTTACAGTTTTATTTCTGAACAACAGTCAAATTTACATAGTGGTCCAGGATACTTCCAGTCAGACATCAGTAGTAAAAAAGCCTAGCAGAAAGCATTTGAAAAGGTAAATATACAATAGGTGCTAAATTTGTGGTAATATTCTATGGTTAAATTCAAAAATATCAGAAGGGGTTTTGAGCAGTAAATTTTAATTTCATATTGAAAGGCAAGATAATGGTGTGTTTTCAGTAATCAGAGATTAGGTACTTTCTCTTTTCTTGTTGTTTTTGAGATGGAGTCTCACTCTGTCACCCAGGCTGGAGTGCAGTAGTGCCATCTCAGCTCACTGCAAGCTCCGCCTCCCAGGTTCACGCCATTCTCCTGCCTCAGCCTCCTCCAGTAGCTGGGACTACAGGCGCCCGCCACCATGCCAGGCTAATTTTTTCTGTTTTTAGTAGAGACGGGGTTTCACCATGTTAGCCAGGATAGTCTCCATCTCCTGACCTCATGATCCGCCCGCCTCAGCCTCCCAAAGTGCTGGGATTACAGGCGTGAGCGACCGCGCCTGGCCCAGGTACCTTTTCTTTTCTTTTTCATTTTTATTTTTTGAGACGGAGTCTTGCTTTGTCGCCCAGGCTGGAGTGCAGTGGTGTGAACTTGGCTCACTGCAACCAACCTCTGCCTCCCGGGTTCAAATGATTCTCCTGCCTCAACCTCCCGAGTAGCTGGGATTACAGGCGCACCACACCACGCCCAGCTAATTTTTGTATTTTTAGTACAGACTAGGTTTCACCATATTGGCCAGGCTGGACTCAAACTCCTGAGCTTGTGATCCACCTGCCTTAGCCTCCCAAAGTGCTGGGATTACAGGTGTGAGCCACCGTGCCCAGCCCCAGGTACCTTTTCTAAGGAGACTGTACAAAACAGACACAAATGACTCACTCATTCAATATTTATTCAATCATTCAATCAAATTTGTGATCAATCATTGACTATTAGGCATTGCTGAAGGAGGGAGAGATGCAAAGGTGAACAGAACAAAGAGGAATTCAGACATTTACTCCAGCAATGGTCAAGTGTCATAAAGAAAAAAAAAATCAAAATAAAAGTAAAGGCATGAAGAGCAAGAAATGGACGTTTTAGGTAGTATGATATGAGAAGCCTTCTCTGATCAGATAACATTTAAGTAATAGAGAAAGGCCAGGTGCAGTGGCTCAAGCCTGTAATCCCAGCACTTTGAGAGGCCGAGGCGGGTGGATCACAAGGTCAGGAGATCGAGACTGGCCTGGCCAAGATGGTGAAACCCTGTCTCTACTAAAAATACAAAAATCAGCCGGGAGTGGTGGTGGGCGCCTGTAGTCCCAGCTACTCGTGAGGCTGAGGCAGGAAAATCGCTTCAACCCGGGAGGCGGAGGTTGTAGTGAGCCGGGATTGAACCACTATACTCCAGCCTGGGTGACAGAGTGAGACTCTGACTCAAAAAAAAAAAAAAAAAAAAACAGAGAAAGAAGACAAAGGAAAACATCGTGTTATTCTCTAGCAAAAGAATGTTCCAGGGAAAGGGAATAGTTAAGTACTAAGGCCAGGAGGCAAAAGTATGCTTGAGGGATTTCAGGAACAACAAAGAAGACCAAAGAGAATTACAATAAGCACTAGTGTTCCATTCTCCTGATCACAAGGGTTTCCATTAGCTCTTTTTAAACATAAATCAGGTAAGTTCAACGTGTATATTACAAACCCTAAAGTAACTATGAAAAAAAAAAAGAAAAGAAATAACTAATAAGCCAATACTGATAATTAGACACCAGCCTGGGCAACATGGCAAAACCCTGTCTCTATAAATAAATACAAAAATTAGCCAGGCATGATGCCACAAGCCTGTAGTCCCAGCTACTTGGAAGGCTGAGGCGGGAGGATCACATGAGGCCAGGAGGTGCAGGCTGCAATGAGCTGAGATCATACCACTGCATGCCAGCCTGGTTAACAGAGCAAGACCCTGCCTCAACAAAGACGACGACGACGACGACACCACCACCACCACACACAATCAACAACAACACCACACACAATCCAAGAAAGTGGGAAAAGGAAAAAACAGGAACAGAAAAACAGTAGGATGAAAAGAAAGATAAATCAAGGCCAAGCCTGGTAACTCATTCCTGTAATTCTATCACTTTAGGAGGCTAAGGTGAAAAGGTTGTTTGAGGCCAGGAGTTCAAGGCTGCAGTGATTTATGATATCAACACTGCACCCAGCCTGGGCAATCGAGCAAGATCCTCTGCTCCCAACCCTCCCTCCCCACCCAAAAATATAAATCAATAACACATCTTTCAATGCAACCATATTGATTATATTAAATATGGTCTAACAATGGCATTAAATTGAAAAATAATAGAAAGGTATCTAGAAAACTTTGCAACCATTTGGATACCAAAAACATACTTCTAAATAATCCATGGGTCAAAGAAGCAACCAATAGGAAAATAGGAAATTATTGTAACTGAGTAGAAATAAAAACATTAACATCAAAATTTGTCTTTTATTTTTTCATCCCCCAAACAAATGACATGCAACATCAAGATTTCTGGGATGAAGCAAAAGCAGTACTCAGATGATAATTCAGACCACTAAAAATCTATTTTTTTTTGAGACAGAATCTCGCTCTGTTGCCAGGCTGGAGTGCAGCAGCACTATCTTGGCTCACTGCAACCTCCGCCTCCCGGGTTCAAGAGGTTATCTGGCTTCAGCCTCCCAAGTAGCTGGGACTACAGGTGCGTGCCACCACACCCAGCTAATTTTTGTATTTTTAGTAGAGATATGGTTTCCCTATATTGGCCAGGATGGTCTCCATCTCCTGACCTCGTGATATGCCCACCTCAGCCTCCCAAAGTGCTGGGATTACAGGTGTGAGCCACTGCACCTGGCCTAAAAGCCTATTTTAAAAGAAAAGAAAGTTCACAAATTAATAACCTCAGCTTCTATCATAAGAAATATGAAAAAAGAGCAAATGAAACCCACAGTAAGTTGAGGAAATAATAACAACAAAGAAGTTAAATCAGTACAACATAAAAAATAAGGAAAAAGCAATGAAAATTGGTTTTTGAGGTCAATAAAATTAGATTAATTACTGGGTGGGGAGGAGGACATAAATCACCAATATCAGAAATGAGACAGGTGACATCACTACAAACATTAAAATGATAATGGAGAAACGTTATGGACAATCTTGTCACTAATCAGGTAAATAAATTATTTGAGAGACATAAGCTACCAAAGCTCATTTAGACAAATAAGAAATCTGGCTCCAGAGAAACAGAATTTGTAATTAAAAATTACAAAATTTCTAATTAAAAATTTTCACAGATGAAAATTTTTATTCATCTCTAAATTTTTATTCAGTTTATGAGAAAATTTTAGGCCCAGATGGTTTTATCTGAGAATTCAAACAAACACGTCAGGAATAAAAAATTTCTATTCTATACAAACTCTTTAGAAGAGAAGAGAATACTTCCTAATTTGTTCCATGAGGCTGGTATTAAAGCCTAACAAAGACATCACAAAAAAGAAAACCACAGACCAATATACCTCATGAACACAGAAGCAAAAATCTCATAAAATTTCAGCAAATTACATTCAGCAATAAGTAAGAAAGATTAATATACTATGGCAAAGTGGGGTTTATCACAGGAATATGCAGTTAAGCAAGCAGATAAAATCAATTTTAAGGCCGGGGGCGGTGGGTCATGCCTGTAATCTCACAACTTTCGGAGGCTGAGGCAGGCAGATCACCTGAAGTTGGGAGTTTGAGATCAGCCTGACCACCATGGAGAAACCCCGTCTCTACTAAAAATATAAAATTAGCCAGGTGTGGTGGAGCATGCCTGTAATCCCAGCTACTTGGGAGGCTGAGGCAGGAGAATTGGTTGAATCGGGAGGTGGAGATTGCAGTGAGCCAAGATCATGCCATTGCACTCCAGCCTGGACAACAAGAGCGAAACTCCATCTCCAAAAAAGAAAAAAAAAAAAAATCAATTTTAAAAATCAATCAATGTAATTCACCATATCAACAGATTTTAAAAAGGAGAAAAACATTTAATAACCTCAATAAATTCAAGAAGAGTAAGTAACCAAATTCAGTATTAATTTGTGATTTTAAAATAAAAGACTTAGGCCAGGGGCGGTGGCTCATGCCTATAATCCCAGCACTTTGGGAGCCCGAGGACCGAGGTTAGGAGTTCAAGACCAGCCTGGCCAACAACATGAAACCCCGTCTCTACTAAAAATACATAAATTAGCCCAAAGTGGTGACAGGTGCCTGTAATCCAAGCTACTCGGGAGGCTGAGGCAGGAGAATTGCTTGAACCCAGGAGGCAGAGATTGCAGTGAACTGAGATCGTGCCACTGCACTCTAGCCTGGGCGACAGAGTGGGAATGACGGAAGGAAAGACAGAAGGACGGAAGGACAGAAGGACAGAAGGACAGCAGGAAGGGAGGAAGGAAGGAAGGAAGGAAGGAAGGGAGGAAGGGAGGAAGGGAGGAAGGGAGGAAGGGAGGAAGGAAGGGAGGAAGGGAGGGAGGGTAGGAGGATAAAATAAAACTTCATAAACTGTAACAGAAGAAAATTTCTGCAATCTGATTAAAAGTATCTATGAAAAACCTACTGCTAACATCACACTTAATGGTGAAAGGGCAAATGTTTTCTGATAACCTCAGGAATAAGGAAAAGATGTCCATTCTTACTATTTCTATTCAATATTTTACTGAAGTACAAGTTCTAGGACAGCAAAATAACCCCCCCAAAAAGATATACAAATCATACAGAAGGGAAAAAATATGTAAAATTGTGTTTGATCTCAGATAACAAATATATAGAATAAAAGTTTCTCAAGGATATAAAATCAATATACAAATATTAATTATATTTGTATTTATTAGTAATAAATAAAAATTGAAATTTAAGGCCAGGCACATGTGTAATCCCAGCACTTTGGTAGGCCGAGGCGGGCAGATTACAAGGTCAGGAGATCAAGACCATCCTGGCCACCGTGGTGAAACCACGTCTCTACTAAAAATAAAAAAGAAAATTAGCTGGGCGTGGTGGCGGGCGCCTGTAGTCCCAGCTGCTCGGGAGGCTGAGGCAGGAGAATGGCGTGAACCCAGAAGGTGGAGCTTGCAGTGAGCCGAGATTGCACCACTGCACTCCAGCCTGGGTGACAAAGTGAGACTCCGTCTCAACAACAAAAATTGAAATTTAAAAGAATACCATTTTAATAGTCAAAATTATGAAATACTAAAATGATGAATTTGACGAAAGATGTGCTAGACCTGTATGCTGAAAACTGCAAAATACCAGTGAGACAAAATTTTTAAATACCAAATAAATGGGGACCTAAATAAATACAAAGATGATACAGTGCTAATGGATCTGCATTCAGACTAAATATGTTAAAGATAGCAATCTTCCACAAATTAACCTATAGATTCAGGGAAATTTCAATGAAAGTTCCAGCTTTTTATGGGGCAAAATGACAAACCAATTCTAAAAGTTAATGGAAGTATGAAACAATTTTGAAAAGAACAACAAAGTTAGAGAATTCATAATACTTAATTTCAAGACTTATTTTGAAGCTTCAGTAAAAAAGATAATGTGGTATTGGCTTAAAGACAGAAACACAGAACAAAAAACCGGAAATATCCAAAGCACAGAATAGAGAAAAATAGAGTTCAGAAATAGATACACACATATATAGTCACTAATTTTCAACAGAAGCGTAAAGGAAATTCAAAAAAGAAAAGACAGTTTCTTCAACAAATACCGCTGAAACAGTCAGTATCCAAATGAAAAAAAAAAGATCCTATATCACTAACTCATACTATATACACATAAACATTAACTCAAAATGGATCATGAACCTAAATACTGAAACCTAAAACTTAAAAACTTTTAAACAGAAAACATAGGAGAAAATCTTTGTGACCCTGAATGGGGCAAACAGTTCTTAGATTTTGAGCTCAGACCTTAATAGAAAACTTGAGTTTGGAGTTAATCAAATTAGGAACTTAAGTTCTCCAAAACACCGCAGAGAAAGTGAAAAGGAGTCGGGCACCGTGGCTCATGCCTGTAGTTCCAGCGCTTTGGGAGGCTGAAGCAGGCAGATTACTTGAGCCCAGGAGTGCACACAAGCCTGGGAAACACGGCAAATCCCATCTCTACAAAAAAATACAAAACTTAGCCAGATGTGGTGGTGCACACCCATAGTCCCAGGTACTCAGGAGGCTGAGGTAGGAGAATCCCTTGAGCCTGAGGTCAAGGCTACATGAGCTGAGATGATGCCACTGCAATGCAGCCTGAGTGACAGAGCAAAACCCTGCCAAGGACGGAAGGAAGAGAGGAAGAGAGGAAAAGAGGGAGGGAGGGAGGTGAAAAGACAATTGTGCAGTAAAGAGTTAACTCAGCAGGCCTAGATTGCAAAAACCTTGACATTACTAAAGCCTGTCTTCAGAACTGCCCTTGGTCAGTTCCCTGAAAATAAGCTCTGAGCCCTTGGAATATTCTGCTTGATGAGCATTTTTCTATGTCTAGAGCCTTGGGTCACATGGCACCAGTTTGATTAGAGAGTTTATGATAACTATGTGATTTGTGTTGAATGCATTTTTACTCTAGGTGGATGAAGTATACATAGTTAAGGTCAGTCACACAAGCACTGCATGCATACCCGACTGACCCCCAATAAAAACCCTAGACAACAAGGCTCAAGTGAGATTCCCTGGTTGCCAACTCACCACATGAGATGTCACACATAGTTGCGGGGAGAATTAAGTGCATCCATGCAACTCTACTGGGAAAGAATTCCTGTAAGCTTATCCCATGTGCCTTTTCCTTTGTTCACTGTAATGTTCTCTCTCACTTTAATAAGCTGCAACCAAGAGAACAGCAGTTCTTCCGAGTCCAGTGAGTCTATCCCACAAATCATTGCACCTGAGGGTAGTCTTAGAGAAAACACTGACCCAACTAGCATTACAAATGAGATTTGCTATAATAACTCCTGCTAGCTGAAACATGAGGAAAGCACTGTTTAAGAAAAGGAAGGATTACAGGGTGGGTAAACTCTGATGCCAGGTGGTTACTAAGTCACCGATGGTATAAAACAACAGCTGCACTGCAGTAAGTTACTGTAGGTAGAAGTTACTAGTAAAATATACAATCATAGAACCAGTTCCTGTAGAGCTGGCTCACTGAATATACAACAAAATGTAAAATGAGAAGCAAGCTAAATATACAATCCCCTTCTTATTTTTAACTGTAATGAAAAATAGCTAAAATGAAAGTTTTTGGGAAGGATGCTGGCACTGCATCAAGTTTGGATTTTGGCCACTCTAAGCTACAGTTGCTAGTTTGGGGTTGCTAAGAGTTGCTCGAAAGGGAAAAATTTTGCTGGATCATCTACCATGGGTCATTCTAAATTGTGTTGGAAATTTGGTGGATCTTTTTCAATGTAAAGAATCATTATCTAAGCCAAGCACAGTGGTTCACGCGTGTAATCTCAGCACTTTGGGAGGCCAAGGTGGGAGGACTGCTTGAGACCAGGAATTTGACACCAGCCTGAACAACACAGTAAGACCCCACCTCTATGAAAAAACAAACATAAAAAATATAAAAATTAGCCAGGCATGGTGGCACACACCTGTACTCCTAGCTGCTTGGGAAGCTAAGGCAGGAAGATCATTTGACCCCAGGAGTTTGAGATGAGACAGCTATAATGTTACTACACTCCAACCGGGGCAATAGAGTAATAACCTGTTTCAAAGAAAAAAATATATGTATATAGGGGTGGGGGTTAGGAGAATAATTATCTTTTATTCTGAGAAAATGTCCATGTATTATTTATTTCTTGCCTTCTATTTTTTAATATTCTCCAACCTCTAATAGTAAAATTTCGTAATTCGAGTTTAGCTTTATTTCTTCTATTATTCCAATTGTCCTTTTTTCCCATTCCTGACCCATTCTTTACATTTCCATGACTACAGAAACTTGGTTGCCACTGTGGTGGTTTTAAGAGGTAGGGTCTTTGGGAAGCAATTGGGGGCTCCACCCTCATGAAATGACTAATGCCATAATTGCCAGAGGAGGTTAGTTATCATAGCAGTTCAACCCCCCTTTTCCTGTCTCTTGTATTCATTTCCACCTTCTATCCTTTTGCTGTGCTATAATACAGTAAGATGGCCCTCCCTCACCAGAAACAACACCATGCTCTTAGATTCTCAACCTTTTTAAAGTTCTGCAGTTAAAAAAAGTGGAACTTTGTTTTGTTGGAGTTAAAGTGAGAGGAAACATTAATATAGACAAAGAAAAGGCACACGGGATAAGCTTACAGGAGTTCTTTCCCAGTAGAGTTGCATAGATGTGCTCAATACTCCCTGCAACTATGTATGAACAAACTTTTTAATAAACTTTTTCAGCTATAGGAGAATAAACTTTTTGGTTTTTTTTTTTTGAGATGGAGTCTTGCTCTGTTGCCCAGGCTAGAGTCCAGTGGCGCGATCTTAGCTCACTGTAAGCTCCGCCTTCTGGGTTCATTCCATTCTCCTGCCTCAGCCTCCCAAGTAGCTGGGACTACAGGCGCCCACCACCACGCCCGGCTAATTTTTTTTTATTTTTAGTAGAGACAGGGTTTCATCATGCTAGCCAGGATGGTCTCGATCTCCTGACCTTGTGAGCCACCCACCTTGGCCTCCCAAAGTGCTGGGATTACAGGTGTGAGCCACCACGCCCAACTGGTGAATAAACTTTTTAAAAATAAATTACCCAGTCTGTGATGCTCTGTAATAGCAGAAGGAAACAGACTAAGACAGCAGTTCTTTGTGACTGGCTTGTTTCACTTAGCATGTTTTCAAGGTACATCCATATTTTAGCATGTACCTGTACTTCATTTCTTTTTATTGTCCAATAATGTGCCACTGTTAGGATATATTGCATTTTATTCATTCATCAATTGATGGATATTTGAGGTTGTTTTCCCTTTTTGCCTGTAAGAAAAATGATGCTATGAACATTCATGTGTAACTTTTTGTGTGGATACACACGTTTTCATTCTTCCTGGGTATATATCTAGGAATGAAACTGCTGCGTCATATACTAACTCTTTTACCTTTTGAGAAATTTCCACACTGTTTTCTAAAATAGTATACCATTTTATACTGCCGCTAGCAATGTATTGCTATTCCAATTTTTGTACTTCTTCACCAACCCACATTATTGTCTGTTCTTTGATTATAGCCATCCCAGATGGTGTAAAGTGGTCCTTTTTTAAAAACTGGCATTGTTATTTTGTGGAATCAAAATTTTTTCTTATCCTGTGGATGGTATTATTTCTTTAAATTCTCGTTGGTTCCCTGAATTGTCTCTCCTAGAGGCTCATCTTTGTTCAGTTGTTTTGAACTTCTGTCTTTCAACTTGGAGACATTTCACAGATGTCTATGATCCTTGTCTGGACATTCATATTTAAAATTCAAAAACTTATTAAGAATGCTATGTTTATGAATAAGGCTTTATGATGTGTGCCCACCCTGCTTTTTCACTGGGGACTCCATATATTATTACTTAGAAATATTTTCTCTTGAAAATATTTTATCTCCCGTCTAAGGCTATGTTCTTTTTTGATTAGCAATTTCTTTGTCATTTTTCTCTTCTCACTTTTACTATACAGTCCAACAGAAGCCAAGCCATACCTTCAACATTTCATTTAAGTATTTCCTCAGCAAAAGATTCAGCTTCATTCCTCGTAAGTTTTATCTTTCATAAAACACTAGGGACCTCTGCAGACAGAGAGAGCAATGGAGGGAACTAGCAGTACACCATGCAAAATAAAAATGTTAACTTGATCTTTCTGACTTTTGACCTGCACACCACCCCTACTAACCACCCAACCTGGTATCCCTGAGTCAAGAGCCTCACTAGTTTACTGTCTCCATATCATATACTTCCAGTTTTCAAATATATGGGTAAGAAGTTAGCAACAGTAAGCTAAGAAAATTTAACCATCTATATTCCTATTTTAAAGAAATAGCCTTGATTTTAGCTCCACACTTGAACTCTGAGTTTTGCAGTAACAGGTTCCTTCAAATCCCAAGACTTTCTTCAATTCTGTGGGGGCAGACAAACTCTTTTCATCATGATTTCTGTCTCTAGGCACATACTTACCTCTTTCCATGCTCTATAACTTGTAAAAATTTTTGTTTGCTTCTACCTTCTCTTCTATATTTTAACCTTATGAACTGACACTTTAAAAACATGACATTATTGACATTTAAGGTTTGAGAAAGTTCTATGATCCTTGTCTGGACATTCATATTTAAAACTCAGAAATTCATGTCTTCTTCACATGCAAAAGTACATTCATTCCATCCCAATGGCCACAAAAGTCTTAACTTATTCTACCATCGACTCAAAGGTTTGAAGTCTAACACCTCATCTAAATATGATTTAAATTAAATGAGTAAAATTCACAGTACAATAGATTTTGAAGCAAACTGATCTCCAGCTGTGAACTTGTGAAATCAAACAGGTTTTGTGCTTCAAAAATACAATGGTGGGAGGGACACAGGACAGACATTTCTATTCCAAAATAGGAAAGAAGGGGTAACATGTCCCAATTAACTCCCAGCACAACAGGGTAAACAACATTAAATCTTAAGGCCCAAGAATAATCTTTGGTTCGATGCTGTTTTCCAGGCCCACTAGTGAAGGTGGTTCTGCCCCTGCAGCTTTGCTGAGCAGGGATTTGGGGCTCCACAGCTCTGAGCATCCTTGTTCCCACAGCTTGGCAAAATGGCCCTCCAGCAGCTCTGTCTGTGCTTCACTCACAGTATCGCTGTGCCTGGGCACCATGGCTCTCCTGGGCTGATGTCATAAGCTGAAGGCTCTGCCAGGAGGCTCCTTCCTTTAAAACCCAGGTGGAACCAGCCATTACCCCTGGCTTCTGCATTCTGCACCCTGGAGGAGATATGATCCTCCAGAAGGGTGACCACTGCAGCCTCTGCCACATCTAGACACACGGAAGCTGCACCTGGGGCAACTGATGAACACAGTTTAAGTATAGGGAGCAGAGCCCACAGCATGAGTTCATGCTAGGCAGTACAGCTCAAGGTCCCACAGACTCCAGTAGCCCTTACATTGCATTCTTCCATTGTTTTGAACAACAGCTCCTGGCTTCAGTTGAGATAGCTGACTAATCTCCTTATCAGATGGTCATTTGGCCACACCCTTTAAGTTCTTTCCCAAACAGCCTTTCTCATTCTTTACAATATGGATAGGCTGACAATTTTTCAAACATTTAAATTCAGCTTCATTTTTTATTATCAATTTAAGTCATTTTTCTCTTCCCACATTTTACTATACACAAGTAAGAGAAGTCAAGCCATACCTTCAACACTTTTCTTAACTATCTCCTCAAAGATTCAACTTCATTCCTGTAAGTTCTATCTTTCACAAAACACTAGGGCAGGAATGCCATTCAGCCAAGCTCTTTGCCTCTTTATAACAAGAATGATATTTACTCCACTATGCAATAACATTGTGATACTGTAAAACATATATTTGGTCTTTACCCCTATTGTGGTATCTTTTTATGCATGAGTTCAGTGATGGCTGGGAGCCCCTCAGTAACATCAGGATGGGGGCGGGTCATAAAAAAAGACCAAAACCTGACTAGAGAGTTAGGACTTCCAGCACCGCCCCTCAAAACTCTGGTGAGGGGAGAAGAACTGAGAGTTAAGCTGGTCATCAACGGCAAATGATTTAATCAATCGTACCTACATAACGAAGCTTCCATAAAACCCCAAAAGAACTGGGTATGGGGAGCTTCTAGATAGCTGAACACAGGCAAGTTTCTGGAGAGTACCATGTCCAGAGATGGCATGGAAGCTCCATGTCCCTTCCACCATGACTTGCCCTACACATCTTTTCCATCTGGCTGTTCATCTGTATCTTTTTTTTTTTTTTTTTGAGACAGGGTTTTACTCTGTTGCCCAGGCTGGAAGGCAGTGATGCAACCATGGCTCACTGCAGCCTCAACCTCCCAGGCTCAAGCAATCCTCCCACCTCAGACTCCCAAGTGTCTGGGACTACAGGCACACACCACCACACACAAAAGATTTCTGTTTTTTGGTGTTTTTTTTTGTAGGGACAGGCTTTTGCCATATTGCCCAGGCTGGTCTTGAACACCTAGGCTCAAGTGACCCATCCTCTTCAGATTCCCAAAGTGCTGGGATTACAGGTATGAGCCAACATGCCCAGCCATGTATCCTCTGTAATACCTCTTACAACACATGAGTAAATGAAAGTAAGTTTATCTCTGAGTTCTGTGAGCTGCTCTGGCAAATTAATCAAACCTAAGGAGGAGGGGATCATGGAAACCCCTGATTTACAGTCAGTCAGAATACAGGCTACAATCTATTACTGGCAACTGGTATCTGAAACTAGGGTTAAGCATGTGGGACTGAGTGCCCAACCTGTGGGATCTGATGCTACCTCCAAGTAGATTGTGTCAGAACTGAAGTGAATTAAGAGGACACCCAACTGGTGTTTAGGAGAGAATCATCTTCTGAAGAATCTGCCAAAGAATTGGTTGCTGGTGAGGAGAATTCCCCACTCATTTTGGTAACAGAAGTGCTATGTTATACTGAGTGGTAAGGGAGACTAGGAAAAATATTTTGATTTTTTTCCTCTCTATCCTTGGAAACATGTTCTTTCTTTCCAGGTGAGACCTATCAAAATGGCCATTACTGTGCATATTTCTACCAACATTCTTTTCAGGACTATTCAAGTATTCTCAAAGAAAACTGAGGCTTTCTCTACAGCTCTCTTATAACCTCGGTTCCCACCAGAATCACCTTTAAAGGTCAGCTCACAGCAATGTAGGCCTTTGCACACATTCCGAAATTCTTCCAGCTACTACTGATTACCCAGTTCCAAAGATGTTTCCATATTTTTTGGTATTTGTTATAGTATCACTTCTACTTCTCAGTACCAACTTTCTGTCATAGTCCATTCAGTCTCCTATAACAAAATACCACAGACTGGGCAGCTTATAAAAACTAGAAATTTATTTCTCACAATTCTGTCAGCTAGGAAGTCCAAGATTCAATGTCTACTGAGGGCCCACGTCTTCATAGACAGTACATTCTAGTTGCGTCCTCACATGATGGAAGGGGAGGACATTGGTCTCTTCAGACATTTATAAGGGCATTAATTTCATTTACGAAGGTCCTACACCCAGGACCTAATCACCTCCCAAAGGTCTCACCTCCTAATATCATCAACTGGGGAATAGATTTCAACGTATGGATTTGGGGAGACATAAATATTTAGTCCACAGCAGAAGGAGAGATGCATGTATGGGGTCATTAAGCTATGTTTAATATTTTGCTTTTATTATGAAGTTTAATCAACTAAAAACTAGGTATGAGATTAACGTTTACACATAACCATTAACTTCAGTAATAGTTCTGATGCAAAAATCGAGTTCAAAATTCAAATCCTTAGGCCAGGTGTGGTGGCTCACGCCTGTAATCCCAGCATTTGGGAGGCCGAGGCGGGCGGATCACAAAGTCAGGAGTTCAAGATCAGCTTGGCCAACATGGTGAAACCCCGTCTCTACTAAAAATACAAAAATTAGCCAGGCATGGTGGCACGTGCCTGTAATCCTAGCTACTCGGGAGGCAGAGGTAGGAGAATCGCTTCACCCTGGGAGGTACAGGTTATAGTGAGCCAGGATTGTGCTAGTGCATTCCAGCCTGGGCAACAGAGCAAGACTCCGTCCCAAAAATAACATAACATAACATAACATAACATAACATAACATAACATAACATAACAAAACAAAACAAAATTCAAATATTATGTTCCATAAAACATAAATAAAAGCGGAAAATTTAATATGGTTTTAGAGTAGTTTCATCCTATTTCTTATGTTATGAACTTATCTAAAATAGATCTAGTTAGAAATTATTTGGGGTCACTACAAATTCATTGAGTGGCTTACCTCTTCTTTTCCTAATGTTATGAGAACATCTTCAGTCAAAGGAATTACTACAAAAACAAAACAAAGTCACACATCGTTAACTCTCAAAAATCAAGAATTTAATTTTGCAGTTTTCTAAGATAATTCTTTCCATATCTATTTACATAATATACAACTCTTTTCCCCCCAAGACAGAGTTTCCCTCTTGTCACCCAGGCTGCAGTGCAATGGCACGATTTGGCTCACTGCAACCTCCACTTTCCTGGTTCAAGCAATTCTCATGCCTCAGCCTCCTGAGTAGCTGGGATTGTAGGCATCCACCAACATGCCCAGCTCATTTTTGCATTTTTAGTAGAGATGAGGTTTCACCATGTTGGCCAAGCCAGTCTTGAACTCCTGACCTCGAGTGATCCACCTGCCTTGATAATACACAACTTTTTATGAAATGTGTGTAGTTTTCATTTTATTTATGTTTAACATCTTTGCACATATAGCCAACTACATACAACTTTAGATAAATTCGATCCTATTTATGTACCATTTAGTGCTTTTTTCTTCTTTTGTTCTTCAAACCCTCAAAAGCAAAGCTAATAATCTATAGTGTGTTCCTCAAATACCTTCCCTGCAGTCATGTATCCTATGTACACATATGTAACATACATATACATACACTTAAAAGGGTTATTTTTATCATCATTGGTTTTATAAGAATGGGATCATATCATACATATTATATTCATCTTACTTTCACTCAATAAAGCCCCCAGGAAAACCTAGACTTATATAGGTCTAATTCATAACTTTTAATGGCTGCATGATATTCCAAAATGAATATACCATAATATACTGAGTGATTTCCCTATTGATTGAACACTTTGATTTTAGACTAACTTTGTGTCTAGTCTCTAACCATAACAAACAAGGATGCAGTAAGCAGACTTTTTTATATATGTTTTTATGTACTGGTGCTCTCATTTCTATAGAACAGAGTCTCAGAAATGAAATTTCGGAGAATGAAATATGCATTTTGAATCTGAGTCAAGAATGTCAGCTTCCTTTCTAAAGACATTCCCATGAACTATGAAGAAAAAACAGCAAGAAACATTAAAAACTCTTCTAAAATTTTTGCCAGCCTGATGAGTAGAAACAAATGTGTAATTTTGTATAGCAAATTTTAATGTGTTCAATCCTTACACTAGAAATTTTCCTTTCCTAATGAAGTGCTATTTGAAACTTCTCAAATGATAGGCTACTGAAAACTTTCAAAGATATCTGCTATTCTAGAAAGCCTTCTAACAGGAAAGAACTTTCTACATGTGCTTCATAGACAGGTTTGTATTAGAATATTTACAGTGTCTGGGAAGGGCTTGCTCTCTGCTTCCAAGATGGTGTCTTCTTGCTGAGTCCTCACATAGTGGAAGGCAAAAGGGGGAAAAAAAGACTAGACACTCCCTTCAACCTCCATAAGAAGCTCACTAATCACATCCTAAAGACCCCACCTTTTAACACTATCATACTGGTGATTAAGTTTTAACATGAATTTCGCTGGACATATTTAGGCCATAGCAGACAGCTATTATCAAAAAAACAGAAAGTAACAAGTGTTGACAAGGATGTTGAGAAATTGAAACCATGTGCACTGTTGGTGAGATTGTAATATGGTGCAACCATTATGGAAAATAGTATGGTGGTTCCTCAAAAAACTTAAAATAGAACTATCATATGATCTACTAATTTTATTTCTGGTAGACATCCAAAATAATTGAAAGCAGGGCCTCAAAGAGATAACTGCACATCCATGTTCATAGCAGCACTCACATTCACAGTAATGAAATGATGAAAGCAACCCAAGTTTCTGCTGACAGATGAATAGATAAACAAACTGTGCTATATACATGCAATGGAATACTATTCAGCCTTTAAAAAGGAAGGAAATTCTAACGTGCTACAACATGGAAGACCTTTGAGGACATTACACTAAGTAAAATAAGCCACCCACAAAAACACAAATACTATATGATTCCATTATATAAGGTATCTAAACTAATTAAATTAATAGAAAGTAGAATTGAGGTTGCCAGGGCTGGGGGAAGATGGAAAAGGAGAGTTGCTGCTTAATGTGTTTAGAGTTTCAGATTTGCAAGATGAAAAAGTTCTGAAGATAACACCGCACAAAAATGTGAATGTACTTAACACTACTGTGAACTATACACTTAAAAATGGTTAAAATTGTAAAGTTTATATTTTACCACAACTAAAAAATTTTCTTTAAAGAAAACCTTGGGGACTTGGGTAACTGTAACAAAAGGTCTAACATTCATGTTACTGAAATTCCAGGAAAGGAGAAAGAAGGTGGTGGGAGTTGCTAAAAAAAATACATCAAATGAGAGCTAAAAAGTTCTCAAATTCTGTAAAAGACATAAATCTACATATTCAAGAATCTGAGTGACTCCTAAGTAAGATAAAGCCAAAGAAAGCCAGGCCAAGATACATAACTATTCTTCTAAAAGCTGAAGACAAAGAAAAAGTCCCCAAAGCAGACACACACACACACACACACACACACACACACAAAGCCTTTTCTATAAAGCAAAGCCCATCAGAATGACAGCACATTTCTCATCAGTACCAAGGGAGGCAGAGGTAAGTGGCACAACATTTTTAAGTTCCTAAAGAAAACAACCCTGAATTGCATATCCAGTGAAAATATCCTTCAGGAATGAAGGAGAAATCAAGAAATTCTCCGATAAAGAAAAACTAAGAATATTTGTTGTCAGCAGATCAACTCTAAAAGAACGGCTCAAGAAAGTTCTTGAAACAGAAACAATAAAAGGAATGTCAGAAGATCAGGAAGAAAGAACAAACAATAGAAAGAACAAAAACATAGACTAAAGCTACCATAAATCCCAGTCACAAGGAAATAAATTCTGCCAACAACTTCAGTAAGCTTGGAAATGGATCCCTCCTTAAGCCTTTGAGGAAAATCTATCATTGCAGCCATGAAATTCCTAAGCAGAGGATCCAGTTAAGCTATGTCCAGACTCCTACCGGCAGAAACCGTGAAACAGTAAATGTCCTCAGACCCCTGACCTACAGAAATTATGAGATAATAAATGTATGTTATATAAAGCCATTCCAAAAAAGCCTAAAACAAGATTGAGAAATGTTGGTAACTGTAGAATCTGGTCTCTGAGTTTACTGCAGCTAACTATATATATATTTTTTAACTTTTCTTTAAGTTTGAAAACTTCTATCATTGCCCGGGTGGGGGAAACCCATTGTGGTCAAGAGATTAAAAAAAGTCTATTATAATAATCTAATGGACTGGTGATGAAAACCCAAAGAAAATCTGTGACAGTAGGACTCGATACTTAGTAACTAGCTATATGTTCTAGTTCTAATGTTTTTGTTCAATTTTTTTTCTCCCCCTCGGGTGATCCACCAGCCCTGGCCTCCCAAAGTGCTGGGATTGCAGACGTGAGCCACCACGCCCAACTATTCTAATTTTAACAAATGTGCTATATGTGCAAAATGAAAAAGGAAGAATCTAGGAGGACTCTTAAATTGGTAACTGATCAAATATGCTCCATTCAATGAATGAGGAAACAGAAAAGGTCAGTTTATGAATCTGAGGTGTCTATGAAATATTTTGGAAAAGACGCCTAGGAGTACAAAGATACTTGAGTCTGATATTGCAGAGAAGTCTGGTTTAAATATATAGATTTGTAAGTTGTGATTGGTTGATGTGCTCCCACCCCCAAATTCCTATGTTGACATCCTAATTCTCAATAGCTTTGAATATGATGGCATTTGAAATTGGGTATTTCAAGAGGTAATTAAGTTAAAATTAGGTTATTAGGGTTGGCCCTAATCCAATAAGACTGGTGTCCTTATAAAACGAGGAGATTAAGACACAGAAGGAAGACCATGTGAAGACACAGGAAGATGGGACATCTGCAAGCCAAGGGGAGAGGCCTCAGAAGAAATCAACCTACTGACACCTTGATCTTTAACTTGTATTTTCGAGAATTGTGAGAAAATTAATTTCTGTTGTTTAAGCCACCTAATCCATAGTGTTATGATAGCTCTAGTATACTAATATGGAAGTTATTATTATAGATATAACACATAAAAACAGGAGATGAAGATATAATGCTGATATAGCATATAGGGTCCTCTGGAGAATATGAACATTCAGCAGTTATTATTATAGATATAACACATAAAAATACGAGCAGAAGATATAATGCTGGTATAGCTTATAGAGTTCTCTGGAGAACTTGAACATTTTAATATTTGAGGCTGGGCATGGTGGCTCACACACATGTAATCCCAACACTTTGGGAGGCTGATGCAAGAGGATCACCTGAGGTCAGGAGTTCGAGATCAGCCTGGTCAACATGGCAAAATCCCGTCTCTACTACAAATGTAAAAATTAGCCAGGCATGGTGGCAGGCACCTGTAATCCCAGCTACTTGGGAGGCTGAGGCACAAGAACTGCTTGAACCTGGAAGGCAGAGGTTGCAGTGAGCTGAGGTTGCACCACTGCACTCCAGCCTGGGTGACAGAGTAAGACTGTCTCAAAAAAAAAAAAAAACAAAAAAAACCAAAATTTCAGTATGAGCAGTTTTTGAGATGCTTACTACTGAAAAGGCAGTAAGACATACGGTTGAAGGCAAATTAAAATCACAATTGTTTAATACTACACACCTATCAGAAATGCTCAAATGAATGACTAACAGGTAGTAGTACCGATGTGGAAAAATGGTTGACATTGGCATGAAGACAGTCATTAAAGCAAGAATATGGATAAAATTGTATAGGAAGAGAATGAGGAGAAAACAGCTGAAGACTGCTCCTAGCGGAATTTCAATTAATTGGGAAAGAGAATGATAAGCCTACAAAGAAGACTAAGAAGGGAAGCATGGGGTGTAGGACAGTTAAAGGAAAGAAAACAGAGTGGGAGAAGAAAGAAGCAGGGAGACGTATAGAAAAAGAGGGTACAATCCGAATAGAATACCAAATGCAGGGATACTTTGGAGATAGTCCAAGTTTGGTTCTAGACCACCAACACTAAAGCAAATATCACAACAAAACGAGTCACACAAATCTTTTGTTTTCCCAGCACATATAAAAGTTTTGTTTACATTATACTGTAGCGTATTAAATTATGCATTAGCATTATTTCTAAAAATGTACATACCTTATTTTAAAAACATCTTATTGCTAAAAAATGCTAACTGAGATGCCTAATCTGAGCCTTTGGTGAGTTGTAATTTTTTGCTGGTGGAAGGTCTTATCTCAGTGTTCATGGCTGATGACTGATCAGGTTAGTGGCTGCTGAAGGTTGGGGTGGCTGTGGCCATTTCTTAAAATAGGACAACAATGAAGTTTGCCACACTGATTGACTCTTCCTTTCACAAAAAGATTTCTCGGTGGCATGAGATGCTGTTTGATAGCATTTTACGGACAGCAGAACTTCTTTCAAAATTAGTCACTACTCTCAAACCCTGACACTGCCTTACCAACAAAGTTTATGTAATATTATAAATCTTTTGTTGTTATTTCAACCGTGTTCAAAGCATCTTCAATGGGAGTAGATTCCGTCTCAAGAAACCACTTTTTTTGCTCATCCATGGGAAGCAACTCCTCATCTGTTCAAGTTTTATCACGAGATTGCAGTGATTCAGTCACATCTTCAGACTCCACTTCTAATTCGAGTTAGATACTTCTACCACATTTGTAGTTACTTGAACCCCTCAGAGTCATCCATAAGGGTTAGAACCAACCTCTTGCACACTCCTGTTAATGTTGTTATTTTGACCTCCTTCCATAAATCACGCATGTTCTTAATGGCATCTAGAATGGTGAATACTTTCCAGAAGGTTTCAATGTATTTTGGCCCAGATCCATCAGAGGACTTATGACCGCTATAGCCTTACAAAGTGTATTTCTTAAATAATAAGACTTCAGTTGAGATGGCTTCTTGGTCCCGTGACTGCAGAACAGATGTTGCATCAACAGACATGAAAACATTAAATTCCTTGTACATCACCATCACAGCTCTTGAGTGAAGAGATGGTGAGCAGTAATATTTTGAAAGGAATCTTTTTCTTTTTTTTCCTGAGCAGTAGGTCTCAACAGTGGGCTTAAACTGTTCAGTAAACCATGCTATAAACAGGTGTAGTGTCATCCAGGCTTTACTGTTCCATTTACAATGCACAGGCAGAGTAGATTTGGTATAATTCTCAAGGGCCCTAGGATTACTGGAATGATAAATGAGTGTTGGTTTTAACTCAGGGTCACCAGCTGCACTAGTCCTTATCAAGAGAGTCAACCTATCCTTTTGAAGCTTTGGAGTCAGGCATCGACTTCTCCTCTCTACCTATGAGAGTCCTAGAAGGCATCTTCTTCCAATAGAAGGCTGTTCTGACTACATTGAAAATTTGCTATTTAGCATAGCTGCCTTCAAGTATCTTAGCCAGATCTTCTGGATAACTTGTTGGGGCTTCTGCCTCAGTACTTGCTGCTTCCCCTTGCACTTTTATGTTATGGAGATGGCTTCTTTCCTTAAACCTCATGAACCAACCTCTGCTAGCTTCACACTTTTCTTGTGCAGCTTCCTCATCTCTCTCAGCCTTTGTAGAATTGAAAAGAGCGAGGGCTTTGTTGTGGATTAGGCTTTGGCTTAAGGAATGATATGGCTGGTTTGATCATTTAAGTAGACCACTAAAACTTTCTCTGTAACAGCAATAAGGCTGTTCTGCTTTCTCATAATTTGTGTGTTCACTAGAGCAACACTTACAATTTCCTTTAAAATTTTTTCCTGCACTTTGGGAGGCCGAGGCAGGTGGACCACGAGGCCAGGAGATCAAGACCATCCTGGCCAACATGGTGAAACCCTGTCTCTAATAAAAAAGTACAAAAATTAGGTGGGTGTGGTAGCATGCGCCTATAATCCCAGCTACTTGGGACGCTGATGCAGGAGAATAGCTTGAACCCAGGAGGCAGAGACTGCACTGAGCTGAGATCACACCACTGCACTCCGGCCGGGCAACAGAGCGAGACTCCATCTCAAAAAAAACAAAAAATTTTCCTTTCCATTCACAACTTGGCTAACTGGCGCCAGAGCCTAGTGGCTGGCCTATCTTGGCTTCCGACATGCCTTCCTCATGAAACTTAATCATTTCTAGCTTTTAATTTAAAGTTATCGATGTGCAATTCTTCTTTTCACTTAAAAACTTAGAAACAATTGGAGGGTTATTAATTGGCCTAATTTCAATATTATGGTGTTTTAAGGAAAAGGGCGGGCCAAGGAGAGGGAGAGAGATGGGGAAACAACTGGTCAGTGGAGCAGTCAGAATACACACAACATTTACTAATTAAATTTACTATCTTATACAGGTGCAGCTTGTGGTTCCTCAAAACAATTAAAATAGTAAGATCAAAAACCACTGATCACAGATTCCCTCTAACAGATGTAATAATAACTTAAAAGTCTGAAATATTGAGAGATTACCAAAACGTGACACAAGTTCACTACAAACTGAATTTATTAAACATACGGTATCTGCAAAGTGCAATAGTGAGGTGCAATAAAATGAGGTGTGCCTGTATAGAAATATGTTGCATAGAGAAACTTAAGCTTTCATAATAAAAAAAAAAAAAAGATGTACTAGTTGAGTATCACAATTATAAATTTTTATGCTGTCTTCTATTCCCTAACTGAAGACAAAAATATAGTTGGCACCAGTTGGACAAGACACAAGAAACCATATAAACCATGTGGCCCTTTTGTGTAAGTATCTAAAATAAATTAACTTTATAGCTTCTCTCTTCCACTAGGTAAATCTCATTCATTCAGAAACAATTTACTGGCAAGCCTGTAAGCCAAGGGAGGAGGATCCCTTGAGTCCAGGAGTGCAAGACCAGCCTGGGTAACAGGGTAAAGCCCCATCTTTACAAAAAAATAAGAAAATTAACCACTAACCAGGCATGGTGGTACACACTTGCAGTCCTAGCTACTCAGGAGGCTGAGGTGGGAGGATCACTTGAACCCAGGAGATCGGGGCTACAGTGAGCCATGCTTGTGCCACTGCACTCCAGCCTGAGCAACACGATGAGACCCTGTCTTAAAAAAAAAAAAACCTCTTCTAGGGGGGCAGACAAGATGGCAGAATAGGAACAGCTCCAGCCTCCAGCTCCCACCGTCAGCGAGAGAGAAGACAGGTGATTTCTGCATTTTCAACTGAGGTACCAGGTTCATCTCAGTGGGGCATGTCAGACAGTCAGTGCTGCTCAGCGGGTGCAGCCCGACCAGAGAGAGCTGAAGCAGGGTGAGCCATGCCCTCACCTGGGAAGTGCAAGGGGGAAGGGAATTCCTTTTCCTAGCCAAGGGAAACTGAGACACACGACACCTGGAAAATCGGGTAACTCCCACCTTAATACTGTGCTTTACCAAGGGTCTTAGCAAACAGCACACCAGGAGATTAGATCCCACACCTGGCCCGGAGGGTCCCACGCCCACGGAGCCTCCCTCATTGCCAGCACAGCAGTATGAGATCTAACTGCAAGGCGGCAGCGAGGCTGGGGGAGGGGCGCCCGCCATTGCTGAGGCTTAAGTAGGTAAACAAACCTGCGGGAAGCTCGAATTGGGTGGAGCCCACCCCAGCTCAAGGAGGCCTGCCTGTCTCTGTAGACTCCACCTCTGGGGACAGGGCATAGCTAAACAAAAGGCAGCAGAAACCTCTGCAGATGTAAACGACCCTGTCTGACAGCTTTGAAGAGAACAGTGGTTCTCCCAGCACAGAGGTTGAGATCTGAGAATGGACAGACTGCCTGCTCAAGTGGGTCCCTGACCCCTGAGTAGCCTAACTGGGAGACACCACCCACTAGGTGCAGACCGACACCTCACACCTCACATGGCTGAGTACACCCCTGAGACGAAGCTTCCAGAGCAAGAATCAGACAGCAACACTTGCTGTTTAGCAATATTTTATCTTCTGCAGCCTCCGCTGCTGATACCCAGGCAAACAGGGTCTGGAGTGGACCTCAAGCAAACTCCCACAGATGTGCAGCTGCGGGTCCTGACTGTTAGAAGGAAAACTAACGAACGGAAAGGACACCCACACCAAAACCCCACCAGTACGTCACCAACATCAAAGACCAAAGGCAGACAAAACCACAAAGATGGGGAAAAAGCAGTGCAGAAAAGCTGGAAATTCAAAAAATCAGAGCGCATCTCCCCCTCCAAAGGAACGCTGCTCATTGCCAGCCACAGAACAAAGCTGGACGGAAAATGACTTTGACGAGTTGAGAGAAGAAGGCTTCAGTTGATCAAACTTCTCAGAGCTAAAGGAGGAACTACGTAACCAGCGCAAAGAAACTAAACGCCTTGAAAAAAGAATGGATGAATGGATAACTAGAATAATCAATGCAGAGAACACCTTAAAGAACTGATAGAGATAAAAACCATGACACGAGAACTACGTGACAAATGCACAAGCTTCAGTAACTGACTCGATCAATTGGAAGAAAGAGTATCAGCGA
Source organism: Theropithecus gelada (assembly GCF_003255815.1). NCBI lineage: Eukaryota > Metazoa > Chordata > Mammalia > Primates > Cercopithecidae > Theropithecus > Theropithecus gelada. The sequence goes on from NC_037673.1 coordinate 62,772,783, forward strand.
TTGAACATCAAATGAATAAAATGAAGTGAGAGGAGAAGTGTAGAGAAAAAAGAGTAAAAAAGTACCAGAAATTAACAAAGCCTCCAAGACGCATGGGATAATGTGAAAAGACCAAATCTGCGTCTGATTGGTGTGTGTGAAAGTGACGGGGAAAACGGAACCAAGTTGGAAAACACTCTGTAGGATATCATCCAGGAGAACTTCCCCAACCTAGTAAGGCAGGCCAACATTCAAATTCAGGAAATACAGAGAATGCCACAAAAATACTCCTCGAGAAGAGCAACTCCAAGACACATAATTGTCAGATTCACCAAAGTTGAAATGAGGGAAAAAATGTTAAGGGCAGCCAGAGAGAAAGGTGTCCCAGAGATTCTGCTATGTTGTGTCTTTGTTCTCATTGGTTTCAAAGAACATCTTTATTTCTGCCTTCATTTCGTTATGTACCCAGTAGTCATTCAGGAACAGGTTGTTCAGTGTCCATGTAGTTGAATGGTTTTGAAGGGAACCCCATCAGAATAACAGCAGATCTCTCAGCAGAAACTCTCCAAGCCAGAAGAGAGTGGGGGCCAATATTCAACATTCTTAAAGAAAAGAATTTTAAACCCAGAATTTCATAGCCAGCCAAACTAAGCTTCATAAGTGAAAGAGAAATAAAATCCTTTACAGACAAGCAAATGCTTAGAGATTTTGTCTCCACCAGGCCTGCCCTACAAGAGACTCTGAAAGAAGCACTAAACATGGAAAGGAACAACAGGTACCAGTCATTGCAAAAACATGCCAAAATGTAAAGACCATCAATGCTAGGAAGGAACTGCATCAACTAACGAGCAAAATAACCAGCTAATATCATAATGACAGGATCAAGTTCACACATAACAATAATAACCTTAAATATAAAGGGACTAAATGGTCCAATTAAAAGATACAGACTGGCAAACTGGATAAAGAGTCAAGACCCATCAGTTTCCTGTATTGAGGAGACCCATCTTACATGCAGAGACACACGTAGACTCAAAATAAAGGGATGGAGGAAGATCTACCAAGCAAATGGAAAACAAACAAAAGTAGGGGTTGCAATCCTAGTCTCTGATAAAACAGACTTTAAACCAGCAAAGATCAAAAGAGACAAAGAAGGCCATTACATAATGGTAAAGGGATCAATTCATCGGGAAGAGCTAACTATCCTAAATATATATGCACCCAATACAGGAGCACCCAGATTCATAAAGCAAGTCCTTAGAGACTTACAAAGAGACTTAGACTCCCATACAATAATAATGGGAGACTTCAACACCCCACTGTCAACATTAGACAGATCAACGAGACAGAAAGTTAACAAGGATATCCAGGAATTGAACTCAACTCTGCACCAAGAGGACCTAATAGACATCTACAGAACTCTCCACCCCAAATCAACAGAATATACATTCTTCTCAGCACCACGTCGCACTTATTCTAAAATTGACCACATAGTTGGAAGTAAAGCACTCCTCAGCAAATGTACAAGAACAGAAATTATAACAAACTGTCTCTCAGACCACAGTGCAATCAAACTAGAACTCAGGACTAAGAAACTCAATCAAAACCATTCAACTACATGGACACTGAACAACCTGCTCCTGAATGACTACTGGGTACATAACGAAATGAAGGCAGAAATAAAGATGTTCTTTGAAACCAATGAGAACAAAGACACAACATAGCAGAATCTCTGGGACACATTTAAAACAGTGTGTAGAGGGAAATTTATAGCACTAAATGCCCACAAGAGAAAGCAGGAAAGATCTAAAATTGACACCCTAACATCACAATTAAAAGAACTAGAGAAGCAAGAGCAAACACATTCAAAAGTTAGCAGAAGACAAGAAATAACTAAGATCAGAGCAGAACTGAAGGAGATAGAGACATAAAAAACCCTCCAAAAAAAGCAATGAATCCAGGAGCTGGTTTTTGGAAAAGATCAACAAAATTGATAGACCGCTAGCAAGACTAATAAAGAAGAAAAGAGATAAGAATCAAATAGACGCAATAAAAAATGATAAAGGGGATATCACCACCGACCCCACAGAAATACAAACTACCGTCAGAGAATACTGTAAACACCTCTACGCAAATAAACTAGAAAACCTAGAAGAAATGGATAATTTCCTGGACACTCACACTCTCCCAAGACTAAACCAGGAAGAAGCTGAATCCCTGAATAGACCAATAGCAGGCTCTGAAATTGAGGCAATAATTAATAGACTACCAATCAAAAAAAGTCCAGGACCACACCGATTCACAGCCGAATTCTACCAGAGGGAAAAGGAGGAGCTGGTACCATTCCTTCTGAAACTATTCCAATCAATAGAAAAAGAGGGAATCCTCCCTAACTCATTTGATGAGGCCAACATCATCCTGATACCAAAGCCTGGCAGAGACACAACAAAAAAAAAGAATTTTAGACCAATATCCCTGATGAACATCGATGCAAAAATCCTCAATAAAATACTGGCAAACCGAATCCAGCAGCACATCAAAAAGCTTATCCACCATGATCAAGTGGGCTTCATCCCTGGGATGCAAGGCTGGTTCAACATATGCAAATCAATAAACATAATCCAGCACAGAAACAGAACCAAAGACAAAAACCACATGATTATCTCAACAAATGCAGAAAAGGCCTTTGACAAAATTCAACAGCCCTTCATGCTAAAAACTCTCAATAAATTCGGTATTGATGGAACGTATCTCAAAATAATAAGAGCTATTTATGAAAACCCACAGCCAATATCATACTGAATGGAGAAAAACTGGAAGCATTCCCTTTGAAAACTGGCACAAGACAGGGATGCCCTCTCTCACCACTCCTATTCAACATAGTGTTGGACGTTCTGGCTAGGGCAATCAGGCAAGAGAAAGAAATCAAGGGTATTCAGTTAGGAAAAGAAGTCGTCAAATTGTCCCTGTTTGCAGATGACATGATTGTATATTTAGAAAACCCCATTGTCTCAGCCCAAAATCTCCTTATCCGGATAAGCAACTTCAGCAGTCTCAGGATACAAAATCAATGTGCAAAAATCACAAGCATTCTTAAACACCAGTAACAGACAAACAGAGAGCCAAATCATGAATGAACTCCCATCCACAATAGCTTCAAAGAGAAGAAAATACCTAGGAATCCAACTTACAAGGGATGTAAAGGACCTCTTCAAGAACTGCAAACCACTGCTCAGTGAAATAAAAGAGGACACAAACAAATGGAAGAATATACCATGCTCATGGATAGGAAGAATCAATATTGTGAAAATGGCCATATTGCCCAAGGTAATTTATAGATTCAATGCCATCCCCATTAAGCTACCAATGACTTTCTTCACAGAATTGGTAAAAACTGCTTTAAAGTTCATATGGAACCAAAAAAGACCCCACATGGCCAGGACAATCCTAAGCCAAAAGAACAAAGCTGGAGGCATCACACTACCTGACTTCAAACTATACCGCAAGGCTACAGTAACCAAAACAGCATGGTACTGGTACCAAAACAGAGATATAGACCAATGGAACAGAACAGAGCCCTCAGAAATAATACCACACATCTACAGCCATCTGATCTTTGACAAACCTGACAAAAACAAGAAACAGGCGAAAGGATTCCCTATTTAATAAACGGTGCTGGGAAAATTGGCTAGCCATAAGTAGAAAGCTGAAACTGGATCCTTTCCTTACTCCTTATACAAAAATTTATTCAAGATGAATTACAGACTTAAATGTTCGACCTAAAACCATAAAAATCCTAGAAGAAAACCTAGGTAATACCATTCAGGACATAGGCATGGGCAAGGGCTTCATGTCTAAAACACCAAAAGCAATGGCAACAAAAGCCAAAATTGACAAATGGGATCTAATTAAAACTAAAGAGCTTCTGCACAGCAAAAGAAACTACCATCAGAGTGAACAGGCAACCTACAGAATGGGAGAAAATTTTTGCAATCTACTCATCTGACAAAGGACTAATAGACAGAACCTACAAAGAACTCCAACAAATTTAAAAGAAAAAAACAACCCCATCAAAAAGTGGGCAAAGGATATGAACAGACACTTCTCAAAAGAAGACATTCATACAGCCAACAGACACATGAAAAAATGCTCATCATCACTCGCTATCAGAGAAATGCAAGTCGAAATCACAATGAGATAACATCTCACAGCAGTTAGAATGGTAATCATTTAAAAAATCAGGAACCAACAGGTGCTGGAAAGGATGTGGAGAAACAGGAACACTTTTACACTGTTGGTGGGACTGTAAACTAGTTCAACCACAGTGGAAAACAGTGTGGCGATTCCTCAAGGATTTAGAACTAGAAATACCATTTGACCCAGTTATCCCATTACTGGGGATATACCCGAAGGATTATAAATCATGCTGCTATAAAGACACATGCACACGTATGTTTATTGCAGCACTATTCACAATAGCAAAGACTTGGAATCAGCCCAAATGTCCATCAGTGACAGACTGGATTAAGAAAATGTGGCACACATATATCATGGAATATTATGCAGCCATAAAAAAGGATGAGCTCGAGTCCTTTGTAAGTACATGGATGCAGCTGGAAACCATCATTCTCAGCAAACTATCACAAGAACAGAAAACCAAACATCACATGTTCTCTCTCATAGGTGAGAATTGAACAGTGAGATCACTTGGACACAGGAAGGGGAACATCACACACCAGGACCTATTGTGGGGATGGGGGAGGAGGGAGGGATAGTATTAGGAGATATACCTAATGTAAATGATGAGTTAACGGGTGCAGCACACCAACATGGCACATGTATACATATGTTACAAACCTGCACGTTGTGCACATGTACTCTAGAACTTAAAGTATAATAATAAAAAAAAAAAAAAAAAAAAAGAACAACACTCTCAGATTACTGGGAAGAAAAAAACAATTTACCATTTCTAGTGAGCATAAGGCAGTCTAAGTGTCTATGAGGATAACATAATGGATATAATAACGCCTCCATAATCAAGCTTATTATAATCTAATGTAAGATATGTTTATCAATAACAACAAAAGCAGCACAAAATAATTTATAGAAAGAAAAAAAATAAGCGGCTTCTCAGTATCACTGAAATTTGGGCGATGTCAGAAAGGCCAAATGGATCTTGTAATTTTTCTTACAATTATTAAATTAATTTGTCATTAATAGGCTTACAAAAAATTCAAATTTAAAATAAGAATCTTACTTTCAGGTGTTTTTTTCTGCCATTGACTGAGTTCAGCGGTTAAACATTTTACCTGCATAATTAATAATGATAGCTACAAAAGAAGAAAACAAAGTCATATTCTGTGGACTATTCATAGCTATACATAGATGAAAATATAAACATTCTTAATACTTTAATACTCTGCAAGGGGTTGGCATTCCTAACTCTCATGCTGCTCGAGGCAATTTTAATTTTTAATCTGTTTCACTGATCCACTGATCTATTCCTAAAGCAATTCCATAATTCTGATTATTATAATGAATATCTTAGTCCTTTTTGTAGGCCAAGAGTAAAATCAATTCAGATTCAACACATATAGTAATATATCTGTGACTATTATACCTAACACAAAGTTAGCAGTTTGTTCTAATATTTTTTTTTTTTTTTTTGAGACAGTCTTGCTCTTTCACCCAGGCTGGAGTGTAATGGCGCAATCTCAACTCACTGCAACCTCAGTCTCCTGGGTTCAACTGATTCTCGTGCCTCAGCCTCCTGAGTAGCTGGGATCATATGACCACACCACCAAGACCAGCTAATTTTTTTGCATTTTGGTAATGACGGGGTTTTGCCATGTAGGCCGGACTGGTCTTTCTTCTAATTTTAATAAGGTAGCAAAATAGCAACCAACAAGCAATTTACTCAGTTGTTAAATATATGTATACCTGCTAAAAGACAAATAATAAAAAAAAAACCTCGGCCGGGCGCGGTGGCTCAAGCCTGTAATCCCAGCACTTTGGGAGGCCGAGGCGGGTGGATCACGAGGTCAGGAGATCGAGACTATCCTGGCTAACATGGTGAAACCCCGTCTCTACTAAAAATACAAAAAAAAACTAGCCGGGCGTGGTGGCAGGCGCCTGTAGTCTCAGCTACTTGGGAGGCTGAGGCGGGAGAATGGCGTGAACCCGGGAGGCGGAGCTTGCAGTGAGCCAAGATCACGCCACTGCACTCCAGCCTGGGAGCACAGCGAGACTCCATCTCAAAAAAAAAAACCAAAAAAACAAAAAAACAAAAAAACCTCTTATTTATAATAGCTTGTTCTAGTAAGTTTTTAGAACATTCTCCCAACTCTTAAAGCAAGAAGAGTGAGAAGTTTTCCAAATGATTAAGCATACAGGTATTAACAAAGCTATTAAACTTGAGAAAAATATAGACAGATATATTTCTTTTCCAAAATACAATGAATTCCACTTACCTTGTATTTTTTAGGAAGAAATAGAAGATTCATACCTGAGCATTTGAATCAGTGAGTGTTTCGGTTCCAGTAAGTGATAATTTATTCTGACACTTGATTTAAAAAGTAAAAAAAAGCAAGTCACACACAATAACTCACAGAAAATTCCCTTCCCCTCCTCTTTTGTACCAGGCCAATATAACACTCTTCTAAACCACAAACATCTGATGGAGAAGAGTTTGTTGAAATTCTTCACTTTGTAAGTAGGACGATTAAGGCAGCCAAACAAGTCCCAAGGTGAATACATCACAAGTAAAAAGAGACACTAGAATGAAGAGAAAAAAAAAAAAAAACCCAAAAACTAATAGCTAGAATGAATTATAAGTCAGATAACTGGAAGTGGGAGATTAAAAAATATGAGGGATAGCACTATAGAAAAATAACAAGTAAGAAAATAGTAAAGATCCTAAGAAATCCTAAGAAAATAAAGCCTTCAGGAGACATTGTTTCTGTGCCGTTAAAAAAGTACAAAACTGTTCATGATAATTATATGAGATAAAAATATGAGTAAATTCTATTTCTGCTCATTTGTAGTGCAGCATTTCTCTATACAAATTTTAAGTAATTTTAAAATCCAAATTTTTATACTGAAAAAATACCTGAAGCAAAAAATAAAAGGTGGGAGGATTATAAAAATTATCCTGAAAATATATTAATAATACAAAATACCAAGTATTTATATTAAAAATAATTGTAAGAAAAGAGAAAAACCTCACTAATTTGCCCAATTCTGAAACTTTACTGGGAAGAATAAGATGCTGAAAATATCTGTGCCCTATCTTTTGGCTTCCCTGGGCTACACTGGAAAAAGAATTGTCTTGGGCCACACACAAAATACATTACAGTAACTGATGAGCAAAAAAAAAAAAAAGGAATCCATAATGCTTTCAGAAAGTTTGTGTCGGGCTGCATTCGCAGCCATCCTGGGCCGCGCATTGGACAAGCTTGCTTTAAGTAGAACAAATTTTCACCAACATATTCTAGTGTACCAAAGGCAGTTCTATCTCACCAACTTCAAAAAGGTACACACATTTCAAACAACATTTTCTAAATTAATTTATGTTTTCACTCATAATTATGTGTTCTTCCCACTTCTATATTCTCTATTTGGGGAAATAATCCCATCAACCACCCAATGACCCAAACCAGGAACCTAAAACTAACCATATATCCCTTCCATTGCACATCAATTAACTTCTAATCCTACTTACTTATCTCTTGAATCCACTCTTCTATTTGCAATGACAATACTTAGGGCTTCCTTACTTTTTACCAGGACTATTACTTGAGCTTCCTAAATGCTTTCTATCTGTAGTCTTACTCTTCTGCATTTGATTTTCTTCAAAAACACCAGAGTAATTTTCCCAAACTGCATATCTGATCATGTCACTTTCATACTTAAAATCCTTTAGTGGCTCCCCATTAGTACACACTCAACAAAATCCTTTATGTTTTTGCCCCTGATTACTTCTCCATTCTTACCCTAGAAGTCCTTCTCCTAATGTACATTATACATAATATTCTATTTAGTGTTCTGTCAACTCTCTCAGCTTTTACACATTTTCTTCTTCATGCTTTGTATACTACTTCTACTTTTACAGGCTAACTACTAATTATTCTTTAGAAACGAAATCAGTAATTACTTTTTCTTTTTTTTTTTTGGGACAGAGTCTCACTCCACTGTCACCAGGCTAGAGTGCAGTGGCATTACCTTGGCTCACTGCAACGTCCGCCTCCCGGGTTCAAGCGATTCTCCTATCTCAGCCACCCGAGTAGCTGAGACTACAGGCATGCACCACCACGCCCAGCTAATTTGTGTATTTTTAGCAGAGACGGGGTTTCACCATGTTGGCCAGGATGGTCTCGATCTCTTTACCTCATGATCCCCCAGCCTTGGCCTCCCAAAGTGCTGGGATTACGGGTGTGAGCCACCGCACCTATCCCAGTAATTACCTCTTTTAAAAAGCTATCCTTGACCCCTTCATCTGGGTTTAGGACTTCTCCTAAGCATAGTCTTTGTACTTCTATAATACATCTAATATTGTACTACAACATAATATAATGGCTGTTGTTTCCATAAGATGGTAATCTCCTTGGGAGCATGGATTGCCAAAATTTTTCTTTCTATAGCTCATCTAGTGTAAAGTTTCTTGAATGAATGCTTATAGGTCTAAAAGCTATATAAATATTTATCATACATAATGGCTTTTGGAAACTAGCACAACAATCATTTCTTTCCTGAGTCTAATATTGAAGTTGATTTACATCTTATATTAAATATCACTTCTATTTTTTGATACTTACTTCTTCCATATCTTTCCACATTTCTTCACATTCTCTAATAAGTTCTTCTTCAGTATTTGTAACATCTCCCACATCTGTAGTACTATCTGGATCTAGATCTTGCTGATTCATTGATATGTGCTTTGCGATTTTTTAGCTGTAGAAGAAAAACTAAAGCAAAAAATATTTATTCATTCAGCAGTATTGGTTGAACACTTATTACCTGCCAGATACTCATCTAGGGGATAAGAATACAGCAACGAACAAAATAGACAAAAATTCCTCCTACCGTGAACCTTACTCTAAATAAGGAAAACAGACAACAAAATAAAAAATAGAACATATATATACTGTAGTATATAAAATGATTTATAAGTGCCATGGAGAAAAGACAGGGAAGAAACACAGGGAATGCTAGGGCAAGGACAATATAATTTTAAATAAGGTGGTGATATAAGGTTACTGAGAAATTGACAACTGAGTAAGAAGACACGAAGAAGATAAAGAAATGAAGTACAGGGATGAACAGGGGCAGAGGGTCCAGGCAGAGGGAACTGCAAGTGCAAAGGCCTTGAGGCAGGAATATGACTGTCATGTTTCCACAGTAATGAAGGAGCTGGTGTGATTACAGCAGATTAAGTAAGACAGAGTTGAATATGAGGTCAGAGAGACAATAGGGATGAGATCATGTGGGCTTGGTAGGCTATTTTAAGGACTTTGAGATGATAAGCAATTAGTTTGAAACAGAGGAATTAATCATTTGAATTACATTTTAACAGTACAACTCTGGTTAACTATAGGCAGTAAGGACAGAAACAAGAAAACCAATTAGAAAGTTACTGCAATGACCCAAGCAAGATGTACGCCAGGATAATACTGATAGAAGCAGCACTGAATGTCCAATTCTGGATATATTTTCAAGACAGAGCCAACAGAATATCTTAACAGCACATATATGGATTGTCAAAGAGAGAAGTAAATTATTACGTTGCCAGTTACTGAGGTGAGAAAGATGGTAAAAGACAGATTCGGCAAACATGGGAGAAGTGCTGATTAAAAACTCAGTTTAGGATATGCTACATTTGAGGTGTCAATTATTGGAGCTGCTAATTAAGCAATTAGAGATACATGTCTGCAGTGGAAAGTTTTGAGCTATAAATATGAATTTGACAGCCATCATAACATAGATAAGAGTTACACATTACATAATGACATTTTGGTCAATCACAGACCGCACATACAACAGTGGTTCCAACGGAGCTGAAAAATTCCTATTGCCTACTGAGGTCTTGACGATCCTCACCCTGCCTTAGGCCTAGGCTAATGTGTGTCTTCGTCCTTAACAAAGAAACTTAAAAAGTAAAAAATAAAAATATATAAATTGGCTAGAAAAAAAAGACTTAAAGAAAATATGCCAGGTGCAGTGACTTACACCTGTAATCACACCACTTTGGGAGGCCAAGGTGGTAGGATCACTTGAGTCCAGGAGTTCCAGAACAGCCTGGCAACAAAGTGAGACCCCCTTCTCTAAAAGAAAATTTAAAAATTAGCTGGGTGAGGTGGCACAGTCCTGTAGTCCTAGCTGCTCAGGAGACAGGGGCAGGAAGATCACTTGAGCGAAGGAGTTCAAGGTTATAGTAAGCTATGATCACACCACTGCATTTCAGCCTGGGTGACAGAGACAAACTCTGTCTCTAAATTAGAAAATAAAAAAAGAAAGGAAATATTGTTGCACAGTTATGCAACATGTTTATGTTTTAAGCTGTTATTACGAAAGAGTTGAAATGTTAAAAAATTAAAAAGATAAAGCAAAAAACTTACAGCAAACTAAGGTTAATTTATTATTGAATAATTAAAAAATAAATTTAGTATAGCCTAAGTGTACAGTATTTACAGTCTACAGTAGGGTACAGTAATGTCCTAGGCCTTCACATCTTCTCACTACTCACTGACTCATCTAGAGCAACTTCTAGTCCTATAAGCTACACTCATGGTAAAAGCCCTAGACAGGTGTTCCACTTTTTATCTTTCATACCATATTTTTTAATGTACCTTTTATATGTTTAGAAAGGTTTAAATACAAAAATACCATTCTGTTAAAATTACCTACAGTATTCATCCTAGGTGTGTAGTAGGTTATACCATCTAGGTTTGTGCTCACATGATGAAATCATCTAACAATGCACTTCTCAGCACATATCCCCGTTAAGTGATACACGACTGTACTTACAGTTGTGAGGGTGGGTGAAATAAGAAAAGGAAGAGCGTGCAGCTAGAAATGAGATCTTCAGGCCAGGAGTTATTGAGGTAAGAACCAACTGAATAGTCTGAGAAGCAGCACTCAGTAAGTTAAGAGGAAAATCAAGAACATGATGTCCTGAAATCCAAGAATGTATTCAAGGAAGGAATGATAACTGTCAAACACTGGAGACGGGTCAAGTTACAGAGAACTGACAATGTATTTAGTAATAAAGAGGAACAAAATGTTTTTTCTAAAAATAGTCACAGCAATATTTCAGGTTGTATTCCCCCATCAAGAGGCAGAGTCTTTTTCCCCTCCCCTTGAAACTGAGTGTGACTTTGTGGCTGTCTTTATAAACAGAATACAATGAAAATGACACCACATGACTTTCAAGACTAAGTCACAAAAGGCAATATAGCTAACTTCTCGCTTTCTCTTTCTTGGAACATTCACCCTTGCAACCCAGGCACCACGTTATGAGAAAGCCCAAAGTAGCACAAAAGGAAGAGATCACATGAAGTCCATGTGGAAAGGAACTGAGGTTCCCAGACAAAAGCTAGTATCAACTGCCAGACATACACATGATCATTTCTGACAATTAAGCCCCTAGGCTTTGATCTTCTAGCCAAGGCTCCAGATACTGTAGAGCAGAGAAGCTGCCCCTGCTGTGTCCTGTCTGCATTTCTAATGCACAAAACCCATGAGCATAATAAATAGTTGTTTTATACCTCTACATTCTGGGGTAATTTATTACAACAATTTTATTGGAGTAAACATACAAAAATGAAGGCCACAGATAACCTTTATAGGAGTAGTTTTAGAAGAATGGCAAGAATAAAAGTCTGATTGGAGTGGATTCAAGAAAGAATGGAAGGCAAGGAATTAAAAATATTAAGTATATGAAATGTTTTCAAGAGTTTTTTCTCTAGCCAGGCATGGCAGCACATGCCTGTAATCCCAGCTACTCAGGAGGTCAAGTGGGAAGATCCCTTGAGCCCAGTGAACCCAGGAGACTGAGGCTGCAGTGAGCCATGATCACACCACTGCACTCCACCCTGGGTGACAAAGCAAGACCGTAAGACCATACCAAAAACAAAAACAAAACAAAACAAAAAACCACACACACAAATTTTTTTTCTTTAAAGCAAAAGAGAGAAATACGGTTACTAACTGGAGGGAGATATAGGGTTAAAACAGACTTTTTCTTTTTTAAAGATGGGAGAAAATATAGTATCTTTATATGGTACAATACAAGAAAGAAATATTGCTAATATAAAAGAGAAAGGGGAAAAGAAAGAATGGGATCTAGTACATAAGTAGAGGGGTTGGCTTAAGATAAATGGACATGCAGTTCATGCATTTTAATGGGAGGGTCATCAGAATATCAAGAGTGTAGATGTAGGTAGGTAAGTAGACGTGCTGCTAGGAACTTGTAGAAATTCCATGTGGATTGTTTCTCTTTTCTCAGTAAATGGTAACTACAGTCATCAGCTATGAAAGGATGGGAAGAAAGTATTGCAAGTTTAAGGGCACAGGAAAAAGAGATGTATAAAACAGATATATAAAAAGATGGGAGAGGATAAAGTTACAGGATTATTCAGCAGTAGCATTACAGGCTCACCTGAGATTAGTATCATGAGTTTAAAGTAAAACCAGAGCATGGTTGTTATGTTTTCTTCTATGGTGTAGCACCACAGGCACAGACAGGTACAAAGTGAAAGAATGGTCATAGGAATAAGCAGCTAATACAAGAGAGAGAACATAATCACTAGGGAAGAGAAGGTCAAGAAAAAGAGAGGCCAAATTATTGGATCATCTATAAGGATATTAAAATCACTAAGAATGATGATAGTAGTACTGCAAAGGGCAACAGTGAGCCAGGAGCTAAAAATCTTCAAGGAATGAGGGCGAGTAAAACAATCTTGCTAGATGATTCCTGCAAAGAATAGAAGGGGGTTACCAAATCTGGTGGCATAAGATTCAAAACCGGGCAATTTTAAGAAGGTAGACAGTGCAATAAAGAATGAGGATGTCTACCCCACATCGAATGCAAACCAGAATATGCCTCCTCAATATCTTTATTCATATGGAACTTCGGCATTTTATACTGCTTAATCAGTAACTTATTAACAAGAAGTTCTAAGGCAAACCTAAATAAATGGAAAGATACATCATATTCATGGACTGAAAGATCCACATTGTAAAGACATTAATTCTCCCCCAAGTTGAGCTACTGAATCTTAACCAAAATCCTGAAAGTTTTTGTTTCTCTTTACGGGACTTGACAAGCAAATTCTAAAACTTACATGGAAGTACAAAGGGTTAAAACTAGCCTAAGCTCCTCATGAAAAATAAGATGGGAGGACATACCCTACACTATTATGGCAATGTAGAATTGGCACAAAAATAGGCAAATCGAGCAACGAACACAATACAAAGCCCTTCTTGACTTTCTAGATTCACATACATATGGACACATGACATATGACAGAGATGACAATGCAAATCAAGGAGAAAAAACTAATCCAAATAGATACGTATTTTATATATAATACTGTTTTTTAATTGTATACTTTAGTCCATATAAATCTTTCCCTTTTATTTTTTTTTTAACAAACTGATCAGTACTTGCGGAGAAAAAAATAAGTCTAAATTCATACCTCAATCTTTACGTCACTCCTCACTCCCTCAAAAAACCCAAAATAGAAATCATAAAAAATAGGAAGAAAGCACAGAAACTTTTTAAATCTTAGACTAGGAAACACCTTTCTAAGCAAAACTAAAATCTTTACATAAATTTTTTTTTTTTTAATTCTTCATGGACAAACATCTCATCAACAAAGTTAAAATATAAAACCCCCAAACTTAGGAGAAATACTTGTAATATATATGGCAACCCAAGACCTAATTTCCTTAATGTATAACGAGTGCCTACAAATTCATAAGAAGAAACCAAACAACTCACCATTAAAAAAAATTTTAAAAAAAGATTACCAAAAAAGTCAGGATATCAATTACTTTGGAGAAAGAGTGGAAGGGAGAGAAGGGTTGTAGCTGGGATGGGCCAAATGGAGAGATTTCTGAGGTAATTATCAAAGTTTTATTTCTTGACTAGCATGATGGTAAGGTGTTCACCTCATAATAATTAGTAAACTTTACATTTATTTTGTGTGGATTTGTGTCTGCATTTTTACAATAAAAACGTAAACAACAAAACAGTTCAACAGAAACCCGCAAAGGACACGAATGAGGAACTCAAAGAAAAAACAAATACCTTTTAAATACAGAAAAAGTACATTCATAAGCTCATATATAATTTATGAAAATGCAAATTAAACAAGCATTAATTTTCATTCAGAATGGCAATAATGTAAAATTGGTAAGAGATAACACTGGTAAGCATGTGAAATAAGAAGCTTGCACTGTTGGTGGAACAACCACTTTGTATGATAATATCCATCAAAATTTCACATGCATTTCTTTTGACCCAGAAGTTCTATTCCTAGGAATAATCCTAAAGATAGATATGTCTGCGTAAATCTAAACAATTATGGCGCATTACTTAAAGAAAAAAAAACTTTAAAGGTATGAACTTTGCAACCAGACTATATAGGTTTAAATCCCAGTTTTGATAACTTAAAAGCTATGAGACTTGGGCAAGTCACTTAAACTTCCTGTGCATCAGTTTCCTTTCCTATAAAATGAAGATAACATTAAATATTCCCTAGGGTTATGAGAATTAAGTGTGTGTGTGTGTGTGTGTGTGTATATATATATGTATATAAAAGCAATGTAGCTAGCATATAAAGAGCTTTATCAGTGTTTGCTATTAACAATTTGAATGTCAACTAGCAAAAGGCTGAATATCTCACCTGCTATACCCATAAGACATAAAGTCTACAAAGCCAAAATCAGTCATGATCAATTTTAGAATATTTTTAAGCGAAAAAGTCAAACATAAATATTTCTTTACTGACCACTAAAATATATTATCAATATGCAAAAGTAATGCAAAACTCTGCACATGTGGTGGGGGTGGAGGGTGAGGGATAGATAGTCAACAAATTATCTGGCGTGGCGATTTAATGTGGCATTAGAATAAAAACATATAGAAACATTTAATAGTTTGCTCTCTACCACTTGAGGATGCAAGATGTGAGCTGTATGTAACCTGGAAGAGGGTCATCAAAAGAACCAGAAAATGATGGTGCCGAGATCTTGAATCTCCAGCCTCTAGACCTGTGAGAAATAAATTTCAGTTGTTTAATTAAAACACACACACACACACACACACACTTAAGAGTTTAACTTTTCCCCTTCCCATATTTCGTATCCTTAAACCTATCTTCCTGGAAAGGGAACAAGTCAACCTTTTGAGGTCCCCAGTTAAGACTACAATACTTAATCATTTATTAAAGAAAAACAGTATCTCTTTATTTAGGGATAATACTATACTTAAAGAAACTTGCACTATTAATTGGGAAAAGATTAATATACATGAAATAAGCAAAAAAACCCCACATAATTCTAAAATATATTCATTTATTCAACAAATATGTTAATATATGCCATTGGTCAGACACTAACTGTGTAGGTGAAAAAGTCTTTGTACTCATAGAGCTTCCATTCTCATGCAGACAATATAAATGAATGGATAACTAAACACATGATATGCTTTCAGGTAGTCAGAAGTGCTATGAAATGGTAAAGTATACACCACTGCCTGCAAGTACTATCAGAATTCAAGATAGTGAAGGTTAGAGAAACAAACCCGGAATAAAGGAATTAGTCCATAATAATGCTTAATAAATGTTAACTAGCTACATTATTATTATTATCATTATCATCTTCATCCTCATTATTGCCATGGTCTCTGAAAAATGAGTTGTAAACATGAAGGCTAGATTGCTGTGGAGATGCTTTCAAGCATAAACACATAAGACTGGGAGGCATGAACGAACAAGGGAAATTTGTGAGACACAAAAGAAAGTAGTCTGATGAGAGCAGAGGGCAGAGAAGAAATGAGACTTGCTAGGTAGAATGGTCAAACAATGGGAACCTTTGAAATAAAGAGCCTACTATGGGGGGCAGTTCCTCCCTGTACGTGGTGCCTATCTCAAGGCAAAAGTAGAGAAGAGATTTACCACGAGGATTTTATTGGATTGGTGCAAAAGTAACTGCGGAGAAAAAAAGTGTTTTACGGAGGTCATTTTTGACAAGTTGTATTTGATTTTTTTAAAAAGAGATTAAGATCATAAATTTTATGTTATGTGCTTTTTACCTAATTTTTTAAAAATGAAGAACACAGATGAGAAGGAGGAGAAAGAGTTCAGATGACTGCCAGGTGATGAAATCCTATACCAGGGAGAAGACAGAAGGGTGACCCGTTCTGCCCTAGGTCATTTGGTTACTTGAAGTAGCTGCTTCTCCACTCCACCCCCAGAAACGGTAACAGGCACTCACCGCCTTCTTCAGAGAGTGTGTGAGAGAATAAAGGTCAGGAGACAAAACAGGTCTAGTGCATTTGAAAGGAAACCCGCCAGTTAACCACTTCCTTCTGTCCCCACCCCTCCATCTTTCTCTAGATACTGGCGAGGTTCTGGAGCTGGCGCTGGCGGGCGGGAAGCCGAGAAAAACGGGGCTCAAAGCCGGGTTTGGAAGTCAGGTATGCAGTTCGCCAGCGGTAAGGGTTGCACCCTCCGGACTGGAGCTCCACAAGCTTCAACCGTTATATCGCCCTACCCAGCTCAGCTCTTACCATCACAGCGCCACAAACTCCAGGTCGCCTCCGCGCTGTGTAGGCAGCGCTTGCCAGTCCCGGACGTCTGCGCGCGCTGCATGCCCATTGGAGCTGTTCTTTCCCACCCCAGCCAATCCCGAAGCTCGCTCGGACGCTAACAGAAGACTGCGCCGCTGCTTTGGGATTGGTTGCCGTGTTGTGTGTCGCGCTTTTTCTGGCGACGCGAACAACATGGCGGCGGAAAGTGGTAGCGATTTTCAGCAGAGACGGAGAAGGCGTCGGGACCCGGAGGAATCGGAAAAAACAGAACTCAGCGAAAGAGAGCTGGCAGTAGCAGTGGCGGTGTCCCAGGAGAACGATGAGGAGAACGAAGAGCGCTGGGTTGGGCCTTTACCTGTGGAGGCAACACTGGCCAAGAAGAGGAAAGGTAGCTGCAGACATAGTACCGGACGAATTGGAGTGCTGCATTCGCCGAGTGGGAGGGTTGAGTTCAAGCCAGATCCGAAGAGGGATGGTGTGTGGAGTTTTGTGCCCTCAGAACAGAGGGCCGTCCTCTCACTTCTAGCCACTCCATACTTGCATGTCTTAACGAAATAGTGATTTAAGCGTAGTACAACGTGTTGATTTGTTATGATAGATGCTAAAACTAACATTTTCCTATATTTACGTGTTTGGCTTCTCTCATTTACTCCCCACAGCAGCCACATGAAGTTGGAATTTTGAACTCTTATTTAGATATGGAAAAGGGTACTAGTTCTCTTTAAAGCTTTAGTTCAGGCGTGGTGTTAATGCGTTAATGTTGGGGCGCGAGAGGAAGGCGGTGCTTGTTTCGAATCATGGTAGGTAAAGATAATTTCAACTCTGACACTTCCACTAATAAATTTTCGTATCTAGGGAAAGTCACGTAAGCTTCCTAGATCACAGATTTGTTTTCATCCAAAACCCGAAGTCTGTGGTTTTGAAATCATACTCTTGGTACGATGGGCTGAAGCATTTTGTCACTAACGAGGAATAATCACAAATTATTATCAAATAAAAGGGTAGGAAAAGGAGTAGATTAAGTTTTCTTTGTTGTTTTCTTGTCTTGTTTTTCTGTGAAATGTTTTCCTTAAGTATTTAGGACATTTTAAATGTGGTGTAAGCTCAAATCATACTTTAGCACTTTCCCTTAAAACTCTTCAATGATTTCTCATTATTTTCTCCTTTTTTTTTTTTTGTTTTTTGAGGTGGAGTCTCTTTGTGTCGCCCAGGCTGGAGTGCAGTGACGCTATCTCGGCTCACCGCAACCTCCGCCTCCCGGGTTCAAGCGATTCTCCTGCCTCCTGAGTAGCTGGGACGACAGTCGCACGCCCCTACGCCCCAGCTAATTTTTGTATTTTTAGTAGAGACGGGTTTTCACCATGCTGGCCAGGACGGTCTTGATCTCTTGACCTCTTGATCTGCTCTCCTCGGCCTCTCGAAGTGCTGGGATTACAGGCGTGGGCCACCGGCGCCCGGCTCATTATTTTCATTAAAGCCCAAACTCCCTCACATGGTATATAAAGCCCTTTATGATGTGATCTCTCCTTACCTTCTTAGTGCGTCTTCCATTATCCTCCTCTTCCAACCCCTTACTTTGTACTCCAGCCATTCTAAAATCACTCGAGAATGGGTCATGTACTCTTTTTCCTCTGGATTCCTACCCAGATATGGTGTCTCTACCGGGAATAATTTCCCTCACCCCTTCCACTGAACTGACTTTTGGTCAACCTTTAGCACTTAGCTATCATCTTCTCTGGGAAGCCTGTGACTTCTCCAATCTGGACTGGATTTCTAAAGTACTTTGATCATAATTCTGAGGTAGTTATCTATCAACACTGAATTTATAGGTAGCCTTCAAATTTTATGTATACAAATTTTGAAGAAGCTGTTTTTTTGAACCTTGTATATCAACACCCTTACAGTGCATTATCATTTTTACTTCCTGGTCCTCTTATTAAATGTTTCCATGCTAACCATTTCATTTATGGCACTTGCCGCATTTTCTACTTACATATTTATTCATGTGATTGATGAATGTTTCTCTACACTACTAGGACTGTAAGCAAGTAACCAGGATCCCGCCTTTTTTGTTCATTGCTTGGTGTACAGTGTTTTGCCTAAGTATTTATTTAATGAATGAATATTAAAGCGTTTATGCTGGTCTTTAACTATTTTGTTGCATATGAATATTTTTGCAAGTTCTCCTTTAATTAAACGAGTAAGGAGAAGTGTAAAAATCCAGAAATATCGAAATGCTGATATTAGTGTTACCAGACAAGTGACTTATAAACTTAATATAACTGAGACATATAAATTAGTAGGTGTGAAAATCTTTAATCAGTTGTTTATTGTTTTAAGACAGCCGATAGTTGGCCGGGTGCGGTGGCTGACGCCTGTAGTCCTAGCACTTTGGGAGGCTGAGGCGGGCAGATCATCAGGTCAGGAGTTCGAGACCAGCCTGACCAACATGGTGAAACCCCGTCTCTTCTAAAAATACAAAAAAATTAGCTGGGCGTGGTGGCGCACGCCTATAATCCCAGCTATTCAGGAGGCTGAGGCAGGAGAATCGCTTGAACCCGGGAGGCAGAGGTTGCAGTGAGCCGAGATTGCTCCACTGTACTTCAGCATGGGCAAGAGAGCAAGACTCCGTCTCAAAAAAAAAAAAGACTGCCAATAGTGTATTCAGTTTGAAGAAAAAAATGGAAACTAAAAAACATACATGGAATGTGACAAAAATATTTAAAATTTTGTCTAAATGGACAAGTGTTTAACAATTTCAGCTTTCTAGAAATGGAGTCACCCCCTTTAACATGTTCTTTGGACTTTGGACTGTTGTATATATTTTCAGAAAGACATGATTATATGACACTGAACTTTAAACTGCCTCTTCAGGACAGGAACTGTGTTTTACTCTTCTTTATGCCCATGTGACTTAGAACACATTTTGTTCTTAATAAGTATTTGTCCACAAATGAACTATCACACAGAAAAAGGAATCTGAATCAGATAGGATTAACTTTATCTACATATTACAGAAAAACCCAAAATAACAATGATGTTGAAGAGATAGTGCTTTACTTCTTTTATGTGTAGAAGTACCAAGACAGGCAGTCCAGGATTGGTGTGGAGGCTCCAGAAGTTCCTAGGCTCTCCCCAGCTTTCTGCCCTAACATAACGAAGGTACAGCCCTCATCTTTATTTCTCTGAATGATTAAGATTACAGCAGTCATATCGCAGTTCCAAGGTATAGGATTGAGGAAAGCAAGAAGGGCACATTTTTTCAAGACTTCCTGTGACAAAACATTTCCACTTTACTCATTAGCATATGGTTAAACCTCACTCCAGGGGAAAGTGAGAAAGGTCATGTTATAGCTGGACATCAGTATGCCCATATATAAATGGGGGTTCTGTTCCCAAAAATGAAGGGAAAAGTAGTTTATCAGACACAAGCCTGAAACAGCTCATCATGTTTAATTTAGCAACTTTTAGACACGTTTGGCCATCGTTGGGTTATTTTATTTGGGATACATATAATTCTCCCCTCCCCTACCCTCCTTCTCTGCTTCCTTCCCTTCCTTTTCTTCCTCCCTCTCTCCCTCCCTCCCTTCCTCTTTCTTTCCCTCCCTTCTTCTTTCCTTCCTTCCTTCCCTCCCTCATTCCCTCCGTCCCTTCCTTTCTTTTTTTTTTTTTTGCTAGTAAAATTGTTCATACCTCATATAGTAAATCAGTATTTCCTGACATTCCTCAGATTACTACTCTTTCAGGTGGATTTTTTCCAGGTTTTGCCCTTGGAAAAAATTTGAGATACATTCAACTGGATACCCCCTAGGATGTTCTCAGGCGTAAATATCTAAGAATTGTACCATGTTTAAATGTTTCAAACACAGTGTCAGTAACTTCAAAGAGAATCAGTGCTTTAAATATTAACTGAGACAAATTACAGATGGCCACTGGACTCTTTTAAGTTAGCACTAAATTATATCTGCAATGTCAGGAAGATGGTTGTGATATTTTCATGAAACTTTTTAAGTTTTTTTTCTCTTTTCTTTTTTTTTTTTTTTGAGAGTCTCGCTCTGTCGCCCAGGCTGGAGTGCAGGGGCAGGATCTCAGCTCACTGCAAGCTCCGCCCCCTGGGTTGACACCATTCTCCTGCCTCAGCCTCCCATGTAGCTGGGACTATAGGCGCCCGCCACCATGCCTGGCTAATTTTTTTTTTTTTTTTGTATTTTTAGTAGCGACGGGGTTTCACCGCGTTGGCCAGGATGGTCTCGATCTCCTGACCTCATGATCCGCCCGTCTCGGCCTCCCAAAGTGCTGGGATTACAGGCGTGAGCCACTGCGCCCGTCCTTTTCTTTTTAATAGAACATTCACATTAAGCCAGAACCACTCATTTCTTAAGTCCTGGGGACAGTTAGCATGTATATAATACCTGGGAACCTCTTGTAACTCACTAAATCATGGTGCTCTTCAGTGCTCTGAAATAATAGACGTTAAAACTGACATAAAATACTGGATTTTTTAATTGTGAATTGAGAAAAATTAAAATCTAGGAGAAAATACTAAGTAGAGTGTAGACAATTTTAAATAAAATACAAGATAGTATTTGGTTTATTTGTTAAAAATATATTTTATACTTTACTTTTTTTTCTTCAGTCTTAGAGTTTGAAAGAGTCTATCTTGATAATCTCCCCAGTGCATCCATGTATG
Source organism: Theropithecus gelada (assembly GCF_003255815.1). Classification (NCBI taxonomy): domain Eukaryota; kingdom Metazoa; phylum Chordata; class Mammalia; order Primates; family Cercopithecidae; genus Theropithecus; species Theropithecus gelada. Next base: position 62,794,265 of record NC_037673.1, read on the forward strand.
AGCGCAGTTACATGCATAGAGATGTTATCACCCATGTGGTATGCACCAAGTAAGTCTATCACATTTTTTTACTTTGTTCTGAGAAGTTTATTTAAAAAAAAAAAAAAAAAAAAGCTTCAATTTTGAGGTAGATTTATAGAGGTAATTTTAAAATTTTATAGATTTTTGTTTAATTTCATTAGTTCTGAAATAAAGTCCTACATGTTCTTTCCTATATCATACAAATAATGAATTCTCTAAGACAGAACTCCTTAGTTTATATGTATGTCTTTGGAGATAAATGCCAAGAGGGGAATGAACCAGGTAGTGTCTGAGCTTCCCTGAAGAAGAGGGTACATTAGTTAAGATACGAATAATTGGTACCTGGCCTCTTTGGTACTAGTGGAGAAAATGTGGGCTAAGATACCCTAAGAATAGCAAAGGACCTTCAAAACAGATGAGTAGGATCTTGGAAAAAGGATAATAATAGTACAGGTTGAGCACCCAAAATCTAAAATGCTCCAAAATCCAATACTTTTTGAGTGCTGACATGATGCTCAAAGGAAATGCTCTTTGGAGCGTTTGAGATTTTCTGATTAGGGATGTTCAACCAGCAAGTATAATGTAAATATTCTAAAATCTGAAAAATTGAAACTCCAAAACAATTCTGGTCTGATGCATTTTGGATAAGGGATACTCAAACTGTAGTAATATTATACCATTTGTTGAGCTCATAATATGTCCCAGGTACTGTGCTAAGGCTTTTTCTTTTTTTATCTGTCAAGTTAAGGCTTTTTCATAAATTTTTTTATTTATCATAAGAATAATCTTGTGAGTTAGTACATGCTCTTCATTTTAGAGATGAGGAAACTGAAGTTTAGAGAGGTTAAATAGCATATTAGGCTGCTATTTAAAAGGCAAGGGTTAAATCCTAGAAGACTTTATTTCTTGTACGGGTTTTGAACCTGTGAGCAGGAGAGTAACATCAGATTTATTTTTATTAAAGGACCACCCTGGCTGTGGTGAGATGAATGGATTCAAACAGGTCAAGAATGGATACAGGGAGAGAAGTTAGGAAGCTGATATAGAAATCTGGATGAGATATGGTGGCTTGGATGATACTAGCAGTGACTATGGGAAGTACATGGATTACTTTATGCTTTTGTAGATCAGTCTATTCTTGATGGCTTGAAGACAAATTTAATTTCATATATAAATCTAAATAAAATATTTATATTTCATGAAAAATAGGATAATTCTGACCAAATATTAGCACCTTTTCTAGTCTCAAGTTCTCAGTGTGTTGAACAACATATAGATACTAGCATTGCTGTCGCTCTCTTCTCAAATATTTTTGTTTTGTTTTTTTAACCCACGGCAATGGACGGTAATACAGAGAATATACGTTTTTTGGTTAGGTAGATTGAAAGCCACTCTAGCTATATGGACCTGAGGCAAGTACATTTAACATTTTAAAACTATTTCTTACTTATAAAATGATGATAAAAATACATAGAGTTGCTGTAAAATTACTAAGGTAATATGTACAAAGTACCTGACATATACTGGGTTTCCATAAATGATTTCTATTTTTACATACCTAATAGGAGAGATCCTTCTGTACAAAATCTTTTTGATACTTAAGTAACCAAAATACTTTGTATAGGATATAAAACAAACTTTTGTTGAATTTTGTTGTATGTGAAAGTAGTATGTTTAGATTTACTTATCAGCTACTGACAAATAGTTTATTTTCTTGTGAAAAGACTGTCTATAGGGTAATTTTAGCAATAAGGAATCCAAAGTATAGTGATTCTTAGTGAGATTTTTATTTTAATTTCAAATTTTATTTCAATTCTGATCCTAGCTCTTGAGATTAAACTAAGTGCAGCTGTAACTGTTTTGATATCCAGAAAGGAGCTTCAAAATTTACAGTGTTCTGTAATATAGTGGTCTGCTTAAAGAAAGGTTTTTTTTAAAAAACCCATTATGCAAAAGTCAGATTCTTAGTGAATGATTGCTTTGGGAATACTGAGTGATTCATAGATCTGTTTTAGAAATTAACTTTTAACATTTCATATATGCAGAACAGATTTTATTATTACTGCCAGTCATGATGGACATGTCAAGTTCTGGAAAAAAATAGAAGAGGGAATTGAATTTGTTAAACATTTTCGTAGTCACCTGGGTAAGAATTTCACCTCATTTTCTTGTAGCTCTTTTCTAAACTGTACTAATTAAAGTTTAAATTTTTTAAAATTTTTTCTTTGAATCATGCACATTTATTTTATTGGTATTTACTAGAATGTTTTAATTTCATTTATTGAAATAGGAGTTATTGAGAGTATTGCAGTTAGCTCTGAGGGAGCATTGTTCTGTTCTGTGGGTGATGATAAAGCAATGAAGGTGTTTGATGTAGTGAACTTTGACATGATCAACATGCTGAAACTTGGGTGAGTCTTTTAAAAAGTATATATATTTTAACTTATTGAAGTAATTTGTAAATCAGACTTTATCATTTAATAGGTTATTTCTAAATAGTATATTACCAGATCTTTAAAAAAAAATGTGCCTTTGGGTTTTTCTTGGGAAAGTTAGATACAGTGAACCCTTATAATGTTTGGAAGCATCTGCTCTGGTTTGTTATCAATCACAGAAATTTCTAAACAGCATCATAACAAGGATTCCTTATATGCAAATTGACATTACTTAGTAATATTACTGGAGCTCCGTCATATCTAATTACTGGTACTTACGGTTAACTTCCTTGCTTTACTTATCTCAGTAATATAGAATTGAGTTCCTATAAGGTTTATTTACATTTTTGGAATTAAAGCTATTTATTGGTGATGTTAAACTTTGGAATATATTGATACTAAAACTATGGTTAGATTGTACAGTATTAGGACTGATACTTTGTTTTAAGCATGTCTTTTTTAAGATAACATATTGAATTTATACACATCTAAATAAATGTCAGCTTGAAAGTCATAACAGTGTCAGAAAGTTTTGGGACTTGCCTTAGTCTGCTTGGATGCCATAACAAAAAAAAAAAAACCATAGACTAGGTGACTTAAATACAGAAATCTGTTTTCTCACAGTTCTGGAGGCTCGAAAGTCCAAGATCAAGGTTCCATCAGGGTTTGATTTCTGATGAGGGCTGTCTTTCTTGCTTCTCCCTATGTTCTCACATGGCTGGAGGAAGAAGGAAGGAAGAGGAAAGAGGGAAAGGGAGATCTTTTTTTCTTCTTGTAAGGCCACAAGCCCATCAGATGAGCTCATTAACCTTAATTACCTCCTGAAGACCCTGTCTCTAGAAATTCCAACTGATGGAATTCCAACTGTGGGCTGAATTATGTCCACAATTCAAATAATTTCAAATCTTAGAATTTCCTTCAAAATCAGTTTATGACTTTATGAGCCACTGAAGGAAATCAGTCTCATTATTTATGGTTAGAATGGCACAAACATAGTTACCTGTCTTGATCATCTGTCTTACTCCCCAGGTTTGTTTCCTCAAAGCTTTTCATTCACAAATATTGAACGTTTGCCCTTTGAGAATACTTGGAAGAGTATATTTCAGACTTTGATAGAAATTCTTAAAGAAGAGGTCCAGAAGGTTTTGAGCATCAGCACCATGGTTAGAATAATAGTGTCATTGCCATGTATACATATGTAACAAACCTGCATGTTGTACGCATGTACCCTACAACTTAAATTTTAAAAAAAATTTAAAAAAACAGAAAGAAGGCCAATATGGGTCGAGCAGAGTAAGCAAGAGGACAAGAATATGTGAGGTTGACAGGAGTCAGATCTTGCAGGACTTTGTACCCAAGATAAAGAAATTAGATTTTATTTTTTAAGTATAATAAAGAAATACTGGAAGGTTTAAAAAAAAAAAAGAATAATAGTTTCGCTTCCCAGAATCACTACCTTGAAGGAAACAACATTCATTTTTGAGTGTTTTAGTACAATTGATTAAATCAGTCTGAATTATTTTATGCCTTATTCATCAGGTAGAATGTTTAAAGCTTAGAGTTTTAATATCAAGATTTAGTTAGTAATGAGAGTGTTTTAGGACAGTATTTTTATTTGAAGTATTGCCATAATAAAATATTTGATTTTAAATATTTCAAGAAAGGATTTATAAAGTATACTATTACATGCTAACCTATTTTAAAGTAAGTATACATAGACTGTTGTAGAGAGATCCAAAAAGCAATGTCCCAGAAGGTCTTAGGGTCCAGATGTGATTAAGTTTCCTTATCTGCCCAAGAGAAATAAATGTGCTGCTATATGCAGTTCTCTTCTTGTGTTTTGACAGATTCTCAGAATTATCATTATATTGATGAGGTCAGAAAGACAAAAAAAAGTAACTATTCTTAGCTGTTCCTCCCCATTCTGTGTCTCTGCTACTTTTGAGCAGGGAATCCAAAACTGTCTAAATCACTGGCCAAGACATTTTGGTAGTGGGATAGGGAGGGATTCTTGCTTGTTGTGCTGACCTTTTTTTTCCCCCCCTTTCAATTCTTTACGATTTTAGCTATTTTCCTGGACAGTGTGAGTGGATCTATTGCCCAGGGGATGCAATTTCTTCAGTTGCTGCTTCTGAAAAGAGTACGGGAAAAATTTTCATTTATGATGGCCGAGGAGATAACCAGCCACTTCATATTTTTGACAAACTCCATACATCACCTCTTACTCAGATACGGCTAAACCCAGTTTTCAAAGCAGTAGTGTCTTCTGACAAATCTGGGATGATTGAATACTGGACTGGGCCTCCTCATGAATATAAATTCCCCAAAAATGTGAACTGGGAATATAAAACTGACACTGATTTATATGAATTTGCCAAGTGTAAGGCTTATCCAACCAGCATATGTTTTTCACCGGATGGGAAGAAAATAGCTACTATTGGTTCTGATAGAAAAGTTAGAATTTTCAGGTTTTTAACTGGAAAACTCATGAGAGTCTTTGATGAATCACTAAGCGTAAGTGTAATTTAAATTTAACCATACTTTTCTAAAAATGCTTTATTTTATGCCTTTTCTTGAAAGATCTTTTTTCTACACATAGACATTTAGGTAGACAGTTATTTTTTTTCTTAGCACATTAAAGATATTCAACTGTTTCTATCTTGTAGTGTTGCTCTTTGAAACTCTCTTCTCTAGGGGTTTATGATGTGCGTTTTCCAAGTCAGTTTTGTCTTATTTTTGTGGTTATTTTGTTTTTTACAATTTTGTTTTGTTTGCAAGCTATTCTCTTAAGATCCTCAAAACTCATTCTAGGACCCCTTCTCACTATTCACTCCTGTCCATATGACTACTTCTAAATTTACTTCTCTAGCCTTCTATTACAAGCAAACCTGGTGCTATCTCTTTCTTTTCCTGTCTTCGTAAATGGTGCCAGTATCCATCTAGTTGCTCAAACCAGAAATCTAAGAGTTATCCTTAACTCTTTTACCCTTCTATGCCAATTTTGCTTTCTAAATATAAATACACCAATTTCTTTTCAGCACAGCTGTCACCATAGTTCATGCTCTTTTGCCTGATCTATTGCATGGCCTACTACCTGTATTTATTCTGGCTTCTTCCTAATATCCACTCTGCACCCAGGGCCATCTTTTAAAAGCATATATCTGGTTATGTCATTCCTTTGCCTAGAACTTTTCAGTTAATTCCTTCAGTTCTTGGGATCAAGACCAGAGTCATGGCTTACCATGATGTGAAACCATAAGTCACTGTTCTCCCTGCCTCTTATTCTGCCATTTGGGCCTTCTTTTTATTTCTTGAACATGCGTCCCACCACAGGACCTTTTTATAAGTTGTTTCCTCCACTTGGAGTGAGGCCCTCCCTCCCTCCTCATATTCCTCCGTTACCTATTGAACTGGTACTTCAAATTTCAAATGAAGACTCACTTCCCCTGGGAGGCTTTGACTGTTCATCCTGTCTTGCATAGTTTGGGTTATTTTTGTTTTGTTTTCTTTTTCTTAATTATTTTCTGAGATAAGAGTCGCACTCAAGTGCAGTGGCATGATCCAGCTCATTGCAGCCTCCGCCCTCTGTTCAAGCGATTCTTCTGTCTTAGCTTCCCAAGTAGCTGGGACTACAGGCGCGTGCCACCACGCCCAGCTAATTTTTTTTTTTTTTTTCAGTAGAGATGGGTTTCACCATGTTAGCCAGGCTGGTCTTGAACTCCTGGCCTCAAGTGATCTGCCTGCCTTGGCTTCCCAAAGTGCTGGGATTACAGACGTGAGCCACTGTGCCAAGCCAGCAGAGGTTTTTTTTAATGTGACTATAGCTCACTCTTTCTTTTAGAGCATTTGATATGGTCATATTATTTGATTAATGTGTATCACCTCCAGTAGACTAAGCCCTGTGTGATGATTTAGCTCATGATTCTAACTCCAACAGTAAAAACATTACCTCACACAGAGTTATTCAAATATCTTGAAAGAGTGACTCTAGCCATCACTTGTTAGACTGCTAACAAGAATTTGTTACAGCATGTAGTTGTGGAATAAGAGTTTTTAATCCATGCAATTCAATGGTTTTTGTGATTGCAACTATTGCTATCAAGTGGTTCTCTGAATCCGAGGCTATCCGGATTGAACCTTTGTTGCAGTGTTTACTATATGACATTGTCAATTCTTTTGTCCTTGGCAGTGACCAATTTGCATTGGATTCCCTGCTGTAACTTCTTCATAAATTGTCAACTCTTCCTAGTGGCCCTTTTGAGTTGGTAGCACGTGGTAATAAATGAGTTGGTTGTCTGTCTGTCTGTCTGAAGTAATATAATTCCAGACAAATGTGAAGATCTGTTTGCCAGCCAAATTATCCTCATGACACATTTTCTTGTTGGAAGAAGAGAGCTTTCCACTCTGCTTTTAAGGAGAAACATTTATTGGTAATACTTTCTTTAATGGTGGCAGATAACTAAATATAACTTGCAATTTAAATAAAATTTTAAAACTCTATTAACTTGCAGCTCGTCCAAGATCCCTTAGGCAAAGGAATATTCAGAATCTAGTCTCTGGACACACGTTTCTTAACACACATACTCTGAGCTGCTCAGTTCACTCTATTTGCTCATTGTTGTCTTCAACATTTGTTTAAATGATTGGCCTGAGGTGACAAGAAGTCAGTAGTAGAACTTAAGACAGAAGTGGAGATTCAGAATGAGAGCTTGCCAAAAAAGCCAACGATCAGTTAAATTACTTACAGTGCTAGTGACTAGTAAATGACTGGAGTCTCAAGGAGGTGGTAGTGGAGGAGGGTAGTTTCTAACCAATCAGAATCCTACTTTAACAGAAAAGCAATTGAATGGGATGGTGTGAGTTATCTTTTAGTATTTATTAACCAGGGTCACTGTATATGGCTGTTCAGTTGGCGTATCACATAAGCCCTGCTGTGAAGTCTAGAACACTCTAAAAAGATTCTGATCAGATACTTACCAGGTTGGATAACATTTATGGAATACTTACATATGGACAGATGACCACTTACAGACCTTATGCCTTAAAAACTGAGTCTTCTCTCCAGCAGAAATGATCATTGGCCCTTCCCTACAAAATGTGTAGTCCAGCATCCTAGGCTATTCCTGGCACATAAATAAGCAGCGTAATATGTATCAGTCTCTCTGTCTTTGAGACTAGAGACAAAAAAACCTAACAACTAGGCTTTCTAACTGTTCTGTAAGACCTTGACCTTGTGCTTATACCCTAACACACGTACCTCTTTTTGATTCTTTGAGTTTTGTATATTGTTCTAACCTTATCTAGAAAACACAAGATTTTGGTTGATGTAATCAGGAAATAAGGATAGAATTAGATGGGACAGAAGTCTGGCTTATTTTCATCTACAATGGAGAGCTATTTTTGAATGCTGCTGTTTGATGCCCAGATTGTGTAGAAAACAATATAAAGATCATTATCTTCTTCTGGAAGGTTCATAATATGTTCATACAGTTAGAGATGTGATGCCTATCTTGAAATTTGTGTAATATCAAAAGTAAACCAATTTTCCAAACTCTAAAGGACACTCATAGAAATAGTCATGTCTACTAAACCACATGTACCTAATGGTAATCTCACTGCCCTGTGTCAAAATAACTTGAAACATTTTCTGAAATATCATGAATTTGTTATAAATTAGTGAGATGAATTCATTCAGCAAAAATTGAGAGCTTGTTATATGTCAGGCACATAACCTTGCACAAGGACCTCATAGTCTATAGCTGCATTATCCAATATAAATAGTTACTAGCCATGTGTCTACTGAGCTCTTGAGAGATGGCTAGTCCAAACTGAGATATGCTGAAAGTGTAAATACAAGGTTTCAAAGACTTAATATTTTTTTAAAAGAATGTAATCTATCCCAATTTTTTATATTGTTAATGTTGAGATGATATTCTGGATATTTTGAGTTTAATCAAACATTAAAATGAAATTCATCGGTTTCTTTTATTTAATGTAACTACTAGACACTTTAAAATTACATATATGGCTTGCATTATATTTCATTGGAAAGTGCTACTCTGTGACTTTTAAAAGGCAGCAGATGTATTCTGTAGAGAAACCAGTAGTTATATTAACCAACTGGGTTTTGTTTTAAATTAGAAGAACCAGTTACCATTTTGAAATACGATTTTTTTTTTTTTTTTTTTTTTGAGACGGAGTTTCACTCTGTCACCCAGGCCGGGGTGCAGTGGCGCGATTTCGGATCACTGCAGCGTCCGTCTCCTAGGTTCAAGCGATTCTCTTGCTCCAGCCTCCCGAGTAGCTGGGATTACAGGCACACATCACCATGCCCGGCTAAGTTTTTACATTTTTAGTAGGGATGGGGTTTCACCATGTTGGCCAGGCTGTTCTTGAAATGACCTCAGGTGATCCACCTGCCTTGGCCTCCCAAAGTGCTGGGATTAGAGGCATAAGCCACCACGGCCTGAAATACTATTTTTTAGTGATTGCACTTACTAATGTCTATTTCATACTGTTTAGAATCCCTCTTAAGAAGTACAAACGGTTAGTGGCTCTTAATATGTATTCTGCTTCTATTTAAATTCTCATTGCATATATAGATAGATGGGTTGATACAGATATAGGTGTATAGAGATTTTGTTACTAAATGGTTTATTTCTTAGATGTTTACTGAACTGCAACAGATGAGGCAGCAGTTACCAGACATGGAATTTGGCCGACGAATGGCTGTAGAACGTGAGTTGGAGAAGGTTGATGCTGTAAGATTAATTAATATAGTTTTTGATGAAACTGGACACTTCGTGCTATATGGAACAATGCTGGGCATTAAAGTTATAAATGTAGAGACAAACCGGTAAGCTTTAATATGAGGTATTTTTTATAAAAATGTGTTTGTGGGGGACCGTTTCCTCCATCATGGGAACAGTGGGAGTATTGTTTGTTCCAAGACAAGTGGAATGGCCCCAAATATCTAAACTTAACCAAATGTTTTGACTGGATTTTTCTGTGGTCTGTTGGTTGTTTATATTCTTATGTAGAAGTTTCCACTCATGTTTGTAAAAGAAATGGAAAGAAGATATGCATAGTTTCAAGTTGTTGTGTGTTTTTTTTAACAAGTTTGTCTGTCTTTTGCTTATTGATTTAAATTAGCCTGGTTCATGTTAAATGTTGCCAAAGATTTTAACCACAGAATTCAGCATTACATCCTGCTAGACATAAAATCAAAAGTTAAAAATGCATGAAACCACAGTAAGCCTTTTTTGTGAAAACAGTCCATTTGGTCTTAGTACAGAATAGCTACAGATACTCTCACTGAATGTAAATGAACAGAACTTAATATTTTAAGGAGAAAAAAATGTGCTGTACATTTCCATGTATAAACATATTTATATTGTAGTTCTTGGCAATACAAAATCTTTGAAGTTTTGCAGAACAGTTAACAGACATGGAATTTTAATAAGAATAGGTTAAAACTGTATAAACAAATGACTGATTATTTTTAATAGACCTTACTTTTTTGAACAGTTTTAGGTTCACAGCAAAATTAAGAGGAAGATACAGAGATTTCCCATGTACCCTCTGCCCGAACACATACATAGCCTCCCCGTTATCAACATCCCCCACCAGAGTGGTACATTTGTTACCATTGATGAACCTACGTTGACACATCATTATCACCCAGAGTCCATAGTTTACATTAGGGTTCACCCTTGGTGTTGTATATTCTATAGGTTTGGAGAAATGTATATAAAAGTATCCACCATTATACTATCATACAGAGTAGTTTTACTGCCTTCAAAATCCTCTGCTCTGACTGTTCAACCACTGATCTTTTCACCATCTCCATAGTTTTGCCTCTTCCAGAATGTGACATAGCTAGAATCATATAGTATATAGTCTGTCCAGATTGGCTTCTTTCAGTAATATGCATTTAAGGTTCTTCCATGCCTTTCCACAGCTTGATAGCTCATTTCTTTTTAGCACTGAATAATACTCCATTGTCTGGATGTACCCAGTTTATCCATTCACCTACTTATAGACATCTTGGTTGCTTCCGAGTTTTGGCAGATATGTGTAAAAGCTGCTATAAACATCTGCATACAAGTGTTTGTGTAGTCATTTCAGCTCCTTTTGGTAAATATCAAGGAGCACAATTGTTGGATCATATGATAACGGAATGTTTAGTTTTGTAAGAAACAGCCAAACTGCCTTTAGAAGTGGCTGTACTCTTTTGCATTCCCACCAGCAATGAATGAGTGTTCCTGTCACTCCACATCTGTGCCACCATTTGGTAGTCAGTGTTCCAGATTTGGGCCATTTTAATAGATGTGTAGTGGTATCTTGTTTTAGTATGGATTTCCCTGGCAACATATGAGGTGGAATATCTTTTCATATGCTTATTTACCATCTGTATATCTCTTTGATGAAGTATATGTGAAGGTCCTTGGGACATTTTGTAATTGGGTTGTGTTCTTAATGTGTTTTAAGAGTTCTTTGTATGTATAGATTTTTTTTTTAAGAGTTCTTTATATATTTTGGATAACAGTCCTTTATGAGCTGTTCTCCTAGTCTGTGACTTTTCATTCCCTTGATTGGTTTTGTTGTTGTTATTTTTTATTGAGACAGAGTCTTGTTCTGTCACCCAGGCTGGAGTGCAGTGGCACGATCTCGGCTTACTACAACCTCTGCTTCCTGAGTTCAAGCAATTCTCGTGTCTCAGCCTCCCTAGTAGTTGGGATTACAGGTGCCTAACACCATGCCTGGCCAATTTCTTGTATTTTTAATGGAGACGGGGTTTCACCACGTTGGCCAGGCTAGTCTCAAACTCCTGACCTCAAGTGATCTGCTTGCCTCGGCCTCCCAAAGTGCTGGGATTACAGGTGTGAGCCATCATGCCTGGCCTCATTTCTATTTTTTAACCTGAAAATTATAGCTGCCTACCAGTTTCAATTGATAGCTTTTGGGGGGTAGAGAAACACTTTTTAAAAACTTCCACAAGTTATGTTGTACTTAGATAAGATAGTTGATTCCCAGCTTTTATCTGTAAAGTTGTTGTAATTGGAATTAACTTCGGTTATTTTGTTGTATAAAAAACATTGTTATATTTTTAGGTGTGTGCGGATTTTAGGCAAACAAGAAAATATTAGAGTGATGCAATTGGCTTTGTTCCAGGGGATAGCCAAAAAGCATCGTGCTGCAACTACTATAGAGATGAAAGCTTCTGAAAATCCTGTTCTTCAGAATATTCAAGCTGACCCAACAATAGTCTGTACATCATTCAAAAAGAATAGATTTTATATGGTATGTATAAGTACTAGGAGATTAGACCATAATGTTCCTTCTAGTTTGGTTTGACTTTTCTTTGTTTGTACCTTCAACTGAAGAGAATGTTGGCACTAACAGCAGACTTCCTAAACAACTAGAATACAATCTTATATTAATATTGTAGAATTTTAAACTAGGAGTTGATTTTAAGTATTTCTGTACTGTTTTCCATCATGTTTTGAACATTTTTCAACCTCGCTTCCACAACTGTTTGTGTTGTTTAAGATGGTAGGAAGTTAGTGGTTATAGTCATAATTACATCCAAAATAGTTTCACTGTGGGATTTTAAAATTTCTTTTTAGTTTTATTTTTTAGCCTTTACTCTTGAAATTTATCTCCCCCAAATTAGCACAGCTTCCTTCAAATGTATTTCCTTTTTTACCTTTTGACTTTTATTTTAATGGTGCTGCCTTGGAATTATATATTCCTGTGGAATTTTTTTTTTTCTCTGAAGAACTAAAAATACTTTGCATGTTAACTAAGACTGAGATAGTTAAAATCAAACTACTACGCCATATAGCACAATTTTATTTGTTCATCCAAGCAGGAAAATCAGAAGTATAGAGATCTCTGCCCTTGCATTCTATCCTTCACATTGCAATCAGAGAACTTTTTAAAACCCAAACGTGACTCTTATTTTCTGCCTAATGCCCTTCAATGGTGCCCCAGCTATCTATGCTGGCTGGCCCTCCTCACTTTTATAGCTTTATCTTTCTTCATTTTTCATTCATTTGCTACAGCAACCATACTGAACTTATTCACAGTAGTTGAGTGTGCTTTTTAAACTCTGGGCCTTTGCACAGGCTATTCATTCTGCCAGCCATACACTTCTCTCCAACTCCTAACTCATTCTTCAAGTCTCAGTTTGGAAGCCCCCGTTTTTTTTGTTTTTTTTCTTTTGGAGATGGTATCTTGTTCTGTTGCCCAGGCTGGAGTGCAGTGACGTGACTTTGGCTCACTGCAGCCTCTGCCTCCTGGGTTCCAGCGATTCGCCTGCCTCAGCCTCCTGGGTAGCTGGGATTACAGGTGCATGCCACTACACCCAGCTAATTTTTGTATTTTCAGTAGTGACAGGGTTTCACCATGTTGGCCAGGCTGTTCTTGAACTCTTGACCTCTGGTGATCCACCTGACTCAGCCTCCGTAAGTGCTGGAATTACGGGCGTGAGCCACCGTACCCAGCCTAGAAGCCCTTTTTAACATTAAGTCTGAGTTAGGTGTGCCTGCTTATGTTTCTCCTTTGCTTCCCCGTCATATGATGTGTCACACTTTTTGTGTGAACATCGATTATTTCTTTTGTCTCTGACGCTGTGCTCTTCTTCTGAAGATAAAATCCATAAATACAGGCACTATGTCTTCTTCACTGTTAAATCCAGAAAGTTAAGAAAATGACTAACACATTATAATATATTCATTCATTCCTCCAAAATATTGTAAACTGTTGTAATGCTATTAAGGTTAACAGCATTTGATAAATGTATGAAGTAGCAGTTTCTCTACCTCAACAAACCTTCCAACTAAATGGGTAAATTCTTTTAAGATGAGAATTTAATTTACAACTTTCAAAATCGTTACTAAAAATTTATTAGTATATGAAAGAAAAAAATTAATCGTTTTTACCTGTAATTTAACTTTGTTATGAAGTAAAAATTACCCATAAAAGATAATTCTTGGCCAGGAATGGTGACTTACCCTGTAAATCCAGCACTTTGGGAGGCCAAAGCAGGCAAATCACTTGAGCCCAGGACCAAGAGCTGCCTGGGCTACATAGCAAGATCTCATCTCTACAAAAAATTTAAGAAGCTAACCAGGCACGGTGGTGTGCACATGTGGTCTCAGCTATGCTGGAAGCTGAGGTGGTAGGATCTCTTGAGCCGAGGAATTCGAGGTTGCAGGGAGCTATGATCACACCACTACACTTCAGCCTGGGTGACAGAGCAAGACCCTATTGCTAAACAAAAAGAGGCAAAAAAAGATACTTCTTGATATACACAAAAAACATATATACTAATTTTCCATCCACTTTATTCAAAAAACTTTGTTGTATTTTTTCTTTTCCAAGTTTACTTGTATGTTGATTAAAATGTATATATTCATTATAAAGTTTGAAAAAATAGAGAAACAAAATGGTCATTCACTGTAGCTTTATACAGCTAATATTGTTATGAATTTTCTTTGAGTCTTACTAGTACATATTCTTAAGCAAAACTGAAATGGTATGCATATATATGAATTTTGTGTCCCATTTTTCAGATCCAACATCATGAAATAAAAGTATAATTTTACAAATCCATATATGAGCTAAATCATAACTTAAAAAAAAATCATATAAACAAATAGTACAACAGACATGCCATTCTTTTGAAAACTAGAGAATAGGATGTTAAGGTGATAGCATCCTAACTTGGTTGTTTATTTGGAATCTATCCAAGCAGATCAAGGAATGACATTAGGCAAGATGGAGGCGCTAGCTTTACGTTCCCATAATTAAGTTGACATCAGATAGAGGTTGCTCAGGAGAGAGCATTTCTACTTAAAGTAAAATAAACAGGCCTTGAGAAGTCCAGAGTTTGAACAACTGAAAGGTTTTTCTCAATTCTTCCTAGACCCCGAGGATCTGAGATGTCTACAACTTCACTGAAAATTTTCATTCTTTCTCCTATGCTTCAGGGTTTAGATAGGTCAGGTGGGACTGCGGGAAAAAAAAATTAAGGATCCATTACTGATTCATTTTTGTGAATCCTTTTTCTACCTAGCATGAGGTCCTGCTCATAGTAGTAATAACAACTGTTAATATGTATATAGTACCCTCTATGTATTAGGTAGTGTTCTCCAAGGACTTAATATCTATTTGTTTAATCTTCACAACTACCTTCATTGCAAGGTAGGTACTGTTATCATCATATATGAATGACGGAAGAAATGAATTCACATCCCCAAAGTTGCAGAATTGGAATTCAAATCCAAACAATCTAAATAATGAAGTGAGCAATAAACAGGTGGCACGTTAGGCCTTACTAGAAGGCATAAGTTGAGAGCTACCACAAATGAAACAATTACTCTTGTTAAATGTTTGCCCAAGAAAATTTCTACCCAAAAGAAATTAAATTCCATTTGAAATCAATGTGTTCAGTATGTTATGTGGATCATTTTCATATTATACAATGTAAAAATAATTTAATTGCCTGACACATCCTGTGATGGGAAATGATTCCTGAAATAAGGATTCTGATGTGAATTCTTACATTTCTTAAGTACTTAATTAGAAATTCTATTGTTCATAAAATTTTTACCAGATGAAAACTTTAATTTGTTCACTCACTTTTTACTTTCCTCCTCGAGTTTACCAAACGAGAACCAGAAGATACAAAAAGTGCAGATTCTGATCGAGATGTTTTTAATGAGAAACCTTCTAAAGAAGAAGTCATGGCAGCTACTCAAGCTGAAGGACCTAAACGAGTTTCGGATAGTGCCATTATCCACACCAGCATGGGAGATATTCACACCAAACTTTTTCCTGTTGAGTATGTATAACTGTTTGTATTGGCTTACGTAATTAAGAATGTAAATGTGTATATCTGAAGAAACCATGCAACTTAAAATTCCCGTTACTTTGACTTAAGGAATTTTGAAGAAATGTTTGATAAAAAACATCTATTCCTGATCTTTCTGATAAGTGTTATGGTAGAAAATGAAAAATTTTTATACATATATACTTCATAGGTTCATTACGAAGACAAAATATATTGGCTATGAAAGTGCTGAGTGTAAACTGTAAAGTGATATACAAATGTGTTAACAGCACATCTCTAACAGCACAAACTCTAGGTTTTATGGATTGCTTTGCTTTCCTCTCAAAGCAAATCCTTAAGAGAAGGATAATTATGTTTCCTTACGAACAGTTGCTAGATACCTATCTCTTTATAGTTTCAATAGCTCTGTGTTTTAAAAGTGAACTATAAGCTGGGTGCAGTGGCACGCACTTGTAATCCCAGCTATTCAGGAGGTTGAGACAGGAAGATCAGTGGAGGCCAGCAGTTTGAGACTAGCCCAAGCAATATGGCAAGATCCTGTCTCCTAAAAATTTTTTTTTTTTATTAGCTGGGCATGGTGGCATGCACCTATATTCCTGACTCTGCTAGAGGCTGAGGTCAAAAGATGTCTTGAGCCCAGGAGTTTGAGGCTGCAATTAGCTATGGTCACACCACTGCACTCCAACCTGGGCAACAGAGTGAGACTCTGTTTCTACAAAAACAAATTACAACCAAAACCGTAAGGACTTCAATTGAAAAAAAGGTGAACGGTTTTCTGGACAGTTTAAAAGATTTTAAAATTAACATACAATGTCAAATACAGTAGAGTATTTCGGGCCATTCTTGACCCAAAAAATGACATCTTTTACAACACTTTTACTTAAAAGTTATTAATATTTTGAATATGAATGTTTTGTACCATATCTTGGTACTCAACAAATAACTAGGCAGTTCTCAAATCTTGGACACTCAGTTTAAGTGCTCAAAACCCATGTGCTCTTCGGCCTTGTTTGCTGATGTACTTGGGTACAAGATTCTCTTGGTTCATCCATTTCCAGCTCTTAGAAGTATTACATGGTAATGGACCATATGAAATAATTGCATAATATCAGTTAATATTATTGAGAAAGCTTCATACTCTGAGTGAGACTGTCATTTAAAGTTGAATGAATTTAGATGTCATTTCTATGATTAAGGTTTTGGCCAAGAATATGTCGTTGTAAGAAAATGACCTTTCCCAGGAACTTAACCTGTACTACTACATGCAGACCTATAATACTATATGGAGTAAACTAACTTAAGATGTTGGGCCAGGTGCAGTGACTCAGGCCTGTAATCCCAGCACTTTAGGAGGCTGAGGCAGGAGGATCTCTTGAGCCCAGAAGGTCAAGATCAGCCTAGGCAATATAGTGAGACCCTATCTCTTAAGAAAAAACATATTTTTAAGGTGTTGTGGCTGTATTGTTTTTTTTCTTTTCTTTTCTTTTCTTTTTTTTTTGAGATGGAGTCTCGCTTTGTCGCCCAGGCTGGAGTACAGTGGCGCGATCTCGGCTCACTGCAAGCTCCGTTTCCTGGGTTCACGCCATTCTCCTGCCTCAGCCTCCCAAGTAGCTGGGACTACAGGCGCCCGCCACCACGCCCAGCTAATTTTTTGTATTTTTAATAGAGATGGGGTTTTCACTGTGTTAGTCAGGATGATCTGGATCTCCTGACTTCATGATCCGCCCATCTCGGCCTCCCAAAGTGCTGGGATTACAGGCGTGAGCCACCGCACCTGGCCAGCTGTATTTTTTTTAACTGCTAAATGACCTTGAAATCTTAGTACTGTCAAACTCAAATATTAGTTAAGCAGTCATGTTCTAAAGATAACGAAGTTAAACAATAAGAATATACTACTTACATACCCCTCCATGCTTGTCCTGAGATTAGAGGTTATAAAAAAAAAAAAAAAACTGTCCTTCTGAAACATTCAGAAGACATAGAACATCATTAGGAAGCAGAACTGCAAAGAAAACTGTTTTAAGATGCTCTGAATAGGTTTCATATTGGTAATATATGTCTTAATAGGTGCCCTAAGACAGTGGAAAACTTCTGTGTTCACAGCAGAAATGGTTATTATAATGGGCATACATTTCACCGTATAATTAAGGTAAGTTACACAAATTTCATGTGATTTAAGAAATACTATATTATTACATAGCAAGAGATTTAAGTGCAAGGAATCTTCTCTCATGCTTACCAGTTTAGTGGAAAGGAACAGGAAAAATATACTATGGAAGCCAAAGGAGGAGTGGATGGTCATAAATATCAACATCTAGAATCAACAGGAATAGTGGCATGATTACCTGTTTAGAAACACTGAAGCAATATTTTGTCAGCAGCTAAAGGGTAAGATAATGAATAAAGGGTCATGCTGAGATAACATCAGTAACCTAGGTAACATGTTTGTAGTGGCTAGATAGGGTCTAGATCTAGAAGATACGATTTTTCAATCATAGAGGAGCCACAGTGCCATCTGATCTGTGAGAACCTGTAATATACCAGAGGAGGAGAGAGAACTCAGCCCCTGGATTTTGTTGAGCAGCTTTCCATAAAGTGGATGGGACAGTGATACAGTGCTTGGTTTCTGGCAGGTCAGAAATGGCAGGATGGAAAGTCAGATCTCAGGGTCCTAAAGGAATTAGTGAAAAGGCTTTCCAGGAAATCCAGAGTATTTCAGGAAAGGGAGAGGGAGAAGAGGAGGGCAATTATATAAACCATAAAATAACATACAGATCCTAAAATTTATAGTATTAACTGGCTTTATTTAGGTTATTGGGAAAGATAGAACATGTCTATAAATGAGAAGAGGACCTTTCAATCAAGGTGGTGGTTGAGCAATGGAAGTACATCATCCAAATTTAAGTGTAAGGGTTTAATCAAATCACTTTATAGTGACAGTTAATATTACACTGAATACATAGCACTCTTGGCAGAAATAAAACTTCAAAGTATACGTATATAGAAAAGGACAGTGTAATGTTTTTGTGTACTTTCTGTTAAGGGCTTCATGATTCAGACAGGAGATCCAACAGGTACTGGTATGGGAGGAGAAAGCATATGGGGAGGAGAATTTGAAGATGAATTTCATTCAACATTACGACATGACAGACCATACACACTCAGCATGGCTAACGCGGGATCAAATACTAATGGATCCCAGTTTTTCATAACAGTAGTACCAACAGTAAGTACAATATCATTGTTTATAAACTAGAGATTGATAGGTTATGATGTAAGAGAGTGAACTCAGTAGAAGAGCTGCATTATTCTGTATTTTCTGCATTATTTATATCATCTACAGAATACAAATATGAAAATGATTGAGAAGAAAATATAAAATTATGTGACTAATCAGTTTAGACTTGGTAAAACAAAACTTCCACTGTAGTAAGAAATACAATGGACTACAATTCAAGATACTTGAGTTTCAATGTCAACTTTGCCTCTACTTGATGATGTAACCTAAAATCAATTATTTCACCTCTGTGGGCCTATTTCCTCATCTTCAGAATACAAGGATTAGAGTATATGAATTCACAATTTTGAGACAATTTCCCCCACATTTTAGTATCTCTGAAATCAGAATACAACTCATAATCAATTACATTTTAGATTTGATGAAATACAGTTTAAGGTAACCTCGCTCTATTGCTATGCAGTAACACAAAATTATAAAAATTACCTACTTTTTGTTTTAGAATTAAGCACTAAGTGATGAAGAAAGGAAAAATATTTATAACTACCATCTGCCAGGCACATAGTTTCACGTAGTATTCACAGTACTTCTAGTATCGGTATCCCCAGTTTTCAATAATAGATGAAGAAACAGACATGATTAACTTGCCAAAAGGTCAAGTAGCCAAGCTAGCATTTGAACTCCCATCTGTCTAATGCCAAAGTATGTGCTGCTTAAACTATTTCAAACTGCTTCTGAATAGACTGTTCAGGTAAGAGTGCTCCAGAGACCTTTTAAATTCTTAGCCACAATTCTGTAAGCCATGTGAAGTAACTTACCTTTAGGGAAGATCTTCCATTTCCCTTTGGTCTGAAAGATGCAGATATTTAATTAAATATTATACTATGCTTCTATTTTTTTTTAAATACACTGGAAGTAACTTTTAAAAGCTGCTACATTTTTATTGCTAAGAAATTATTGTACTTCTTTTTAAATATATGCTAAAGGGGAGCCCACACTTAAATTCTCTTTAATTTGCTCAACCGGAGGATATAATTTAAAGAAATTGGGGTTTACCAAGATTTTCCATTTGTCCTCCAACACAGCCTTGGCTTGATAATAAGCACACAGTATTTGGACGAGTGACTAAAGGAATGGAAGTTGTACAGAGGATCTCCAACGTCAAAGTCAATCCCAAAACAGATAAGCCCTATGAGGATGTCAGCATCATAAATATTACTGTCAAGTAAAATAAGATGTGTTTTAATGTACTTGCAAATAAAAATGCAATATTAAACAGATTATTTTACATTAGGGAGCTTAGGACTTGCTGAATATACAGATCATGTTTCAAAGATACAATATTATATTTTTGTATTTTTTATTAAAGGCTATTTTTTAAAAATTACCTTTGACTTTTCTTGCAATATTTCTAATCCTGGGAGGTGATAAATTGAAATGGACTAAACTCAGGCAAACAGCACTCATTATAGGTAATTGCTAATGAGCCTCAAATTAAATATTAAATAATTACGACACTCTCCCCCACCCCCTTTCCACATGGTTTTCTTTTCACTGTCAACCACAATCCACAAATAGGTGAGCACAATACAGTGAGATCTTTTCAGACATCAAGACCACATTCACATAACTTTTATTATAGTATACTGCTATAATTATTCTATTTTATTGTTGTTAATCTCTTACTGTGCCTAATTTATAAATTAAACCTTATCATAGATATATATATAGGAAAAAACAATATATATGGGGTTTAGTATCATCTGAAGTTTCAGGCATCCACTGGAGGTCTTAGAAGGTATCCTGTGCAATGACAACCCTATTAAATGACGACAGTGGTACACACCTGTGCTTTACTTTTTGAATACATGCCAGATACTCTGCATGTTTAGAGGAGTGCAGATCCCTCCTCCAAGAAAAAATACTAGGATCTGATATTATATGTCATTTCCTTTGTTTTGCAAGGTTTTAATGCCAAATATTTTAGTCTTTTGATAATTGTTTAATAAGTAGTGGTAAGTAAAGCCTCAATAAACAAGAAGTTACTTTGGTTAAAGTGTTATATTCCTTAATAATTATGAAATATTCTTTCAAATGAAAGATTCAGAATAAGTGAATACCCGAGTCCTTGGTTTATTGTATGCACGTTGATTATTATTTCAGATTATTTTTCTAACATAGGTAAAGAGTTTTTTCTGTCCTCAAGTTATATCTTTAGAAAATATACCATTAAGAAGTATACATAAAAATTTTGCTATCTAACAATGGAGAGATTAGTAGAAATTGGAGCAGTAAAATAATATAAGCACAAATTCTTATACTGATTTCTTCACTTACGCTTATAACTTAGTTCGTAACTATTAAGACCCACTGCTTCGATTCCAGAAAGACTCTTTCAGAAACTTACAGGAAGAACATGCTCAACAGACCTATGTAGGGAATTTATATTCTGAAGTTTTAAATCTGCTTAAACTTTTCCTTCTATTGATCAGCAGGATTCTTTCCTTTATTTATTTTGTGCTACAAACTTGTGAAATAGGAGATTATGCCAGATTGTGCTCCTGTAATGTATGCTCCTTTTTAAAAGTAGAACTTAAAGTTGGACATGAAAGTGACTTTTCAATGTGACATTTACTGTTTCTTTCTAATTTTAGTTGTTTAGACTTACCTACCTAGCTTTATTCATTCCTAAAAATTTAATCTAAATTTTTGGTAATATTGCCACCAAGTGGTGATGATGCCTCATTCCCCAACAAATACAATTATTTTGCTTTGAGTGAAAACCATATTTGACTAATGAATTTTTCCATTAATGCTAAAAACTTAAGTGGCAGACCTAAAAACATACATTGTCCATGTCTTTTTAAAAGCATGTTTTAAGTTATCAGGATATAATTTCATTCTTATTCATTAGTCCTTTTCATCCTTTATTCTTTTAGGGAAGAATACAGCTGTCTTCTTCCCTGCTACCACTTTGCCAGTTGAGAAGTATCCTAATGTTACATAAAAAGCCTTTCTCTTAGCAGTATTAGTTCATGAGCTGTGGCTAAGTTTTGCAAGCCATTTTCTAAAATGATCATTTAAAATGCTGTGTTTTCTTATGAAACAAGTTTACATTTAAAATTTAAAAGGCAGTAACAAAGTTTCACTTTGTTAATGTAAAACTTTAGCTCCGCCTTCAAAACACTATGGTTATATTACTTATTTAAATATGGCCTGCACATCACTTCTCGGCCTTTTGGCTAAGATCAAGTGTAGTATCTGTTCTCATAAGTAAATGTGGCCTATGTTGCAAATTCAAAACATTATTTCTAAAATTTTGCTGTATCAAATAAACTGTATCTCAAATTTGACAGGCATGTCAACCCATACCCATTTTGTTTTATTTTCTCTCAACCACAGCACAAATAATGACTTCTTAAATTGGTTACTAACTACTACTAATACTAGATAGATGGTTCAAGAAAGAGACTTTCAAGAATGATAAGACTTCTTAAAAATGATCTTAACATTTTATTGCTGTCTATACTTATCATATATGTAGTGCAAATAATGGCTTCTGATGGTTATAAAGCATTCCTGAATTATAGACTAGGGCTATACACTTGACATATCTGCTTTATATAACCATACAGTAATATTTAGACCTAATACAGAAATTCAGAGCTATTAGGAAAATTTCTAATATACTGTATTTAAAACAGCTGTCTTAGTTTCCCAGGGGAGACTAGCACAGTCTTAACTAATGATTAGTGAAATAATACAACCACAACCACAAATAGTAATAGGAGCTTGAGGAAAATATTTCTTTAAAAAGGAATCACACACAAACACCTACCGTTATACATACATTATAATCAGGTATAGGCACAATTTTTAAATTGTGTTCAGTTATATGCTAACAATGCATTACAAAGTTTAGCAAAATTGGTGAAAAGGGAAGCAAGTTCACCTTAGTGTTACACTTTTTTTTTCTTCAATTAACTAGTACAGTTCAAGTTCTCACAAGCAATACAACACCTTTTTTATTTTTCACAGTTATTGAAATCAGTCAAATATTAAATAATTTAATTCAGAAGTATTATTTATGCACACAAACTACACTTGTAACAGCATGACCTTTTACCTGAAAAATAAAGGATGAAATATTATATTTACTTATTTACATATTGCCCATAACACTGATAGGCTTTTTTTTTAATGCTTTGTTTTTTAAAAGTTGTATTGTTTTTAAACAAACAAAAATAGATTTGAAAAGACTGAACCAAAACAGTGCTACCAAAAAGTCACATCTTGTTACCAGACATCACTGTCCTTATAACAATTCAACTAATGAGATTTAAGATTTAACTTCATCCTAATGTATCAGAACATTTAAAAAAAACACACACACAAAATCTCAATGTACCTATTTAAATAAATCGTGCTTCCATAGTAAGAGAGTATCCTTTAAAAATGAAAAACAGTAAAGAGCACACATTTTTATTTACTCACAACACTGAATAGTTAATGTAAACTTTTTGAATTTTTTTTTTTTCCTTTAGACATTCTTCCTCTAGAGTAACTTTTCAAGGCCTTTTCATGAAGAGCCTTAAGTTTTATTGTCAAAATAAATGCACTTATTTTGGGAAACAGTTTGAAGTAAGTAATAAGCATTCCCCACTGTACTAACAACTTCTCTTAAAGTTCGTTTTCAATTTAGGTCACTAGCTTTTACATAAAGCCAACCCTGGTTCTGTGTAACTTACTACATTTTACCTATAGTCATTCCCACAAAGGATGCAGTATTATATTAGAAAGAAATATTACTTTAAATATGTTGAAAATAGAAGGACCAATTTAGAACTCTGACCTAGGTTCAGTCCTGAAAATGGGTCTTTCATAAATGAAGATCCAATTACTTTCACAGTTTTATTACTGTTCAGTTTATTACTAATCTGACAAGCCTAATTAGGTAACAATTCACTCTGTCTCACTGTGTTTTATACAAAATGCTGTAGGAGAAAGTTAATAAAACACTATATAAAATATTAATTTTCTATACCTTATAGTTCTTAGCATTAAAGGTGTTCTGTTAACTCTGAACTTAAACATAAAGTAATCCTATTATCCAAAGATGTAGTTTGGATTCTATTTCATTAAGCAACCGTCATTTCTACTACTAAATACTGCCAACATTCAGTGAAAAGGCAGGTTAAAAGAAGCAGCTATACTTCACTTGCTTCACACAGAGGTCTCATTAGGCACTCAATTGGCTATTTTTTTTTCACTGAAAGAATAAACCTTCACTTACCCTTTCTCTGTGACTACCTCTTTCCCAGTACATTGGTCACATTATCTGAAAAACTTAAATAACAAATATACTTTTTAAAAGAATGTATATTCAATAAATTTCTATTTACTTCAATCTAATCTGCTCAATTAGAAATTTAATTTTGCCACAAAATTTTTTTAAAGCAGTGTGCTGAATTCCCAATCCAATCCAAGATTCCTTTATATTTATATATATATATCCTAAATTACCATCTTTTGAGATGTATAATTTCCTAAAACATATTAGTTGCAAAGTTACTCTTAACCATAAAACTTCAAACAACTGCTGCATTTAAAATCAAGCAACATCCAGTACTCCAGCAGCCACAAGTTGCCGTGAGAGCC
Organism: Theropithecus gelada; assembly: GCF_003255815.1. Classification (NCBI taxonomy): domain Eukaryota; kingdom Metazoa; phylum Chordata; class Mammalia; order Primates; family Cercopithecidae; genus Theropithecus; species Theropithecus gelada. The sequence goes on from NC_037673.1 coordinate 62,818,476, forward strand.
AGTCCAACCCTTCATACAGTCCCATACCACTTCGAGCATCACAGCCCTGGATATACCAGCTACGGCCACAGCATAATTTATGGAGACTGAGTAGTTCAGTGATTTCTTCTACTGACAGTGCTCCAGCAACATCCTGAAAGATATACACATATTTTTTATCAGTCCATCCAAATTATTTGTTCTAACAGAAGCCTAAACAAAAAACCTAGACTCATCTTTCAGTAATTATTCTGATTAATAAGAATAGAAAAAAATAGTTTGGTTTAACTAATTTATATGTGTGTGTATGTATATATTTTGTAAGGCTAGCTTAACAATGAAATCAATAAAGGCCTTGCAACCTAAATGGAAACATACTGCCTAAGTAATTTTTTTATCTTATGAGACGGAGTCTCACTCTGTCACCCAGGCTGGAGTGCAGTGACATGATCTTGGCTCACTGCAACCTCTGCCTCCTGGTTCAAGCGATTCTCCTGCTTTGGCATCCCAAGTAGCTGGGATTACAGGCACGTGCCACCATGTCTGGCTAATTTTTTTGTATTTTTAGTAGAGACAGGGTTTCACCATGTTAGCCAGGCTGGTCTCGAACTCCTGACCTCAAGTGATCCACCAACCTCAGCCTCCCAAAATGCAAGGATTACAGGCATGAGCCACCACGCCCGGCCTGCCTAAATGTAAGGCATCAACTTAAAAAAAAAAAAAAAATTAACACATGGAAACCTTAATAAATGGTTTATATATAGGGTTATATATTGAAGAGTTCACTACATTCCCACTCTGAACACCCACTGCCCCAACTTCCCAGGAGCAACCACCAGTAACAACATATTTTTCCAGAAAATTTCCATGCACACTCATGCAAATAGACACAAACAGGAACATAGTTTAGACTTTCTATAACTTGCAGGGTTTTTTGTTTTTTACATAAACATGTTGAAGATGAGTATCTTTCCATTATCAGCACAGATGGTCTGCTCAGAATTTCCTTCCATTGTGTGGCTGCAACATAATTTAATCAGTCCTATACTGAAAGTTCAGATTGAAGTTTTGTGCTTATGTGCTATTATAAATCCATATATATACACACACGTACATACATAAGCATACATACACAAAAATAAGTTGACATACATTTATGTATATTTGCAAAGTTATCTGTAGGATAACCTCCGGATATTTGTCTACCAGATACATAAAGGTAGAATTGCAAAGTAAAGGACTTTGATGAGTATTGCCAAATTGTCCTCCAAGAAAATGTCTCAGTTTAATAACCTACCAACAGTGAGAGGATGAGGCGGGCAGATCACTTGAGGTCAGGAGTTTGAGACCAGCCTGACCACCACGATGAAACCCCGAATCCACTAAAAATACAAAAATTAGCCGGGTGTGGTAGCAAGCACCTGTAATCCCAACTACTTGGGAGGCTGAGGCAGGAGAATCGCTTGAACCAAGGAAGGGGAGGCTGCAGTGAGCAGAGGTTGTGCCACCGCACTCCAGCCTGGTGACACAGAGCAAGACTCAGTCTCAATAATAATAATAATAATAATAATAATAGTAATAGTGTATATAAGCCTGAGAATTACAAAACACTTTCATCTTTATCTGATGAGCACAAAATGGTATTTCACTGACTTATTTGCATGTCTTAAATATACCAGTTCTTAATAGTTTGCTTTTTTTTATTAAGGGGAAAATTCTTTATTCTTCATCCTACTCTTCCCCTCCCATGACATCTCCTCTGCTCCACTTCTACTCTCCTACCTCTACTTAAAAGCATCTCATCCTCCTAGAAAGGCTCAAGGCCTAGGAATCTTCAGCTACTCCCAGTCCTTCATCCTCCCCATTCGGTCACCAGTTCTACCTCAAAGTCTTTTCCATCTGCCTCCGCCTTTCTATTCATCAAATTCAGACTCTTGTTAATGCTCACTTGAATTATTTAAGCAACTTACTGCATCTCCCTGTCTCCAGTCCTTTGCCCTGATTCATTCTACCCCCAGAATTACAGTATTAAAACACTGATATGATCTTATTACCCACTAATCCAACATTTTGATGACTCCTCTTTGCTCATAGAATAAAACCTAAATTTCTCAGTCTAGCCCTGTCAGACCTTTACAGCATGGCCTTGTCTGTTATTCTAAATTCTCTTCATCCTCTACCTGGACCTGACATGAAGATCTGCTTGATGTTCCCTAAACTAAAAACATTCATGCTATTATCTTCTCTATGATGTTCTTCCTTTCACATACTGACTCAGCCTCATCCATAATTTCAACTCAAATCCTACATTTTACAATCTTACAACATGCCACATTTAGAACTACTCTCCTAATTCCCATAACACTGTGTTACTGAAGTTACTTATCAGTTTTCTTTGTATTCGTATCTCATTTATGGGTTCATATGCATATACAAGAGTTTCTGGTGAGCATTAACTACCTTATTTCTATTTTGTATACTCCCAGGTACCCAGCACAGCATTTTCACATAGATTGTACTCAAAATACACAGAAGAAACTTTATAAATATCTATGGAACTGACTGTCTTCTGAAATATTTCCAGTTACTTTATGACATGCACAAAACTACTAAAATAAATATTCCAATATAAAAATGCATTACCTGTTTGTTAGCAAAAATCAGGAGCAGAGCATCTCGGAGTTCTTTTTCTGTTAACAACTTTGCAAGTTCACTGTGTGCTTCACTAATTCTGTCTCTATGACTGCTATCTACAACAAACACAACAGCTACCCAAAAAAGAAACAAATAAAAAACCCAAAATACTAATTAGTCACTTGCTAAAGTTCAGTAAATGAACCAAATATTTAATGACATCATTATTATGGCTAGAGTTTGTCTACCATCATTATTTTCACACAGAGTCTGCCTAGTATGGCAGGGGTACCTACAAAAAATTAACGATATGATTTCAAGTAGTTTACATAACTTCTCAGGTTTAGTTTCCCCATCTATGAAAGGATTTACAACACTTGCTCTATCAAATGCAAACTGGTCTGTATATCAAATAACATTTTTTACATAACAAATTGCAAAATAGGCCTCATGATCCTCTACCTACTGATGCTACTTGTTCTTCGAATACTACTTTTGTAATATTTAGTCTTTGAATAAAAGACTAAAAGACAAAAACCATCACCATTTTTATCTCTCTAAAGTATTATGTCTAAGTTAACTATCCCCAGACTTTCAACCATTCCTCATATTCAAAATTTCATTTTTGTAGGGCACAGTGGCTCACAACTATAATCCCAGCACTTTGGGAGGCTGAGGTGAGAGGATCACTTGAGCCCAGGAGTTTGAGACCCCTGGGCAATATAGTGAGACCTTGTCTCTACAAAAAAAACAATTTAAAAATTAGCTGAATGTGGTGGCATACCCCTGTAGTCCTAGCTACTTGGGAGGCTAAGGTGGGAAGACTGCTTGAGCCCAGGAGACAGAGGTGGCAGTGAACTGCAGTCATGCCACTGTACTCCTGCCTGGGCAACAAAGCAAGATTCTGTCTCAAAAACAAAATACATGTTTTCTATTAATTATGGGTCATACTAAATACCAAAAATCCCAAAGTAAAAATAATTGTTCAGTCTCTCATCTTAGTGGAAAGCAGGATAACATACAGAATAAGTGGCATGAGCGTAAGCTCTATGTTGTGGTCTATGAGGCAAAAGTGTAGAATAAGACCCCAATGTGACTAAAACCTATGTAGAGTATACATATGATATAATACAGTTTGGTCAAAAGCAAGCCACTGTAAATTCTTCTGCAGGTAACAACTATTTGTGAAAGAAATGTGGGAGTGGGGCTATAGTGAGATTATAATGGGATAAATGTTGAGTTTAACTGAATTCAGCAGAATCATACAATATAAATTCAACTCTATACCACGACACTACCAGCAATCACACCCATATAATACTGATAATATACATTCTCTGTTAAGAGAAGCAAGAGTACTGTTAACTGACTATGTATCTAAGGTACGTATGGCTTTTATTCTGTAATAATGGTTTATCAGGAATAAACTAAAAGTACATATCGTAATCTTTCTATTTTCATTTTTTACAAGATAAGAAACTGGCCACTGGTACTTAAGTATACAGTCAAGGACTTACACGTATCAGTTTTGCTAGTTAAATCAGTACACTCAAAACTGTCATCCTAAAAATGTGAAAAATTAAATGTCATTTTTAACTCTCACCTTGAGTATTGAGGTAATAATGTTTCCACAATGGTCTTAATTTGTGTTTTCCACCTACATCCCAAATAGTGAATTTCAGATTTTTATATTCTACAGTTTCCACATTAAAACCTGTTTTTAAAAAAAGTTACTTTTATATTTATATTTACAATGAATGACACATCAAACACAGACAACCCCCCAGTTTATAACTGTGACTTATCAATTATCTATATGCAGCAATATCTACTGAAGCCTAATCAACCCCATTCCTACTCCTACATGGAGAATGTATACCTGTAACAGCTCCTAGCCCTCTAAACCTCCACCAAGGTCCTTGGGACCTTGGGATCCATGTACCTTCAAGCTCTGTTCCACTACCACCCCCCACCCCACACCCTCAGCCAGGATCACCAATCCTCTATTCCTTCCAACTGTCCCACCAATACTCTGATTCTTTTTATCCCCATCCACATTTCAATCCCATAGCCATACAATCTTACATTTTTTTCTCTGAGATGCTGATATCTTAAAGCCAGAAAAGAGCCCACCACCATGACAGATCAGTATCAAATAAGACCCCAAGAACTCGGCTGTAAGCTAGGGTTTGTCTATTAACTGTTCTTTAAGGTAAAAACCAATATTCATACTTACCAATTGTTGGAATGGGCTGCATGAATTCATCCTGTTTTAACTTAAACAAGATAGTAGTTTTTCCAGCACCATCCAATCCTAATGTAACGACCCGAATTTCCATTTTTGGCCCAATGTGAACTCGATTATCCTATGATTTAAATATTTTTAAATATGTTTGACATGCAGTTAGGAAGTAATAGCATTTAGCACCTTTATTATTTCTACATCTCCTATTCATTCCTCAACCATTGCAATCTGAATTGTATTCCTCAAAATCCCATGATCTCAAGAAGATGAACTCCTTCCCCATGGCTAAATCTTTCCTTAGTAAAACTGACCACTTTGTCTTTGTATAACAGAATATAACACACCCACTTAATTTTCTCAGATTTTCTAACTCAAATGAATCCTCTTTAAATCTTATTTAAACATGTTTTTATGCTATACTAAAAAACTCACAATAGGGCTAAATTAATTAAAATGAAAAGTGCTGCTCAATTCCCAGAAATCTCTACTGTGAATCTGATGTATATCCCTACAGACACTTTCCCATGCACATACTGGCCAACATACACAAACAAAAAAGTTTTTTTTTTTAAAAAGCATCACCCGCACATTGAAACTAATGTGTTTCACTCAACAGTATATTATGGAATCCTTTCAATACATATGGACCAACCTTTTTCTTTTAATGGCTTCTTTACATTTCATAAACCATAATTTAAACCCCCAACTGATAGATTTTAGGTAATTTCTGGTTTTATGATATTACAAATAATGCTATATTGAACATTTTTATATATTACTAGCTACATGATTTCTCTGCTTCACTTCTTTCATCTCTTAAAAGGAGGACTAAAATAGTACAAAATTTACATAGGATTATTAAAAGGATTAATTTTTTAAAATACATACAAAAGTTCTTACAACAGTTCCCAAAATATATGTGTTATTTTTGCCTACTCCTTTGAGCACTCTTTGCTTGGCTTTTATGATACAAACTTTTCCTGGTTTGGTTTTATCCCATTTTTGGATGCTCCTTCTAATTTTTCTTTTATCTAGCTCTTAAATGTTGGTATTCTTGAAGGTCTGTATGAGGCCCCTTCTCATTCTACGTATTTTCACTCTCTTCACGAGCTTTAATTACCATCTATATGATGGCTCCAAATCTATACTTAAGTCCAGTTATACACCTCAGAAATAAAACAATATATGGAACAGAACTACTTCCGTGAGAACTCTAGAGAATAGTTAAGAAGCTACAGCACCCAAGCCATAAAACCAAGAAGGCATTCCAGTGAAGGGGGTAATAAAATTTGGGGCATTCTGTGCACTCATCCCTGCCCTTCCCCATATCTGACATAATGAGGATGAGGTGCAACCAGGGGGAAACTACAAAATACTAGCAAACTGAATTCAACAACACATTAGGCCAGGTGCGGTGGCTCACGCCTGTAATCCCAGCACTTTGGGAGGCCAAGGGGGGTGGATCACCTGAGGTCGAGAGTTCGAGACCAGCCTGACCAACATGGAGAAACCCTGTCTCTACTAAAAATACAAAATTACCCAGGCATGGTGGCGCGTGCCTGTAATCCCAGCAACTTGGGAGGCTGAGGCAGGAGAATCACTTGAACCCAGAAGGCAGAGGTTGCAATGAGCCAAGATCGCGCCACTGCACTCTAGCCTGGGCAACAAGAGCAAAACTCCGCCTCAAAAAAAAACCAAAAAACAAAAAAAACACACATTAAAGGGATTGTACACCATGACTAAATGGGCTTTATACCTGGAAGGCAAGAATTATTCCTTATCAATCAGCGTAATATACAGAATGAGAGGTAAAAAAAACCCGTAATCATCTCAATAGTTGCAGAAAAAGCATTTGACAAAATTCAATACCCTTTCACAATAAATACATTTGACAAACTAGGAATAGAAGGAAACTGCCTCCGTGTAACATACATTATATATGAAATGCCCACAGCTAACATCATACTCAAAAAACTGAAAGCTTTTTCTCCAAGATAAAGAACAAGAAGATACCCACAGAGCAATTAGGCAAGAAAAATAACAAAAGTCATCCAAATTGTAAAGGAAGATGTAAAATTATATCTCTTCACAGATGGTATGATCTTTTATGTAGAAAACCCTGAACAGTCCACACAAAAAGACCTATTAGAAAGAATAAAGTCAACAAAGTTTCAGGATATAAAATCAACATGAAAATCAGTTGCATTTCTATACATTAATGATAAAAAACCCAAAAGGAAATTAATAAAACAATTCTACTTACAATCGCATCAAAATTATACTTTCGGGGATACTTTTTATAGTTCATGACTAAAGAAGTTTCTCTGAACATGTAGAGAAAAAAAAGTTTAAGATACTTAGGAATAAACTCAACCAAGATGGTGAAAGACTTGGATATTATGTTGGTGCAAAAGTAACTGTGGCTTTTGCCAGTACTTTTAATGGCAAAAACCACAATTACTTTTGCACCAATGTAATATGTAGGCATACACCTAACCAAGAGGGTGAAAGACTTGTACACTAAAAACTACAAAACATTACTAAAATAAATTAAGACATAAATAGACATTCCATGTCCATGGATAGAAAGACATAATATTAAGAAGTGAATACTACCCCAGGTAATTTATATAGATTCAATGCAATCCCTATCAAAATCCCAATCATGTTTTTTGCAGAGATAGAAAAAATTAAACTAAAATTTATATGGAAGCTCAAGTGACCCTGAATAGCCAAAACAATTTTGAAAAAGAAAACAGTTGGAGGACTCACACTTCCTTACTTCAAAATATATCACAAAGCTTGTTCTGTTTTTGCACTGCTCTGAAGAAATACCTAAGACTGGGTAATTTATAAAGAAAAGTTTAATTGGCTCACAGTTCCATAGGTTGTACAGGAAGCATGATGCTGGCATCAGTCTGGCTTCAGGGGAAGCCTCAGGAAACTCACAATCATCGTGGAAAGCAAAGAGGGAGTGACGCATTTCACATGGCAGGAGCAGGAGCAAGAGAGAGGGTGGGGGAGGTGCCACACAGTTTTAAAAGATCAGATCTCATGAGAACTCACCTATTATGGCAAAGGCAGTACCAAGGGGGATGATACTAAACCATTCATGAGAAACTGCCATCACCTCCAACCAGGCCCCACTTCAACATTGGGGATTACAACTGGACATAAGATTTGGACAGGAACATAGATCTAAGCCATATCAGCTACAATAATGAAAACTATGTGGTACTGGCATAAAGATGAGACATACAAACCAACAGAATAGAAGAGAGAGCCCAGAAATAAACCCTCAGGAATAGGGTCACATGATCTTCAACAAGGGTACCAGGACCACTCAATGAAAAGACAGTCTCTTCAATAAATGATGCGGGGAAACTGGATAGCTACATGCAAAAGGATGTTGTGTATCTTACGCCACCTACAAAAATTAACTCAAAATGGATTAAAGCCATAAACTTAAGACCCCAAACCATAAAACTCCTAGAAGAAAAAACAAAGGAAAAGCCTCATGACATTGCATTTGAGAATGACTTCATGGATATACCAAAAGCACAGTTTAAAAAAAAAAAAAGCAAAAACAAATGAGACAACATCGAATTTAAAATTTTTGTGCATAAAATGACACAGTTAACAGAGTGAAAAATCAACCTATGAAATGGGAGAAAGTATTTGAAAGTCACAGATCTGATAGGGAATTAATATCCTGAATATATAAAGAACTCCTACAATTAAACAACAAAAACAGTCAACCCAATCAAAAAGTGAGTGAAGGATTAAAATAGACATATTCAAGGCAATATACAGATGGCCAACAATTATATGAAAAGATGGTCAACGGCATTAGTCATCAGAGATATGGATATCAAAACAAATAAAGTATCATTTCAAACCAATCAGGATGGCTACTATCCAAAAACAGAAAATAACAAATGTTGGTGAAAATGTGGAGAAATTGCATCCTGTGCACCACTGGTGGAATTGTAATATGGTGCAATCATTATGGAAAACAGTATGGTGTTTCCTCAAAAAATTAAAAACAGAACTACTATATGATCTACCAACTTCACTTCTTGATATATATCCAAAAGACCATGAAAGCGGGGTCTTGAGGAGATATTTTTACACTCACGTGCACAGCAGCACTATTCCCAGTAAACCAAGAAGTAGAAGCAACTCAAGTTTCCATCAACAGATGAATGAACAAACAAAATGTGGTACACACATTGTATTAGTCCATTTTCATGCTGCTGATAAAGACACACCCGAGACTGGGAAGAAAAAGAGGTTTAATTAGACTTATAGTTCCACATGGCTGGGGAGGCCTCAGAATCATGACAGGAGGCAAAAAGCACTTCTTACATGGCAAGGGCAAGAGAAAAATGAGGAAGAAGCAAAAGCGGAAACCCCTGATAAACCCATGAGATCTCGTGAGACTTAATCACTATCACAAGAATAGCAGAGGAAAGACCAGCTCCCATGATTCAATTACCTCACCCTGGGTCCCTCCTACAAAACGTGGGGATTCTGGGAGATACAACTCAAGTTGAGATTTGGGTGGGGGCACAGCTGAAGCATATCATTCTGCCCCTGGTCCCTCCAAACCCTGCCCCTACAGCAAACTTCTGCCTAGGCATCTAGGTGTTTCAACGCATCTTCTGAAATCTAAGCAGAGGTTCCCAAACCTCAATTCTTGACTTCTGTGCACCACAGGCTCAACACCACACAGAAGCTGCCAAGGCTGGGGGATTCCACCCTCTGAAGCCACAGCCTGAGCTCTATGTTGGCCCCTTTCAGCCACAGCTAGAGTGGCTGGGACACAGGGCACCAAGTCCCTAGGCTGCACACAGCATGGGAACCCCGGGCCCAGCCCACGAAACTACTTTTTCCTCCTGGGCCTCCAGGCCTGTGATGGGAGGTGCTGCCATGAAGATCTCTGACATGGCCTGGAGACATTTTCCCTTTGGTCTTAGGTATTAACATTAGGTTCCTTGCTACTTACATAAACTTCTGCAGCTAGCTTGAATTTTTCCCCAGAAAATGGGTTTTTCTTTTCTATCACACAATCAGGCTGCAAATTTTCCAAACTCTTATGCTCTACTTCCCTTATAAAACTGAAGACCTTTAATAGAACCCAAGTCACCTCTTGAATGCTTTTGCTGCCTAGAAACTTCTTCCACCAGATACCCTAAATCATCTCTCTCAAGTTCAAAGTTCCACAAATCTCTAGGCAAATGCCACCAGTCTCTTTGCTAAAACATAACAAGAGTCACCTTTGTTCCAGTTCCCAACAAGTTCCTCGTCTCCCTCTTAGAATACCTCAGCCTGGATTTCATTGTCCACATCATTATCAGTACTTTTGTCAAAGTCATTCAATGAGTCTCTAGGAAGTTCCAAACTTTCCCACATTTTCCTGTCTTCTTCTTAGCCCTCCAAACTGTTCCAACCTCTACCTGTTACCCAAAGTTATTTGCACATTTTTGAGTATCCTTTCAGCAATGCCCCACTCTACTGGTACCAATTTACTGTATTAGTCCATTTTCATGCTGCCGATAAAGACATACCCGAAACTGGGAACAAAAAGAGGTTTAATTGGACTTACAGTTCCACATGGCTCGGGAGGCCTCAGAATCATGAGGGGGGCAAAAGGCACTTCTTACATGGTGGTGACAAGAGAAAAATGAGGAAGAAGCAAAAGCGGAAACCCCCTAATAAGCACATCAGATCTCATGAGATTTATTCAATATCACAAGAATAGCACGGGAAAGACCGGCCTCCATTATTCAATTACCTCCCCCTCGATCCTTCCCACAACATGTGGGAATCCTGGGAGATACAAGTCAAGTTGAGATTTGGGTGGGGACACAGCCAAACCATATCCCACATGCAATGGAATATTACTCGGCCTTAAAATGGAAGACAATCCTTTCACATGTTACAATATGGATGAATTCTGATGATAGGCCAAGTGGAATAAGCCAGCCACAAAAAGGCAAATACTGTATGATTACACTTATATGAGGTATCTAGTCAAATTCATAAGGGAAAATACAATAGTGGTTACCAGGGACCAATGAGCGGGGCAGAGGGGAATTGTTTAAAGGGTATAGTTTCAGTTTTACAAAATGAAAAATTTCTGGATATGTTTAACAATGTATACTTAACAGTACTGAACTGTACACTTCTAAATGGTTGAGATAGATAGCAAATTTTTTATTATGTGTTTTTTACCACAATAAATAAATGTGGTATATCCTCACAATGAATTACCTTGCAGCTGGAGAAAGGAACAAAAAATGTCACTTTATACTGCTACAGAGTAACGTTTAGGATGTACAGTTAAGTGAAAAGAGCAGGGACAAAAAAGTGTGTAAGGTATTCCACCTTTTAAATCCAAGTAGTGTACATACAAATATATGAACACATTTCTCTATACTTTTTAAAATGATGACTAAAACTAAGAAAAAATTCTAAATGATTTTCTATGGGGAACGAAGTAAAAAGGGTAGAAGGAACAGGCATAAAAGCTAGATTTCTCTGAATAAACCTTGCTTTGGACATTTGACTCTGGATCACATAAACATTTCACATAATTGTGAAAACATAATTAATTTTTTTAAAAAACAGCCCCTAAAAATAGAAAGCAAAATGGTACACATGAACATTTTTCAATCAGGGAGAACCCACTTTAAAAGAAGCTTAAATATATCAACCAAATCCCAAGTATGAAACTTGTTTGGATTGTATCTAAAATAAAGCAACCATTAAAAAAATTGTTTTGAAAACAATCTGGGAAATTGGAATACTAACCATAGTTGATAATATTAGTGAAAATATTAGAGATTCATTATTAAACTTTTTTTGTGTAATAATGATATTTTGGCTTTTTTTTTTAAGTGATGGGAGTTTCACTATGTTGCCCAGGCTGGTATTGAAGTCTTGGGCTCAAACCATCCTCTTGCCTCAGCCTCCTGAGTAACTGGGACTATAAGGTATGCCACCATGCCCAATTATGTTTGTTTTCTTTTGTTTTTGAGGCGGAGTGTTGCTCTTGTTACCCAGGCTGGAGTGCAGTGGCGTGATCTCACCTCACTGTAACCTCTGCCCCCTGGTTTCAAATGATTCTCCTGCCTCAGCCTCCCAAGTAGCTGAGATTACAGGCATGCACCACTAAGCAAAAAATTTTGTATTTTTAGTAGAGACAGGGTTTCTCCATGTTGGTCGGGCTGGTCTCAAACTCCTGACCTCAGGTGATCCACCCGCCTCGACCTCCCAAAGTGCTGGGATTACAGGTGTGAGCCACTGCACCTGGCCCCAATTATGTTTTTAAAAAGAGTCCTTATCTTTTGAAGATACACCCTAAAATATTTCATAGATGAAATAAGATGTTGGGATGAAATTATATGATATTGGGATTTGCTTCAAAATACACTGGGAGATTGCAAGTAGAAAAAGGAGTAGGTAAAAGGCGAGATGAAATAAGTTTATAATTGCTCAAGTGGGTGATGGATATAGAAAGATTCATTATATATACCATATATATACTATTTATATTTTCTTATTTTTACTTTTTTAAATTTAAAAATATGGTGCACTTCACAAATTTGTGTGCCATTCTTGCACAGGGGCCATGCTAATCTTCTTATTCCAATTTTAGTATATGTGCTGCCAAAGTGAGCACACCATTTCTATTTTCCACTGATAAAAGTTTTCTTAAAAAGCCCCTAATTCATGAATTTCATGGTTGTCTCTCTAAGATGATTATCATGAAATGTAAATCAATTATGATTTGTCAGAAAAAAATACCTAAAAATAAAGTACAGTACATTACCTTTGTAAAAGTGACAGGGATGCTGGCATCCAACTGAATGTGATCTGCAACTTCTGTAAACTGCTGCTGCTGTTTCTGCAATGTTTCCAGTAACCTTGTAATTTCCTGTTTTGCCAAGACAACTCTACAATCATCCTATAAGAGGCAAAACAATATTTCTTATAAACTTTTTATAAGAAATAAGGAAAAGATACTTATATTACCAACTCACAATAAAAGCAGTTTTAACATTATAGTAGTCAAAGTTAAATGTAAATTTGACAAGAATAATAATTGGGCATTAATATATAATTTGAGGACCTAGCAACAAAAGAATGGATAAATTGTAGAATATTGATAAATGGAACACTACATCACAGTGAGAATAAATCACAGCTACACACGATGATAGAAATTTCACAAACACAATGTGGAGTGTAAGAAGACATGGCATGGAGAATTCATACTGTATGATTTCATTTAATTACCAAAACAACTGAAATTAAGATATACATTAGAAGTCAAGATAGTGATTTATCATGGTGGGAAAGGCAGGTAGTGGACAGAAGTGAGTATGAGGGGACTACTGGGGAACTGACAATGTTCTGTTACTTGATCTAGGTGCTAGTTAGACATTAATGATCAGTCTGAAAATTCAGCCAACTGAATACTTATGCATACATTTCTATATCTATGTTCTACTTCTATAAAAAGTTTAAAAAATAATTTCAGATATACATGTATTCATTAAAAAAATAAAGAATACAGGTCAACCTCCCTCTAGATCCCCAGATCCACTCCTCAAAGTCAAGAACTTTCCAGTTTCTTGAATATTATTACAGACTATCTATACATATACCAATATAGTCTTTATATGAAAGAGATCTCCCAATAATATGCAAGCTCCATGAGAATGACAGTATTATCTGTTTTTGCTCACTGTTAGATACTCAGGTTAGTTGACAGCAATTCCACTGTTTCAGCTGTTCAGGACAAACGCTGAAGCCATTATTGCTTTCTCTTTCCCACATGTCCTACATACAATCTGTTAATAAATCCTTTTGAATATCCAGAATCTGGGCACTTCTAATCCCCATTATCCAAGCTACTATTACCTCTCACCTGGAATTCTACAACAGTTGCTTAACTGTTGAATTCCTTCCTTCCATTTTTGCCTTCTTCCAATCTATTTTAGACACATAGGCCAGAACAATCATTTTAACACATAAGATTAAGTCACATTTCTACTCAAAACTCTACAATGGTCCTCCTATCCCAATCAGTAAAAGCTGAAGTACACCCAGGCATGGTGGCTCACACCTGTAGCGCTAGCACTTTGGGAGCCCACGAGTTTTAGACAAGTCTGGGCAACATGGCGAAACTCCGTCTCTATGAAAAATACAAAAAAATTAGCTGGATGTGGTGGCTTGCTCCTGTAGTCCCAGCTACTCAGGAGGCTGAAGCAGGAGGATCACTTGAGCCCAGGAGGCAGAAGCTATAGTGAGACCAGATTGTATCACTGCACTCTAGCCTGGAGCAAGACCCTGTCCCACTTCCCCACTCCCCCCAGCCCCCAGCCAAAAAAAAAAAACACTTGAAGTCCTTATAATGCCTCACAGGGTTTTCCTTACATATAATTCTCTATTAATCTCTGATTTCAGCTCCTATTACTCTGTCCTTCGCTTATTCTACTCCAATTAAGAGGTCAATTTTCCTGTTCCTCAAACATACCAGGCATGCTGCCCTAGGGTTTTTGCTATAAACATTTCCTCAACTAGAATGTTCTTCTCCCAGTTAGGGCCTGAATGAATTCCTTCAACTTTTTACTTAAATCTTTGCTCAAATCTCACCTTCCCTCAATAATGCTTACTCTGACTACTCTACTTAATAATGCAATCTGCTGTACAAACACAAACATGCAGTTGCAGAATTCTTTTTTGATTAGCTCTTACCACTTTCTAACATATAGTATAACTAACTTACTTAGATATGGTTATGGTTTATTGCCTGTCTTCTTGCCAGAATGCTAATTCTACAAGATTATGGCTTTTCGCTTATTTTGTCCACTGATATATTTTAAATACACGGCATATGTTAGGTGCTCAATACATATTTGTTAAATGAATATTCAGCATCCAGTATCATGCCAAGAACTTTAGATGATACATAATTTGTTTAGAGTGGATGGATGATTAAATTATATTCTCAGAAGTGAAGATCAATTTGTGATGTTCCATCCATTCCTCTGTTCAATTTTCTCTGTAGTGGGAACTTTAAAGAACATTGGTTAGTATTCTGTAGTCATAAAATAGAACAAAACTAATACGTCCATAGGAAAAATGAATCCAAGACCTTGATTTTTTTGCATTAACATAGATAATATTGTATTATTAAAAATTACCAGTTCATATGGCTTGGCTCCGTGTCCTCACCCAATCTCATCTTGAATTGTAATCCCCATGTCTGGGGAGGGACGTGATTGGATCACGGGGACAGTTTCCCCCATGCTGTTCTCATGATAGTGAGTTCTCATGACATCTGATGGTTTTAAAGTGTGACATCTCCCCTTTGCTCACTCTCTCTCTCTCTCTCTCTCCTGCTGTCTTATGAAGAAGGTGCTTGCTTCCCCTTTGCCTTCCACCATAAATGTAACTTTCCTGAAGCCTCCCCAGCCATGCAAACCTGTGAGTAAATTAAGCCCCTTTCCTTTATAAATTACCCAGTCTCGGGTAGTATCTGTAGAGCGGTGTGAAAATGGACTAATATACCAGTCATTTTGGCACAACACTTCAGAAACTCTAAAACACTTAAATATTTCAGTAACTATGAACATACTTTTTCATAAAATAAATATGAATATACTTTTAAGTATTCAAGTTAGTATGATTTAGGACACGATTCCACTCTGATTTTGCTGTGTAGCTTCATTATCCGCCATGAGTTAAACATGTATTTATTAAGTTCTTCTATCTAGATGCAAAGAATTCAGTGACACAAAGATGAACAAGATGCATCAAGATGCATCAAAGATGAACAAGGTCAGCATCTAAAACACACAGGCATATTGTCATTCGAGGTCAAATCAGAAGACACAAATCACACCACTATTTGAATAGAAAGAACTTAAAATAAAAACTGTTAACTAGGTGTGGTTATTAACGAGGTAGCTAAAAGGATAAAAGGAACTCTGAGGTATTATGGAGGTAGCAATTGTATGAAATAATATAGCTACCACTTCCAGTGCTGAGGGAATAAAAGGAAGAGGTTAGAATTATTAAAACTTAGAAACTTGCAGGAGGGGCTCACGGAGCTGAAACTCAAACCCCCAGGAAGGGTGGTCTCCTAACATGAGTAACTATGCCCCCTCTTGACAGTACCTAACATGGGTCCAGCTGGCAACACAATTACGAGGTCTATAGAGTTCTAGCCCTAGTATCACAAAGCAGAGGATAGAAGAGTAGGTTTGGAGCTGAAAATCAACTTAATAAATAGCATACATATCAACTTACAATTCAGTGTAGTAAGGACTCAATGATAATCCAAGACTGATGAGGCTATAGACTGGCCACTTTCATGTAAGTGTAATCAGATACTTAAGAGAAAAAGCTCTACAATGGTAAAAGGCTTAGCCTACAATGATTTGAAATCAACACAATTATCAGCAATATATCAGTGAAGATAACACAGACTGCAGCTTTTCTGAAATTCCTAGGGCAATAGTTATCCTTATACCTCACACTTAGGAAAACAGATCCAAAACACAAATGGGTAAGGCTGACATTTGTGTCAGAATAACTTTGAGCCTCACTTATTTAAAAAGTAAGTCATCTGCAAACTGGGTAACAAATTGCTTATGGTATCTCAACCAGCACAAAACATACATTTGTTCTAACAGTGAAGAACCATCGAATTACAGCAGAGGTAGGCAGTACATGCTAGAGAGGCACTCAAAAAAAGACCAACAAAGAGAAAGCTTCAAAGAAAGGCAAAATTTAAGCTGGACCTTGAAGGAGAAGGAAGATTTCCACTATAAGAAAAGAGAGATATATGCACTCCAAGCAGGAAAAAAAGAAAGTACATATATGCTTGGCAAAGAAGAGTAAAAGGATTTGGCATTAACTGAAGAATGGCAAGAAGTTAGAAGGCTTCAAGAACCCATGGCTCAAGGTGGGGAGGGCACATGAACGAGAGGGCACTGATAATTCCACACTAGTGAAATAATTCAAGGTTGCAGACTATGTCCTCAGCACAAAGTTACTGCATACA
Organism: Theropithecus gelada; assembly: GCF_003255815.1. NCBI lineage: Eukaryota > Metazoa > Chordata > Mammalia > Primates > Cercopithecidae > Theropithecus > Theropithecus gelada. Next base: position 62,835,416 of record NC_037673.1, read on the forward strand.
GCAGACACAAAATAATAATAAAATACACTAATGTATACCTCTGGTAATTATCTACTTAAACTTACAACTAAGACCCTAATCACATTTAAACTATCTACCTGCTGCAAAGTCTTTTCACAATGGAGGCAGGCTGCTGAAACCTCTGACAACAAAATAGTCATATCTTCTTGTTGCTGCCTAAGCCAAATCAATTTTTCACGAACATGAGCATCAACAACACTTAGAGCCATTTCTTCTTGACGACACAGAGTTTCATGTAGATCATAAAAATATGCTCGAATACATGACCGGGCATTCTCTGCAGTCCCTGGTACCTAAGAAAATGAAAATAAATTTTAAGCAACTGTAATGTTAATAAAGATTTTACCTGTGAAATATTTAAAATTTCAGCCTAGGCAACATGGCAAAACCCTGTCTCTACGAAAAATAGAAAAAATTAGCCAGGCGTGGTGGCATGTGCCTGTAGTCCCGGCTACTCCGGAGGCTGAGGTGGGAGGACTGATTGAGCCCCAGAAGTCAAGGCTGCAGTGAGTCGTAATCACATCACTGCATGCCAGCCTGGGTGACCGAGCAAGACGTTGTTTAAATACCATCTATATTAAATTCCAAAATATAAATCTCCATGCTAGATCTTTCCCCTAATGCACAGACATTGGAAATTCAACTGTTTATAAATGACATCTCAAGCAAAATGGAATGCCTAATCTCCAGTCTCCCCTATTCCCAAACCTAATTGTCTCTGTCTTGGTAAATGGCAACTCCATCCATCAGGATGAAAGCAAACAAAATTGGAGTCATGATGATCACCTCTCTTTCATAGCCCATTAGTCCCTCAGCAAATTCCAAAATACATCCAGAATCTGATCATGCCTCATCACCTCCAAGTTACCTATCCAATCAATATTAACAATTAATCACTAAGACCTATCTATTCTACTTCTTTAAAATCTTAAATCCATCGACTTGTGTCACTCTCTCTACCCTAGTGTATTATAGGCCATAAGCATCTCTAGAATTTTAACTAGAAAACTTTAACAACATCCTAATAGGTCTACCTACTTCCAATTTTGTTGCTCCTCCAATTCATTTTCTACATTCAAAACAGCCTTTCTTAAGGAAAATCTGATCATGTCATTCCTATGTCAATTCTTCAATGGCTCGTCACTGTCCTTAAACTAAGTTCTGAACTCTTTATTAACATGGCTGACGAGATCCTGAATGATTTGGCTTTGAACTCTCCATATCCTCTTTTCTTGTCATGTCCCATTCAATACTCAAAGCTCTAACTAGTGAGCTTCTTTAAGTCTCTACAATATGTCCAATTCTCACTTCCAAACATTTTAACATATTGCTCCCTTCTTGGGACAATTCATTCCCCATTCTGCTCTTTTCCTTGACTGAATTTCTTCAAATCTCAGTTTAAACATTGTTTCTTCTCTAAGGATTTCTCTGACCTCCATAAATCATTGCCTGTTTTGTGATGCCAAAGCACCCTGTACTTCTCCTCCATAAAATAGTCACCACATTTAAAACTCTCTCTGTTCCGTGATGAATGACTTCCTTAAAGACAGGGACTTTTAAAAAACTTTCCAATGACTGGTGCAATACTAGCAAATTGTAATTGCTCATTAAATACTTAGTAGAAGGTGAAAATATGAAAAATAAAAAACAAGGAGAAAGGGGAAGAAGAAAAAAAAACCATACATGTTCTGTGTGAGCCATTCCAATTCCATCTTCCACGATTTGTTCTCCTCCTTCAATGTGCTGTACAATTCCAACTAATTTTCTGGAATAATCTGAGATTTCCTCTGTGAAGGTCCGTATGCAGTGAGCCATATCTAAAATTGATGCTCGGATCTGATTAGCTTCTGGTTCCAATACTGAATGCTATAAAATGTAACATGAGAAAAGAACTCATAGTATTGACTAATAATATAGAAAACTATTTAAATCCCTGTTAATACAAAAAAGCATCAGCCACAAGTGACTTTTATAACACAGAAAAATACTATAATTTACTTTCACTCCTTTATAAGAAAACTGTACTGCAAAGAAGTAATTTAAAATTTGGAAGTCCATTTATTGCTAAACAAGAAACCAAGAGACTATCTCTAAAATTATATCCTAAGTAAGAGCTAACAGACATAAATATTGTCAAACAATCTGGTGCATTATGAAAACATGCAAACAAAGAAAATGTTTGTTTCCTGCTCAAAGGCTATTTTTTTGTGAAGAATGACGCTCTTTGAAGTTTTTCTTTTTTTAATAACATTTAGAAATTAAATCTCTCATTTATTTTCATGCTACCAAACACAATCATTCATCACTTAACTCTTCTTCAATGCCTACTTTCAGAATAAAGAACCAGGTCAGTGAAAACGAATACTGAGCTGGTAAAGTAGCTACAGTGATCCAATTGATTAATAATTAAATTCATACCTTGTGACCTTGGTGTTTTCCATATTCTTTGCAGACACAGCACATGAGTGGGCTAGTTTGACAACCTTCTTCTAAGCAAACAAACTCAATGGCATGCACCTGGTGCTGAGAGCACATGGTTTTCTCATGAGGTTTATCAGCTAGAGGAACTCGCCTGTGCTTTGCTAATGTCTTTGTAGAATGAGTAACTTGAGAACACTCAGAGCACAAATGAGTTGCACACACAGTGCAATATACAGATGCAAGGTGAGCTTCATCTTCATCACAACGAATGATGCTCTGATAAACAAAAAATTAATGCCTTAAAATTGAACCCAATCAGTATAACATGACAAATTTTTAAATATAGAATCCCATAATCTTTTTTGCTTTACTGACCAATATTTACATTTGAAAATATATTGGTCATTAAGCACAAAGGTCATTCAATACTCATCCGAGAAGCATTCATTTCTACAGGTAAGAAGCTATTTCCAAGATTAACTGACCAATATATGTTATGAATTTGAAGCCAAAAATAAAACTATTCTCGTAGATTCATATTCGGTGCAAAGATCTCTTCCACCAAATCCCCTCACTTTACACAAAAGAAACTAAACCATAGAGAAGTCAAAAGTCTTTTTTTAAAATTACAAAAATCTGATACTAAACACAACCGCATAGCTTTAAGTATTAGTTGTCATGATGATGTACAGGAAGGACAGAAGCACAAATACTATTTAGAAAATGTAGGAGTATGCATCAGAATTAGCTGTAAGCTTTTAAAAACATAGTTGTCTGGACACTAATCTGAGAAATTCTTATTTCAACAGGTTGTGGATGAACCCTAGACTTGTATATATTTTTCTAATTATACACCACGTAGTTTAATAGCTCCACAGGTGAGTCTATTGCACAATCATGGCAGAAAACCACTGATTTAAGCAAATAATTAAAAAAAAAAAAAAATAGGCCAGGCTCAGTGGCTCACACCTGTAATCCCAGCACTTTAAGAAGGCTGAGGCAGGTGATCACTTGAGGCCAGGAGTAAGAGACCAGTCTGGCCAACATGGAGAAACTCTATCTCTACTAAACATCCAAAAATTAGTCAGGTGTGGTGGTGCACACCTGTAATTCCAGCTACTCAGGTAGCTGAGGCACAAGAATCACTTGAAGCCAGGAGGCAGAGACTGCAGGTAACTGAGATCACGCCACTGCACTCCAGCAAGGGTGACAGAGCGAGACTCTGTCTTAAAAAATAACAATTAATAAACAAATAAAACCTATATGTAAGCATCTAAATATTATTTCTAGTTTTCAGGAATTACAAAAAATAATTAATTACTAAATAATTATTTTTATTTCAAGTAGATAAAATATTACATGTCAGATAATCAAGAATGCTTTGAACACTTTTACTAAATGTTAAAAGGCCATAAGTGGAAGGGGAGAAATTTAGTATAAATTTTTTCAAAAATAAAAATGTTTAAATACATCAGTGGTGTCATTCATTATCACATTAAATAAAAAATGAATCCAAAGTGGAAGAGTTTTGTTTGCAATTATAAGAAGTGTATATATGTACTATAAAAATTCAGGTCTTCTGTTTTCCAGACCTGACAAATAAATAAATTATAAATTATAAAGTCAACATTAGCTAACAGTAATGTCTTTTGAAGTAAAGGTTAAAGATTTAGCACATGAAAGAACTGCAGAAATTTTAGAAAACAGAGTGTTGCAGTTTGAAATTAATTTCACTGATTCACTTCAGTATAAAGAAATCATCATCTAATAAAAGAGAAGCAGAAAGCAATCCGACATTTTTTTTCTTGATACAAATATGTGGTTTGCAAGTTGATCACCAAAATCATTAACTGATATTTACTCCAAATATATTTCTATCCATAATAGCCTATGAAAGCCATGTCCTATAGTACATATGTGCAGCTATGCAAATAATACGTAACTGCTAAAAATATACTTTTACATTATTAAAAAATCCAGTGTTCATGGATTCTAATATTTACCAGATATCTACCTGTATGGATAAAGACAGTACATCTATACAAAGTTTAAGCTTTTCTTGAAGATAGAATAGTAACAATTCCCTCAGAAGCTACTGCTATCTTTAAGGCAATTTTCCCTGCATATTAAATGGCCTCTTACATGGAGTTTTACTTTCTCTCATTGAGTTTTTCTGTTGACTAATTTACTTTTGCATCCTCTGCTCCACTGTTGCTTACTTATCTTTCTTACTATTCTATAATCTTCTTCCTCTTTTCACTTTATCCTTGGTAGAACTGAATTATGATAAGGAAAAAAAAGTTCACACATAAGGCATAGTTTAGGCATAGTATTTTCAAATAATTCTAGTTCTACTTTTTTCTCTTGGGAATAGTGCTGGCCTTTAGAACTGTAATGTAATGAAAAGTTGTGTTTCTAGAAATTTACCTGCTGAATTAAATGAGGTCATATTGTGCTAATAATGGCATATATTAAAAGAAAAATTCATGCTCGTAACAAATATTTCACCAAGTATGATCAATACCTCTCCAGATATCCCAATGGATTCTTCTGCAGCTCCATATTGACCAATAGGCCCATTCTGCAGTCGTTCCAAAAGCTCCAATAAAGCAAAATTTTTTTTCAAGCCCCAGACACCTGAATCTCCTAGAATATAAAAACAAAAACTAAATCTAACAAAATGGACTATTAATCATTTTACCCATACCTCAAAAGTAATTTCTAATCCATATAGTTCAGTCGTTAATGTCTAAATTTGAAAAATTCAAATTTTCCCCATTATTTAATACCAAAATAATTGCTTTGTTAATACTCTCTTTTAAAAAACAGAAGAATCCCTCAGGCTTCCAAGTAGAAACATACTTTAAAATTTATTATTTTTTGGCCAGGCGCATTGGCTCACGACTGTAAGTAATCCCAGCAGTTTGGGAGGCTGAGACGGACAGATCACTCAAGGCCAGGAGTTCAAGACCAGCCCGGTCAACATGGTGAAATCCTGTCTCTACTACAAATATGAAAATTAACCAGGTGTGGCGTCAGGCGCCTGTAAACCCAGCCACTCAGGAGGCCGAGGGACAAGAATCACTTGAACCCGGGAGGTGGAAGTTGCAGTGAGCCAAGATCATAGCACTACACTCCAACCTGGGTGACACAGCAAGACTCTATCTCAAAAAAGAAATAAAAAAAAAAAATCTAAATACACATTAAAAAAATTAAGGTGGTAAAGGCTGCACAACAATATGAATGAACTTAATGCCACTAAACTTAGAAGCAGTTAAAATGGCAAATTTTATGCTATATATATATTTTGCCACAGCTTAAAAAAGTTATTTAAATCTCTTTTACTTTTTTTTTTTTGAGACAGAGTCTTGCTATGTCACCCAGGCTGGTGTGCAGTAGCACGATCTCGGCTCATTGCAATCTCCACCTTCTGGGTTCAAGCGATTCTCGTGCCTCAGCCTCCCAAGTGGCTGGGACTACAGGTGCATGCCACCACACTCAGCTGATTTTTTGTATATTTTGGTAGAGACGGGGTTTCGCCATGCTGGCCGCGCTGGTCTCAAACTCCTGGCCTAAAGTGATCTGCCTGCCTTAGCCTCCATGCCCAGCCTATTTCTCCATCAGTTAATTTTATAAGTCCTATTTTGTCACTGACTTTTACTATATATGCTAAAACAAGCATTTTCAAATACTTTTTGCAGCAACCTAACTTAAGAAATACATATAACTTTGTAACCCAGGACAACATACAAACTCTTCCTAAACCTATGAATAAAACTCAGATCTGTTAGCAGAAGGAATATTTGTTATGGTAAACTCCTATGCAACAAATACCACATACCATCTGATATAGCTGCCACCTAACACATATTCATTAAATTAATAAATATATAAAAGGTTGATGGAGTCATTGCCTGCAGGGCTCCCCTTCCTCTTGGCTCTTAAAAAAAAAAAAAAAAAAAAAAAAAAAGCCAATCCATGTTGTGGTTCTCCCAAAAAAACTAGACTGAACATATTTATCCTCAGCCTTGCCCCAAGAAGGCTTTCTCCTTAATTTTTAACACATATTCTACAACAAGTTGAGTTCTCTCTATTTACATAAAGGTTAAGAAGTACACTAAGTGATCATTTAAAAATACAGTTGTGACAATTTTCTAAATATCCAATCATTATATAATGAATACATACAAAAAAAATTCTAGCATTACTAGGTAGTGCCTAATATTTATCACTGAATTCTCTGAGTGTCAAAACAACTCCATAATCTCAATGGCTTAACACAACAGAGATTTACTTTTTGCTCATGCAACATCTCAGGGGTTAGGGAAGACAAGAGAGACTGTTCCCCACTGACCACAAACAGGAACACAGGCTACCCAGCCTCCAATCATTTGGACCACCTCACTGTAGCAGGGAGAAGAATTTACTTTGAAAATCATAAACCTTCTCTTATCAACTTCTACCTGGATGCTAACACTTCACTTCTGCAAACAATTCACTGATCAATGGACATCACACAGTGATGTGTAAGAGGGCAAGGAAGTGTAATTTCACCATATGAGCAGAAAAATCAGCAATATTGCTGAACAGTATCAATAACTACTCATATTCTTCTTGTACTAGAGAGGAATTCTGATTCAGAATTCAGAGAAGTCAGAGAGGAGGATGGATGTATTCAGTCTAGTTCCGTGTCGTAAATTTCTAGTTTTGTTAAACATTGAGGTAGTAACTCTTCACACTGTGGTATTAATGTAGAGAAGGTAAAGTGCTCTTCAAAAAGGTAGAAGAATCAGGCGTGGTGGCTCACACCTGTAATCCCAGCAATTTGGGAGGCTGAGGTGGGTGGATCACTTGAGGTCAGGAGTTCAAGACCAGCCAGGCCAACATAGTGAAACCCCATCTCTACTAAAAATACACAGATTAGTCAGGCGTGGTGGCAGGTGCCTGTAGTCCCAGCTATTCAGGAGGCTGAGGCGGAAGAATCACTTGAACTCTGGAGGTAGAGGCTGCAGTGAGCTGAGATTGCACCACAGCACTCCAGCCTGGGTGACGGAGTAACACTCTGCTTTAAAAAAAAAAAAAAAAAAAAAAAAGTAGAAGAAAGGTTCTATCCTCTATTTGAAAAACATTACTATTTCTTTTAGTTTTTTTTGTTTGTTTGTCTGAGACGAGTTTTGCTCTTGTCGCCCAGGCTGGAGGGCAATGGCACGATCTAGGCTCACTGCAACCTCCATCTCCCAGGTTCAAGGGATTCTCCTGCCTCAGCCTCCCGAGTAGCTGGGATTACAGGCGTCCACCATCACGCCCAGCTAATTTTTACATTTTTAGAAGAGAAGGGGTCTCACCATGTTGTCCAGGCTGGCCTTGAACTCCTGATTTCAGGTAATCCACCCACCCCGGCCTTGCAAAGTTCTGGATTACAGGTGTGAGCCACCTTGCCTGGCCTAAGTATAGTTTTATATAAAGAAATAGTATGATATATGCATATCTCAAAGAATAAAAGACCAAATAAAAGTACAGAGACTTTCCCAATCCCTACCAGTTCTTGGCTACTAGTAAGTTAACACTATCTATAATGTTATTATTGTCCTATATTAGTTGTCAGGCAAATAGACTATTTATATACATCAAAGATCACCAAAACCTTAAAAACCCTTCTTTCTCCAGAAAATATTTTAAAACCATGTTTCTTAGCATTTTAAAGTCTTCCAGCCTAAAATTATAGGTACTCTTGCTTCCTTTTTTGGTGGATAAATTATTTTGAATGTGTTCCACTTGAAAAATAGTATGAATATATTAAAATTATCTTACATAGTGCAACTGACCTGAAAAAAAAAAATGGCAACCTTAAACTCTTTTGGAGAAAACTCCCTTATCAAAAAGAGTAAACTTACAAAACTTATGTTTGTAAAATCATTGTTCAAATGTTAGTAAATGCTATTATTTCCAAATCTGGTACCTGAAAATAACTTAGTTTGAAATATATAAAGCAAGTGTTAAAAGTATACAGAAAACCAAAAAAAATCCACAAACCCTTCAAACTCATTTTAACAGAAAATACAGAGTAATTATCACAAGCTACAAACACTTCTGTCCTTGATATTAGTAAATAAAAACATGCTGAGACTCAATGACTTATCTGTATTTTCATTATTGGCTTATTTATTTGTAAAGAAAACATTGTTTTATTGGGTTAATGGCTTCAGGCAAATGATTCATTCTGTGATGCATATTCTTATTTATTTGAATCAGGGTAACATGTTTTTCTCAGGTGTCTTAAAGCTCTTTACAGGTAAGTATTGAATATAAACATCTCAGAAGACAAAATAAAATTAGTAACTAAGAGTGAGATAGTTTATAGCTTGAAGATTATTCACCTTAATAGAAACTCAGCCTTTCTGAAACTTTCTGGGAATTTAATCATTCTAAAAATCAAGTGGAAGGAAATTGTTTTCTATGACATTTGCATTACATGAACAATTTTCAATCTTAAATCCATACAAATACTTTTCCTACCTAGGTCTGTTACTTGTCGATCAAATGGGCAACGGATTGCTCTTCCATGAAGAGGCAGGCGAGTGAGACAGTCATGACAGACTGTATGGCCACAAAGCAAAAGGCGAGGAACTTTGTCTCCTTGCAAAGAAAAGACGTCTTCACAAACTCCACACTCTAGCACCTAATATTTGAAAACGAAGGATGTACTCTTTAAACCATTTTAAAAGCATACATATTTTAGGTATATAAGAAAATTCACCTAATATATTGAATCAACATTGTTACTTTATTCCTCCATGAAAAAGAACTATGTAAGTTGTAAAATCTTAAATCACTTTTAAGTCATTCCATCTCACAGACCCTGCCAAAATTATATCGTAACGAAATATCTTTGAAATACTAATAGTAGTGTTAGGGGCAAAGATGCTGTAAACTAACATCTTCATTACCTTTTGAAAATTATGATTTCACTCATTACATCTGAATCTGTACAAACAATATGTAATTCTACTGAAGGCGGGTTCTTAAGCAATTTCTCTGCAACTACCTAACCCATCATTAATTTCAACACAAATAAACTATCATTAATTTCAACAAAAATAATCTAAAATATGTGCTAACAATTACCCCGTTAATGATAAAGAACTTGTTAAGAAAAGACTACAACTAACTTTCATGTTTCTAGTATCTAATGTACATTAAATAATACAAAGTCAAAAAAGCAATCACCTTAAATTTCAATTCCTGTGCTCTATCAATAAATATAGCTCTGAATCAGAAATTAGTTTGGCTATCTAATTCTAGTTACAGACACATGACTTGCACAAGGCTACACAGTCAGTCAAAAGAAAGGCTATTTATCAGCATATTCTGATTCTCAAGTCCATATGTTTATGTTTTATAAATAGTCAACAAATTGTATTTATAGCAATAAAGCATTTTCAGCACTTATTTCTAAGTATATTTGTAGTGTTTCATTAATTTTTTTAAAATACCCACACTGTACCATTCAATCATACCTCAAACTCCTGTCATTCAAGACCCACTACAATCTGGTCCCTGTTCTACTGCTTCACTGCCACACTCTTCTGACCCTGTGCTCCAACTATATCCAACAGCTTATAGTTCTCAGAACATGAGAAACTGTTTCATGTTTCTTCATGCTAACACTGAGGAAAGGACTATACTTGTCCTTTGGGCCCCCAAGTACTCTGTATAAGCGTCTACCATAACACCCAAAATGCTGTAATACCTTGGTTTTCTAGTCTGTCTTTCCCTGTTGGACCAAAAAACCCTCAGGAACAGGGTATTTTAAATACCAAGTTCCTAGTGCTTACATAAAGTCTAGTAAAATAATTTAAAAACAATTAAGCTCAACATCATCAAACACACAACACAAGGTAAAAAACAGAAAACCCAAGGCAGAAATCAGACTAAATCTACTACGATTTTAAACCTAACTCTGTAATTAACTTGGACTTTGGGCTTGAGATACAAATATCTTTCACCATGAAGTGATAATTCATAATTGCTTTGTATATTATTATGGTTCAAAAGAAACTTAAATTTAGTCTTTCAATGTAAATAAGGGTTTGGGAAGAGAAAAATAAATAAAAATAAGAAACAAAAAAAATTGTTCACAGAAAAGACAATGAAAATTATTTACATGAAAAGATGTTCAATCTAACTCATAACAAGAAAAATGCAAATTAAGGCTAGGCACGGTGGCTCATGCCTGTAATTCCAACACTTTGGGAGGCCGAGGCAAGTGGATCATCTGAGGTCAGGAGTTCGAGACCAGCCTGGACAACACGGCGAAATTCCTTCTGTAGTAAAAATACAAAAAAATTAGCGAGGCATGGTGGTGGGCGCCTGTAATCCCAGTTTACTCAGGAGGCTGAGGCAGGATAATCGATTTGAGCCTGGGAGGCGGAGGCTGCACTGAGCCAAGATCACAGAGTGAGACTTGGTCTCAAAAAAATAAAGAAAGAAAAAAATGCAAATCAAAGCTACATCAAAATACGTTTTTTTCCAGATTAGATCAAAAATGTTGGTAACACTTTGTTAGTGAAGGTGTGGGAAAGCAGGCACTGTCATACATTACTAATTGCTATGAAATGTTTATTGAGCAATACAGCTTTTATGAAGGGCAACCTGTCAATACTTACCAAGTTTAAGTAACTCAGTAATTCTAGTTGCAGGAATTTATCCTACAAGCATATTAGACATGTGTGACAAAATCTGTATGTTAGTCCTTAAAGCATCATTTGCATTAGCAAAAAATTGGAAACAAAGTAAATACACATCAATATCAGCTTGGAAAATAAATTATGGCACATTCATAATACTATAAAACTATATAGGATAGTGAGAAAGATGACGTTTTTCATGTACACACAGAATGATTTCATATGATTAAAACAAAAATGATAAATAGAATATACTCATTTTTGCATAAAGGTGGGGAAAGAGCAAATTTTTTTTATATTGTTGTATAAACGAACTGTCTTCCTGGAAGGATACATAGGACACCAGTAACACTGGAACATCGGTTCCCCATGAGAAAGAGAAACAGCTAGGGAACAGCTACCCATGTATAATTCTATCTATTATTCATATATACACATACTTCAATTCACCCTACATTTTTTAAAAAGGGGAAAGTTTCACATTATCAAATCCATTTAGGTTAGGCACCGTGGCTCACACCTGTAATCACAGCACTTTGGGACACCAAGGCAAGAGGACTGCTTGAGGTCAGGAGTTCAAGACCAGCCTGGGCAACACAGTGAGACCCTGTCTCTACAAAAAAATAAAAAACTGAGGTGGGAGGATCACTTGAGCCCAGGAGGTTGAGGTTGCTATGAGCCATGATTGTGCCATTGCACTCCCACCTGGGTGACAGAGTGAGAACCTGCCTCAAAAAAAAAAATTTCAATTAAATATAGAAAAAATAGTCACAGGCCAGGCGCGGTGGCTTATGCCTGTAATCCCAGCACTTTGGGAGGCCGAGGTGGGTGGATCACGAGGTCAGGATATCGAGACCATCCTGGCTAACACAGTGAAACCCCATCTCTACTAAAAATACAAAAAATTAGCCGGGCACGGTGGTGGGCGCCTATAGTCCCAGCTACTTGGGAGGCTGAGGCAGGAGAATGGCATGAACCTGGGAGGTGGAGCTTGCAGTGAGCCGAGATTGTGCCACTGCACTCCAGCCTAGGCGACAGAGCAAGACTCCAACTCAAAAAAAAAAAAATCACAATAGAATTTGATATAAAATAAATGCAACATTTTATAAATGCTGTATTGAAACTCTAATAAATTAAATTTGTTTATAAACTCCAAAGAACCATATTAAAATTTTGTTTAGTTCATTTCAATCCTGTATCTCTGATCCCACCACTGTACAAGATTTAAAAGAATTTCCTTATGCTGTTACCGTATTTTTCAAAAAGCACTAATAAAATTCCATTGATTAGCAAACCAAACACAGGTCCGAAAATAAAGTTACTAGACTATTTTGCATCAACTTGGTAAATAATACAGCAAGAAAATATTTCCTCAGTATCTATGAATAGGAATTGTGGTTAACAGTAAAAAGCCCTAGATAGGAAAAAGCTCTTAATTTTACATTTCACAAAATGCCAAAACAGCTTCAAACTTATTACATGTAAATCAAACTGTAATCAATCAGATTATATATTTTTTTATTTTATTTTATTTTTTTTTTTGAGAAAGGGTCTCACTCTTTCTCAAAAAAAAGGGTCAGCCAGGCTGGAATGTAGTGGCCTGAGCATGGTTCACTGCAGCCTTGACCTCCCGAGCTCAAGCAATCCTCCTGCCTCAGACTCCCAAGTAGCTGGTACCACAGGCATGTGCCACCATGCCTGGCTAATTTTTTTAATTATTATTTGTAGAGGCTGGGTCTCACTATGTTGCCGAGGCTGGTCTCAAACTCCAGGGCTCAAGCAATCCTCCCACCTTAGCCTCCCAAAGTGCTGAGATTAAAGGTGTGAGCCACTGTGCCCAGCCTCAGACTAAATTTTAAAAGGCCTAAGAAGACTCACTAAGCAAAAGAAACTGTGATACATTTTTACATGTCAGTTATTTCACAATATCAGATTTTTTATTTTTTATTTTTCAGATGGAGTCTCACTCTGTCACCCAGGCTGGAATGTAGTAGCACAATCTCGGCTCACTGCAACCTCCCCCTCCTGGGTTCAAGTGATTCTCCTGATCAGCCTCCTGAGTAACTGGGATTAACAGGCCCACACCACAATGCCTGGCTACTTTTTGTATTATTAGTAGAGACAGGGTTTGGCCATGCTGGCCAGGCTAGTCTCGAACTCCTGACCTCAAGTGATCAGCCCACTTCGGCCTCCCAAAGTGCTTCCCAGGCACTTTGTGCTTTACAGACATGTGCCACCGCGCCTAGCCATATCAGATTTTTATGTTACTGGTTTCTCTAATGATAAAAACCATGTAATTATCAACTTGTTCACAAGCACAAGGCCATTTTACACAGTATTAGCATTATATACTTCAATTTTTACCTTCCAATAAATACTTATTGCTTTCATCTATACAAATGACAGTAAGGTTTTTTTCAGTTTATATACCTATAGCTACTACAAATTATGGCATGAAGATTTTGTCAGAAAGGACTATTTTATTGCACAGTTCAGGAACATTTTACATGTTAAGATGAAAATGAACAAAGTGAGCCTCTGATGTATCAAATTCTGTGCTGTAACAAACTGGAGTTACATCAGGCTTTGGTACACTTTTGAGACTATAAGGCAAACAGCGTAACAACAAAATAGATACTGCAATGATACCCCTTCCAATTATGAAATAAAACTTAAACTTCAAGTTAATTCACAAAGTACTCTGCAAGTATTCTCTACTTAGCAAAAGCACAATTCAATAAATAAAATCTCAATCACACAACATGCCTAATAACAAGGGCTCTTTTGCGTATCAGATATGCTGTGCACCTGTAGAATAACTTCATTACTACCTAAAGGTCATCTGAATCAACGACCACCAATACTGACTGATACTAAATTGTGGGAAGAAATGTCTCACTTCCTGTCATACAAAACCAACATTAACTGAATAATCATAGGTGTCTATTTTTCAAGACATTAAAAGAACTTCATATATTATCCTGTTCGGTAATTCTTAACCCTGGTTACATATTAAAATAACTTATGGGCATTCCTAAAATCTACTGATGTTGTCAACCTCATCAGAACTGGAGGAGGAGTGCATCAGTAGTGTACTAAAAATCTTCAGTGATCCTAATATGTAGCCAGGAATGAGAATTTTCAATCTCTTAGATTAGAGATGCTCCCGAAGGTTACTCCATAAAACCAATGAGATCAGTTCTCCCCTCCAGATCTCTCCGTGCACAACTGTGGAAGGGAAAAATGACTGCCACATATTTCAAATGATTTTTTAGCAAATTCATTCTGGAGCATTTATACATAGTAGAAGCTCAAACTTCAAGCATAAGGAAATTCATTAACTCTATCGTTAACGCCCAGCTATGACGATGTTGCAGACTTCTGAAAAGTGTTAATAGACTGTACTACTAACAGGAGAGAGGGCAGCTCAGCCAGTAACAGATGTCTCATTACAGACGCAGTACAACAGGGAAAAGCATAGGCTTTAAAGCCGGTCAACCCGGGGCTCTGCCACACACTGTGTTTACCTAAACCTGGGTTTCCTCCCTGTAAAATGGGAATTAACATCTACTTCATAAGTAGATATTAACGAGCTAAAACACCTAACGTAGTACGTAGTTACGATGACGATGGGCCAATTTATAATACTAAGCTAACTAATGCCTGTTGAGTTTAACTAAAAGCAGAGGACCTGGAGAAAAGACCGGTCTAGGTCACTGGACCGCAAGCTCCTTTTCATAAATGTTCCGATTATGACATGTCATGAGCAGAAGACCAGGCAATTTCAGGCCATAGGAGAGAAAGGATGCAGAGGAGAGGACAAGACTCGTAAAGCCAAAAGGGGCCCAGAGGCCGCGCATCCCACCCATCGAAGCCTGGGCCGTGGCGATGCAGCCAGGTCTCCAGGATGAACCGACGGGAGGCCAATGGTGGAGAACAGAGCACGCAAGGTCCCTCACCTTCACTACAGCTGTCCCCCGGCTGCCCTGCCGGCCACTGTCTACTCCCGCTCCAAGCTTGTTTACAACCAGAGTAGCCATCCTCGTAGGAGTAGCGCCACAGATGCAGCCTTCAGAGTCCTCAACTGAGAGGCGGGGTTAAGCCACCTACCCAGAGGCCTCTGCGCACGCCACCGGCGCACAGGCGCAGTAGGACACAGGGCGCCGCTTAGCCGACTCTTACTCCTCCTCCCTGCAGTCGTGGGGTACTTCGTTGCGCAGCCTCGCGCATGGGCACTTTTGTTATTTTTCATTACGTAGTCTGCAACTGCTGGGGGAAAGACAAGAAAAAAAAAAAAGAAGGGATAAAACAGAATTAAAGTTTTGGGGTGAAACTTCAGCTCCTTTAATGATTTTTCCTCTCGAATAGCAAACCAACCAGGGTGTAAACTGAGGGCGGTGAAGGGATACGAGCATCTCCCTGCATGCAACGCGATTTTCGTATAAACTACAAATCCCAGCATGCCACTCTCTCTTTTATTTATTTATTTTTTTTAAACTCCGGCAAAGTTGGCCTTTGGGAGGCGGCGTATTGTAACCGAGGGGTGGTTTCTTTTCCTGAAGTCGCGATGTGCGATAGCAGATGGAAAACAAAGTGTTTTATGCATACGTTTCTAAGATAAAAGAAATGGACTTGGTGAGAAGAAGCCAGTCTGTAAAGAACACAGTAAGAAAATTTAAGGTACCACCACCGGAGAGAAGTTGAAAGTGCGTTTGACTTCTGGTCTTGCCAAACGCGAGGTTTTCCGTTTCCTTCCGGGCCAAGTTGAACCTGTCCAGCCCCCGGAGGCCGTGGGTCAAAAGTGGCGGTCAAAATGGAAGTAAATCCCCCTAAACAGGAGCACCTGCTGGCGCTGAAAGGTAAACTTTTGCGAACCTGAGTACCCGTTTTCTGTTTTCTTCCCTTCCCTATTTATCGAAGCCTTTGCCATGTAGGCCTCAGCCTTCTTAAACACTGTCAGTGCTCGCCCTCCTGCTCTGTCCTTTGGCGCCAGGCGGGAGGAAGCGATTTCGCCTGGATGCTTTTTAGGTTTACGGGCTCCTTTCTAGAATGAAATAGATACCTGGTAAATCACTCTTTCTGATCTGTGCTGCTTCAGTCACGAGATTTTAGCCGCAGAAGCTGACGTCCCGCTCCTACCGTGGAGATCTCTGTGAACTAAGATGAATTACAGCGGGCATGTAAAGTGCTTTTTCCTTCTGTCTCTCGTTTCTTCCTGTGGCACTGACGAAGTTATCAGGCTTCAGTTTCCCCTGTAAAATTAGTATTGCATAACAGTAGTGCAAAGAATTTAGCAATACATAGTAATACAACATATAACTTAGATTTATTAAAAACAAACTGCAGTTTACTTCAAAGCACTGTGTATGTAGGAAATATGTCCGAGATCTAATGTCAACTCTCATTTTTTGTACACAGCCATTTTGAGTAAGTTTGGTGATTTAATTAGATCTTTATTTAGGAAAAAACAGCAGGCTTTTTTTTTTTTAGGACAGTTTTTATTTTTTTTATTTTTAATGCCTATTTTCTGGAAATATTTTTATTTGAAATCTTTTCAGCTTTATTTTAGTTTTTACTACAACAAATGCACTTTTTGTTTCTTGGATGCTCTAACACGGGGTTAACAATGACTTATTGAATGAGCTGAGGAAATGCTCAATAAACATTTGGGTTCAATTGAATTGCACTTATTTTACTTGTGGCATCCATTTTGAGGAACACATCCTTCCCATTATGATGTAGCCATCAGACATTCTAGAAGCTCATCAGTCTCATATAATGATGCCTGTGTTAGCGAGATTGTCTCTTACCGTGGAACTTTGTAATGTTAAGTTATACAGTGATGGGACCTCTAAGCTTAACCTGAGCAAATGATCTAGGCTAAAATGGAGACTAAAATGGATTGTTACTCGTGGAGAAGAGGGAAAATAAGAAAAGCAACTAATTGTCATGTTCTTTATCTCGCGATCTCACTTCAAGTATGTGGAGTAAATATTAATTCTCAGAGTTTAAGCAACTTTTCCAAGATCACATAGCTAGTAAGTGATTGAGGCAGTGTTTCAACGCAAGGCCTACCTCTCTCTTTCCAAGAGTTCATGTTGCCTCCTAATGAATGAAACGGCATTCTCAGAAATAATTCCTCTACCAACTACTCTGATGGGAATTTGGAACAGTTCTATTAGCTGCTACGTGTGATTTATACAAATTAGAAGCTATTAAAAACAGTTAAATTCCAGCTGGGCGCGGTGGCTCATGCCTGTAACCCCAGCACTTTGGGAGGCCGAGGCAGGTGATCACGAGGTCAGGAGATCGAGACCATCCTGGCTAACACTGTGAAACCCCGTCTCTACTAAAAATACAAAAAATTAGCCTGGCTTGGTGACAGGCGCCTGTAGTCCCAGCTACTAGGGAGGCTGAGGCAGGAGAATGGAGTCAACCCGGGAGGTGGAGCTTACAGTGACCTGAGATCGCACCCTAGCCTAGGTGACAGAGCCAGAGACTCCGTCTCATAAAACAAACAAACAAAAAGTTAAATTCCAGTGATACAGAGACTGCCACTGAGAATTTTTAGTTTTCTGTTATTCTTTGTTTTCCAAAATAAAGGATACCTAAGAAAGAATATTTCAGCAACCTAAGCCAGGCGTGGTGGCTCACGCCTGTAATAGCACTTTGGGAGGCCGAGGCTGGCAGATCACTTGAGGTCAGGAATTTGAGACCAGCCTGGCCAACATGGTGAAAACTCGTCTATACTAAAAATACGAAAATTAGCCAGGTATGGTGGTGGACATCTGTAATCCCAGCTACTCGGGAGACTGAGGCAGGAGAATCGCTTTAACCTAGGAGGCAGAAGCTGCAGTAAGCTGAGATTGTGCCATTGCACTCCAGCCTGGGTGACAGAGTGAGACCCTGTCTCAAAAAAAAAAAAAAAAAAAAAAGAATAAACAGCCTAAACTGGTAAGTGCTTTAAAATTGATAGTTTCAACTTTATTAAACCTCTTTGGTACCATCTTCTAGTTAACCCATTGTTCTAGTTGATCAACAGTTTTCACAGCATTTCGATTTACTGATGCTGGATGCCAAATGTATCAATTTAAGTGGTCTTTAGGTTCACTTTATCTTTTAATATGTAAAATGTTAAAGATAATATTTTGTTATTCTTGGTTGGGTGAGGTGGCTGATCACTTGAGTTCAAGAGTTCGAGACCAGTCTAGCCAATATTATGAAACCCCATCTCTGCTGAAAATACAAAAATGCCAGGCGTGATGGTGTGCACCAGTGGTCCCAGCTACTCAGGAGGCTGAGGCACAAGAATCACTTGAACTCTGGAGGTGAAGGTTGCTGTAAGCCAAGATCGTACCTCTGCACTCCAGCCTGGGTGACAGAGTGAGAATCTGTCTCAAAAAAAAAAAAAAATTCTCTCTTGAGTATAACACTGATTGACTTTAGACAAGAGAATTACTCGATGCCATATTTTACAATGTGAAAGTGTAAGGAACAGGGAAGAAAAACATGAGTGCATTATTCTTGAAAGAATATGTGATAACATTTAGATCCGTATTTAAAATTATGGATGCTAAAGATCACAATTATTTATGAATTTGAGAGTTGTCAGATCTGTTAGTGGGCAGTATCAGTAGGTAAAAAGAATCATGAAATTAGTTATTCTTCTGACTCTAGAATCGGACAGTGATTCTATTGTGACATCATGACAAGAGTCCATACTCATGGTTATCCTAGCAGTGGGAGAACCCTCATCAAGTAATTCTCTAATGATTTTGGGGGAGAAGTGATTCAACTTATTTTTTTCTGCAGTTAAGATATGAAAAAGCCTGTTTTATGGCTCTTACAGCTTTGGGTCTGATTAGGAAGCCTAACTTGCAGATATTGGAAGGCTCCATTCTTAAGCCTATGTACCATATGCTGGAATTTATTATCAGTGACTTGATTTGGGGCAACTTGAGGACTTCTGTGCTCTAAGAGAAAAAAATAGGAGTCTAGACTTCTTGTTCTCCTCCAAATTGGAATTCAAAAGCCATGGTATTAGGGTCCCCATGCTGTTTAATTGCCTGGGTTATGAGGAGAAGACAGTGTCACAAGACTGGTTCTTAGCCTGGTTAAACCATATTAGCAAAGTTAAACCATATGCATGGTTTTAGTTTTTACTGTAGAGAATGACATGAAATCATCAAATATTCTATCTATATATTTGTTTGGTGGAATCCATATAATTTTTTTTTTTGAGACAGAGTCTTACCCTGTCACCCAGGCTGGAGTGCAATGGGAGTGCAGTGGTGCGATCGCAGTTCACTGCAAACCTCCACCTCCCGGGTTCAAGTGATTCTCCTGCCTTAGCCTCCCGAGTAGCTGGGATTACAGGCACAGGCCACCGCGGCCGGCTGTTTTTTGTATTTTTAGTAGAGATGGGGTTTCACCATGTTGGCCAGGCTGGTCTCAAACTCCTGACCTCGTGATCTGCCCACCTTGGCCCCCATAAAGTGCTGGGATTACAGGTGAGCCACCACACCTGGCAGATCTATATAATTTTAAGTATAAAATGATTACTTTTCTTCCAGACAGATTAGAATTTTTTTTTTTTTCTTTTTTTTCTTTTTAATGAGATGAAGTCTTGCTCTGTCGCCCAGGCTGAGTGGCACGATCTCAGCTCACTGCAACCTCTGGCTCTCAGGTTCAGGGTATTCTCCTGCCTCAGCTTCCCTAGTAGCTGGGACTACAGGCATGCACCACCACACTCCGCTAATTTTTTTTTTGTATTTTGAGTAGAGACAGGTTTTTACCATGTTGGATTAGAATTTACAGTGATTTTATTGTCCTCAATTTAGTTGCCTCAAATTTTTAAATATTACATTTTTTGTTAATTTTCTTCATATGAAAACAATATTTTAAGATTCATTTACTCTTTGTTTCTGCTAAAGTTTTAAGACTATTATTACTTAATATAGTAATATTGATACTTCCAAGTCCTTTATATCTGTTGAGTTAAACATGTTGACTACTAGCATTTTTAGGCTGGAAGTGATTTTATAGGGCATCTAATTTAGATTCCTTATTTTGGTAAGAGAAAGAATTTTCAGGTTTGTAGATTACATTCACATTTACCAAAAGGACTTTGGTAAAATACCACATTGGGATTGGTTTTTGGTTTTTGTTTTTCCTTTTCTCCCTGCATATTGGTAGGCAGAATATCCCTACCATATCTTATTCTTTGCAATACTTCTACTTTAGGTCCTGTTTCCCTCTGATTTGGCAAGAGAGACAATCTTGCAATGATAAATTTACATTCTAGCTCTGAGGAGTTCAGCTAAGAAATTTTTCTCATCACTAAGAGTAACTGGATTACTGCAGAATGACTACAGAAGTAATATTACATTATCGACCATATGAGAGTGATCCCACACAACTGCCAAAAATTGTGGAAAAAGCAATTCAAGACTTTCCTACTCGTCCGCTATCAAGATTTATACCTTGGTTTCCATATGATGGGTCCAAGCTTCCACTCAGACCTAAAAGATCACCACCTGTGATTTCTCGAGAGGCAGCCGAAGATGTGAAACAGTACTTAACCATTTCAGAACATGATGCTAAGTCACACAATTATGATTGCACAGTAGATCTATTGGAGTTTCAACCTTGGTTGAAAAAGCAGCATTTAACCTCGTCACACGCATTGAAGGAACAGACTAATTCTGGAAATCTGGGTAAACAATCAGAGAAGGGAAAACAGCACAACAGGAGATCTTGGAGTATTTCCCTTCCCAGCAATAATTGTACTGAAAAAGTTTCTCCTTTGTCTAAAAAATTGCAAGATAGTTTAAAGGCACTAAATTTACACTCACTTTATAGAGCAAGATGGATAATAGAACACACTATTTGTAACAGCCAAACTCTGGAAGACATTTGGACAAAACTCAATCAAATTATTAGGCACAATGAACTTCCATCTTGTAATGCTACAATTCAGAGGCATTTAGGCCAAATATGGGTGTTCTGTGATATTATGTATTGTGAATATGTGGGAAGTCTCCTTAAAGGAAGATTAGCTCTTTCTGGAAAAATTAATTTATTTGTGCATAAACATGGTGTTATTTTTAGTATGTAATAAATTCCACTGATTGTCAAAAAGAATATTCTGAATGAAATGAATATGGATTGAAATAGATGAAATAATTTTTACAGATTTTTAAATTTTTAGTGGCTTTTTAGAATTCCTAGGCTTGTCAATTAAGTCAAGAACTTTCTGAGTTCTACTTATTAGCAGCCTTCTTTTAAATGTGATAAATTATTGTTTACACTGAATATGAAGGTAAAAATGTTCTGTGCCTTTCGTTTTGTTACAAACTGTGATTGAATTAGTCTTATGAATTAAGTTGTATAGTTTGGATTTTGGTTAATCTCTAAAATCTAATTTTACTGTAGTTTTTTCTTTACTCACCTCAAGTGTAATTTTTTAAAAAATAAAACTCAAAACAATTCTCTTTGGAATGCTATTTATGTGGCATGAATGTAGTTCAAAGTGGGAGACCAGTCTAGATTCATTATGATGTTTCCAAATATATGTAATAATAATTGATAGGCTGTTTTCAAACAAAGATACAAAATGTATACTTCGCCTAAAACTATAATGTATCTTTAAGACTATAAACTGTTTTGAAGGAAAGTATCAAATGTTGAATAAGGGATCAAACTATTGTCTATTTCTTCTAATACAGATAATTCAGTATTTATGATAGTGCTAATTATTACTTGGCTGATGATTAGAGTCATTGTAGGTTCCCCATAAGCATAATCTTGTAATTGGCTTTACACATCACCTCATAAAAATGCTCAAAGGGATTAAAACAATAAAAGTTTTGTACAAGCACATATATTTGTTTAACATATTTAAATGCCTACTTTGCACTAGGTGCTAGGATATATTGGGGAAGGAGACAGACATGGACCTTGCCCTCATGCAGCTTACATGTCGTTACTACTATTAAACACACCAGCTCCCTAAGAAAAATAAGGGTGCACTTACTAGGAATATAGACATGTTTACCTTGAAGCACAGTGCCTATCATGGTAGGAGCTTGGTAATGCATGGTAAATGTTCCCTTCAGAGGGATTCTTCATAGCCTGAGATGGCTGAGGTTGCTTAAAATGGAAGTCCACTGATTTTGTTTTTCTTTCTAACTTTTATTTTGGGTTCAAGGGGTACATGTGCAGATTTGTGATATGGGTAAATTGTGTGCCACAGGGGTTTGGTGTACAAATAGTTTTGTCACCCAGGTAATCAGCATAATACCCAATAGGTATTTTTTTAGTCCTCATCCCCCTGTCACCTTCCACCCTCAAATAGGCCTCAGTGTCTATTGTTCTCTTCTTTGTGTCCATGTATACTCATTGTTTATCTCTCACTTATGAGAATACGTGGTATTTGGTTTTCTGTTCCTGCGTAAATTGGCTTAGGATAATGGCCTGCAGTTGCATCTGTGTTGCCGCAAAGGCCATAATCTGAAAATATGAAGAAAAAAGTTGCTTTTAATACCAGTTTGGAATCGCTTTATTTTTAATGGAGGATCATTTTTTACCCACCATCTCATCGCCTGCAAACTACAGGAATCATGAAAAACTAAGCTTTATAGGACTTTTGTTTATAATAGAAATTTGAACCTATAATAAGCAAATATGTTAGCTACACGTTTGGGTGAACTCCGGGGCACTAAAAAAAAAAAAAAAATACGTTTTAGGATTCCCTTGAGACTGTATTTTCTCTTTATTCAGATTTCTTTTCTAATGAAATGAAAATAATAATGGGGAAGAAATAGAAAACACCAACTAGTACTAAAAGTGAACTTACCAGCCTGGGCAACATAGTAAAACCCCGTCTCCACAAAAAATACAGAAGTTAACCAGGCATGGTAGCATGTGACAGTAGTCCCAGCCTCTTGGTGGGCAGGGGGAAGGGGTGCGTCTGAGGCAGGAGGATCACTTGAGCTCAGGAGGTCAAGACTGCAGTCATCCATGATCATACCACTGTAGTCCAACCTGGGTAACAAAGTGAGACCCTGTCTCAAAAAAAATAAGTGATTTTAGCTGTGGGAGAAACTGCCTCCTCTGTATCACTTTCAAGGGCACCTTTTTATCTGTTTTCAGGGCACTTTTTAATCTGTTTTCTTAGTTAAAAATAAGAGTGAAGGTTGGAAACACCTCCCCATATTCATCTGTAGCTGATTGATACTCTTTTTGGAATAGATTCCTACTTTGAAATTTCATGGGATATTTCTGGTAAGGCATGACATTCCAGGTTTATGGCTGTAGGCTTATAATTAATAATTATTATAGAGAATTATTTTTTAACAGAGTGAAATCACCAGGGTTCAAATCTAGATTCTACCACTTATCTACTAATATAGTCCTTTGTATGCAAATTACCCTCTACAGGCATTGTCAATGCCCTATCTGTATATTGGGATTAATGTAATACCAATTTAGAGAGTACTCATGAGAATTAAATGTGTTCAGCTTGTAAAATATTTAGCATAATGCCTGGCGCTAGTAAATGCTCAGTAAATGCTAGCTATACAAAGTAACTTCAGAAATTTTAAGGGTAGCATTTGTTGAGTATTTCAAAAGCCAGCTGCTTAATATAGCAGGTTATTATTGGCCTCAGTTTCTGAAACTTACACTTTCAAAATAATGTCAGTTATTTAGGGACTTTCATGAAGTGCTCATTATTTTATTCAGGGAAGATCTGAATAGCAGAACCTACACCAAATACGGATGCTACAAAACTGAACGTAGTACATAAGAGCCTAGACCTCATGGAGTTTGGAAAGGAGTCAAGGTACCATGAGAGAAACAGAATGACCTGTTAACTTTTTTTCTGAAAAAGATGACATTTAAGCTGAAACCAGAATGAGAAAGCCACTAAATTTGATATGAATACCATAGTTGGTTAATTAGTAGTTGGGCGGTGCATTTTTACATATGCTAGAACGCTACTTATATTCTGAATTGACCATGTAGGTCTATAGTCTTTATAGTATTTTGGCTTTGATTTGAAGGAATATATATATATATATTTTTTTTTTGAGATGGAATCTTGCTCTGTTGCCCAGGCTAGAGTGCAGTTGGTGCCATCTTGGCTCACTGCAAGCTCTACCTCCTGGATTCACCCCATTCTCCTGCCTCAGCCTCCCGAGTAGCTGGGACTACTGGCGCCCGCCACCACGCCCGGCTAATTTTTGTTTAGTAGAGACAGAGTTTCACCATGTTAGCCAGGATGATCTCGATCTCCTGACCTCGTGATCCACCTGCCTTGGCACTCCCAAAGTGCTGGGATTATGGGCATGAGCCACCGCGCCCGGCCAGACTTGATAATGAACTAGCCCTCTGTGATTCATTTTCTGAAAATTTTTACAAATTTTTATGATTTTTAAATTTTATGTTTTTGTTTTTATTTTGATGTGGTCAAATGACACTCTAGAAGAAACTGAAAAAGATTTTTAAAAAAATTATAGAGTGTTTACTCTCATTAGATTATATTTAATATTCTATTTCAATTTTTTTTACTTTTCTGTGGCTTAATTTTTGTTTGTTTAATTTATATTTAAAATGAATTTTTTAGTTAAATTTTATTTTTCCAGATAGCTAATAACCATTTGTCTTTGTGCCTTATAATGAAAAATCCTTTTACTAATTGATTTTTTAACTTTTAATCCCTTAATTGATTTTTTTTTTTTTTTTTTGGTCAAGACGTTGTTTTTTTAAAATCTCTCTCCCAACTATTTCTTTTTCTTTTTCTTTTTCTTTTTTTTGAGATGGAGTCTTGCTCTGTCGTCTGGGCTGGAGTGCAGTGCCGCGATCTCAGCTCACTGCAGCCTCCGCCTCCCGGGTTCACGCCATTCTCCTGCCTCAGCCTCCTGAGTAGCTGGGACTACAAGTGCCCGCCACCACACCCATCTAATTTTTTGTATTTTTAGTAGAGACGGGGTTTCACCGTGTTAGCCAGGATGGTCTCGATCCCCTGACCTCGTGATCCGCCCACCTCGGCCTCCAAAAGTGCTGGGATTACAGGTGTGAGCCACCGTGCCCAGCCACTCCCAGCTGTTTCTTTATATATCCTATCTTTTTTTCGAAAAACTAATATATCGGTATGGTCTTAATAAGCCGATTAGTTGATTATGGATTTAAATATGTTATAATATATAGTAAATTCAGTTCTTCCTCTTTTTTCCTCCGTTAATTTCCTTAGCTTATTTTCATCTATTTGTTTCTTTAGATAAACTTTAGACACATTCTATCATGTTGCAAAAATAAATCTTAGTTTTGGTTAGAATTATATAAACCTATATGTTAACTGACATTTTTATAATTTCTACACAGAATTAATATTACTTAAAGAAACACTTGGGTGGGCGTGGTGGCTCATGCCTGTAATCCCAGCACTTTGGGAGGCCAAGGTAGGCAGATCACTCGAGGTCAGGAGTTCGAGACCAGCCTGGCCAACATGGGGATACCCCGTCTCTATTAAAACTACAAAAAATAATAGTAATAACCAGGCATGGTGGTGCATTCCTGTAATCCCAACTACTTGGGAGGCTGAGGCAGGAGAATTGCTTGAACCTGGGTGGCAGAGGTTGCAGTGAGCCAAGATTGCACCACTACACTCCAGCCTGGGTGACAGAGTAAGGCTCTGTCTCCAAACAAACAAACAAAAAAACACTTATTGAGCTTCCAATGTTAATATTTTGTTGATATTGTTTACAGCGAAGTCACTTAGACTTTTTAAAGCCTTTTGCTCCTAATATTCTTTAAGCTTTAAAAATTTTATTTCCAGTTTTTCTATAATGAATGTATATTGTATTTATATTTACTTTTTATAATTCATAAGTTGTAAATGGTTCTTATATAAGATTCTTTTGTAACATTAAAATTCTTAATAAATCACTGATATGTGATAACCTTAGGAAGTATGTAGTATTATGTTTAAGAAGTATTTAGGTTATATTTTATGTTAGTATAAAATGGATGAATATCATACACTAGACTTGAGAATATTAACCCTAAGCAGTATTAATGTTTTGTTTTCTTTTACTTTTTTACTTCACAGTGATGCGGCTGACTAAGCCTACTTTATTCACCAATATCCCAGTAACATGTGAAGAGAAAGACTTACCTGGTATGGCACATGCTTTCCTCTATTTGCACCTAGGGAAAAGTTGAAACCTGAATTGCCTACATTAACTTGGACTAAGCCTAGCCCTGTGAATTTTATGCTAACCATTTGCTGGATTCTTTGTTGCCTATTTTTGTATCATGTGAAAGGTGGCCATCTGAGTAACAGGTGTTACTTATACTCTGCAAGTCCAAATTATGTTGATATCATATGGCAATATGAGACTTACAGTTTAAGATACATTCATATTCATAATACTATTAAAATTGCCTTCATCCTCAAGTGTTGCGTCAATGTATATATTAGCATTCCCTTTGTTTAGAATTGTTGGGGCTTTCTCTAGTATATTTTCTATCTCATGACGTACATTTTTCTTTGTTTCTAAAGTGTCCATTCCCTGTGAGATCAGAATTTTTTTGACATGATTTGTTGTATTAAAATCTAGAAGTTAGACTTTTTAAATATCATTTTTGTCAAGAGGTTGTTTTTTAAAATATCTCTCCTAGTTCTTTATGTAAGAAAAAGTTATTTAAAAGGTAGATGTTAGAATTTTATGTTTTTCTCTTCATTCAGGAGATCTCTTTAACCAACTGATGAGAGATGATCCTTCAACTGTTAATGGTGCAGAAGTTTTAATGTTGGGAGAAATGCTGACTTTACCACAAAATTTTGGGTAAGAATGACATATTCACATAAGAAACCTTGTAAAGCCTACAAATTATGTTTTCAAAAAAGAACTATGGGATGGGGAAACGCTCATGATACATTTCCTTTTTTTTTTTTTTTTTTTTTTTTTTTCTGAGATGGAGTTTCGCACTGTTGCCCAGGCTGGAGTGCAGTGGTGCCATCTCTGCTTAGTGTAGCCTCCACCCACTGGGTTCAAGCCATTCTCCTGCCTCAGCCTCCCCAGTAGCTAGGACTACAGGCGCACACACTGCCCTGGCTAATTTTTGTGTTTTTAGTAGAGACCGTGTTTCGCTATGTTAGCCAGGCTGACCTTGAACTCCTGATCTCAGGTGATCCACCCACCTCAGCCTCCCAAAGTGCTGGGATTACAGGCATGAGCCACCACGCCTAGCACATGATACATTTGAGGGGCAAAAAGATTATTAAAAAATCATACTATGTGATTATGGCTTTCTGTTTTTTTAAAAAAAAGATATATACCAAAATAAAATGTTGATAGTGGTTCCTAGGATAATAGAATTTTTACTTTCTTCTTTAGATCTTACTATATTTTTAATGGCCATATACTCTTTTAACTACTAATGTAAATGTCTTTTTCAGAAGCCACTCTGTTTTTTGCCTCATAGTCCTCTCCCAAAATGAGTTATCAGACTTGTCAGCTAATTAGGAACTCTAAATTTATTTTTTCTGTTATTCTTAGCTGTATTATTATTCTAGATTAATAATAAGGTAGAAGCCTCTGGTTCCACTCTGTTTGTAACAGACAGAATTTGAGACAGAAGGAAATTTTACAGATTGTTTTTATAGTTTTACAGAATGTGGTCATTGACTAGCGTCTTGAAAAACTGTAAAAAATATAAAACTATGTAAGATAAAACCACTGGTGATTTTTATTCAGATAACTTAGGAAATAAAATAAATTGGTAAAAATACCCCAATATCAATAACTTAGAGCTCTTCTAGATTCAGGGAATAAGTTATTGCAAGAATAGAAACTTGGCTTTCTCTAACCTATTCAAATACAAATCCTGACTTTAGCATAGATCTAATTTCAGTGAGTCTTATCTCTAGTGAGGCTGGCATTTTGTACAGTAAAGGCCAAATATATCATGTTTTATAGATTACATCCATATTTTGATTTGCACTAGGTAATGAATGAGTGGCCTAGTGTGAACAAAGGAATGTTGAAACAATATTTCACCAGATTTCTATCCTTTAGTAAATGTTTCTCCATTTGAAGTCCTTAGTGATTCTCACACAGAATATCTAATGTAAAACCTGAATGGGGCCAGATGCGGTGGCTCATGCCTGTAATCCCAGCACTCTGAGAGGCCGAGGCGGGCGGATCATAAAGTCAGGAGATCGAGACCATCATGACTAACACGGTGAAACCCCATCTCTACCAAACGTACAAAAAATTAGCTGGGCATGGTGGCAGGCACCTGTAGTCTCAGCTACTCGGGAGGCTGAGGCAGGAGAATGGGGTGAACCTGGGAGATGGAGCTTGCAGTGAGCCAAGATCGCGCCACTGCACTCCAGCCTGGACAACAGAGCGAGACTCAGTCTCAAAAAAAAAAAAAAAAAGAAACATGAATGGATTTCTGCCTAAATAAATACTTGTTTTATTTTACAGGAATATATTTTTGGGAGAGACCTTTTCCAGTTATATCAGCGTTCATAATGATAGCAATCAAGTTGTAAAAGACATATTGGTAAAAGTAAGTAACATTCTTACTTGGGATGTATTTTACTCTTTAACAAAGGTTTTTTTTAGGCTGGGCATGGTAGCTCATACCTGTAATCCCAGCAGTTTAGGAGGCTGAGGCAGGTGGATCACCTGAGGTCAGAAGTTCAAGACCAGCCTGGCCAACGTGGTGAAACCCCATCTCTACTAAAAATACAAAAATGAGCTGGGTGTGGTGGTGCACACCGGCAGTCCCAGCTACTTGGCAGGCTAAGGCAGGAGAGGCTAAGGCAGGAGAGGCTAAGGCTTGAACCCAGGAGGTGAAGGTTGCAGTGAGCCAAGATCATGCCACTGCACTGCAGCCTGGGTGACAGAGTTAGACTCCATCTCAAATAAAAAAAAAAAGAAAGAAAAAGAAAAAAGGTTTTTTTATATCTATTATGTTGTTGGCACTTCATTAAATGCATGTTTGATACAATAATTTTTAATTGTCATTAACAAGCACTAATGAATGCCTAAAGTTATAAAGTATTATGCTAGGCATGAAACCATTTTTCCTATTCAACAAGGTTTGTGATTGCTTGGGTGAGAAAATGTACTAGTCAAAGGTAAACAGCAGTTTAGCATTTGTTAATGTATGTCATAAACATAGAGGAGGAAAGATCACTGGAGATTATATCAATCAGGAAGGTTTTTTAGGGGAGAGGGAAAGCGAAGAGGATCTTGAAAGAATGGAAGAATACAGATAACAAGGCAAGGGAGACATGGTAATCAGAGGCAGAGACATAGCGATATACATGTGTTCTTTTAACAGGGACCATATTTCACTTGGTAAGAGGAGGTAAGGTGGTACAGAGGAATAGTAGCTGTATTAGTCTATTTTCATGCTGCTGATAAAGTCATACCCAAGACTGGGCAATTTACCAAAGAAAGAGGTTTAATGGACTTACAGTTCCATGTGACTGGGGACAATCATGGCGGAAGGCAAGGAGGAGCAAGTCATGTCTCACATGGATGGCAGCGGGCAAAGAGAGAGAGCTTGTGTGGGGAAACTCCCGTTTTTCAAACCATCAGATCTCAGCCTGTCGTAGTGACTCATGCCTGTAATCCCAGCACTTTGGGAGGCTGAGGTGGGTGGATCACTTGAGGTCAGGAGTTCAAGACCATCCTGCCCAATGTGGTGAAACACCATTTCTACTAAAAATACAAAAATTAGCCAGGAGGGTTGGCGTGTGCCTGTAATCCCAGCTACCTGGGAAGCTGAGGCAGTAGGATCACTTGAACCTGGGAGACTGAGGTTGCAGTCAGCCAAGACTGTGCCACTGCACTCCTGGCTGACTGGGTGACAGAGCAACACTCCATCCCCCCAAAAATAAAAATAAATAAAACCATCAGATCTCATGAGACTTATTGACTGTCATGAGAATAGCACAGGAAAGACCCACCCCCATGATTCAGTTATCTCCCACTAGGCCCCTCCCACAATACATGGGAATTACAGGAGCTACAAGATGAGATTTGGGTGGGGTCACAGAGCCAAACCATATCAGTAGCCATACAGTAGAGCATCTTGAAAGCAGGCTAAGGTTTTATTTAACCTTTCTTGAAAAATTATTTGTTAAAACAGACAAAAAAATTAATTAATTAAAGTAAAAAAACCAGGCCCAGCACAGTGGCTTATACCTGGAATCCCAACAATTTGGGAGGCTCTGGCAGAAGGATTGCTTGAGGCCAGGAGTTCAAGACCAGCCTGGGAAACATAACAAGACCCCCCATCTCTACAAACAATTTAAAAAGTAGTTGAGCATGCTGGCACACATCATTGGTCCCAGCTACTTATGAAGCTGAAGCGGGAGGATTGTTTAAACCCAGGAGTTTGAGGCTGCAGTGAGTTTTGCCTGGGCACTCCAGCATGCACTACAGAACAAGACCCTGTCTCTGAAAAAAATTAAATAAAAAACAGCAGGCAGTTGGCTTTTGAGCACTCTTTGTGTTGGAAAGACTGATATGAGCACATTGTATGGGATGCTTTGTAGAAAATGGAACAGTTAGAAGACCCTTGAAATAGTGTAGAGATTAAAAGATAGAATATGCTAACTCAGCTAACAACTTGAAATTTCTTCAAAAGAATAAGTGCGAAAAGAAGGTGAAAATTCACAGTATGTGGGGAAGAAGTTGTAAAACCTGTCTTAGAGTGATGAGTTCAGGTAATTGGAGTATTGCCAGAAAGGACCTCTAATTAGAATGAGTTCGAAAATGATCATAGAGTTTTAAAGTTAACAAGGATGTTAGAGAACAGACTCAACTTCCAGAAACTGGATGCAAATTTGTGCATACACGTACATATGTTTATCATATATAGATGGAGTCTCTGCCTTTCATTAAATTAGGGGTTGACAAACTATAGCCTAAAGACCGAATTTCATCCATTGTCTGTTTTTATAAGGCTTTTGAACTAAGAATGGTTTTCACATTTTCAAATTATTGAAAATAATATTTTGTGACATGTGAAAATTACATGAAATTCAAATTTCAGGCCAGGTGTGGTGGCTCATGCCTATAATCCCAGTGCTTTGGGATCCAAGGCAGGAAGATTGCTTCAGGCTAAGAGTTTGAGCCCAACCTACACAGCATTGCAAGGCACCGCCTCTGCAAACAAACAAACAAAAAAGAAATTCAAATGTTAGTGTTCATAAATAAAGTTTTATTGACACACAGCCATACTCATTTGTTTATGTATTATCTGTGGCTGATTTCCAGCTACCGCAGCAGTTGTATAGTTGAAACATAGATTGTATGGCCTCCGAAATCTAAAATATTTGCTAATGACTTCAGAGAAAAAGTTTGCCAACCTCTGCATTCGATTGTTAAAAGATCTGATTTTCAAAAGTTTGAGAACATAACTTTTGTCTTTCTACGTTGTAAATACTGAATTTCTTGGCAATTCAGTAAACACTGGCAATTCAGTAAATTCAGTAAATGTTGAATTTATTTTTATAAGATAGATTAATAAAATAGCAAAGGCATATACTTTAAGATGTCAGTACTATTATAAAGATCAAAGAATGCAGTAGTATGCATGTTCTAAAACATGATTTTATATTTCATGCCTTTATTCACTTTTATAAAAATAATTAGTAGTACTGTGCAGTACTCACCAGGGGTCTTCTTAGGCTCAACTAGACATTCAGACTCATGATATATAAAACGCTATTTTTCTTTTTACTTTTTTTTGAGACAGTCTCTAGTTCATCTAGTACTGTCACCCAAGCTGGAGTGCAGTAGCATGATCATAGCTCACTGTAGCCTCAAACTCACGGGCTCAAGGGATCCTACTGCCTTAGCCTTCTGAGTAACTGGGACTGCAGGGTTGTGACACTATCCCTGTCTAATTTTTTAATAGTTTTTAGAGACAAGGTCTCGCTATGTTGCTCAAGCAGGTCTTGAACTCCTGAACTCAAGCAATCCTCCCGCCTCAGCCTCCCAAAGTGCTGGGATTACACATGTGAGTTACCGCACCTGGCCAGATAAGCTAATTGTGACATCAGAATCACTTAAGAGGATATAGGTTATGAAGCACAGAATGATATTGACCTGTATTTGTGTGAGTGTTGTCTTTTGATCAGGTTTTAGGTGTCAGTAATATGGTTGCTTAATAAAAGATTTCGAACATTTTTCCAATATTTTCGGTGCTTTGGAACAATATGTGCATCAGGCTAAACTTAGTGGCTCATGGCTGTAATCCAGCACTTTGGGAGACCAAGGCAGGAGGAGCCCTTGAATCCAGGAGGCTCCCCAGGACTCACCTGGGGAATATAATGATCAAAGTCTCTACAAAAAAAAAATTTAAAAATTCTCTGGCCATCGTGGCACATACTTGTATTCCTAGCTACTTGGGAGGCTGAGGCAGGAGGATCACTTGAACTCATGAATTTGAGGCTGCAGTAAGCTATGATTATGCCACTGCATTCTAGCCTGGATAACAGGGCAATACCCTGTCTGAGAAAACAAAACAAAACAAAACAAATACAGAGAACTGTGGATCATTTAGATTACCTATTCTTTGAAGGATTTATAGAATTCCCTGCAAAATCATATGAGCTAGTTCTTTTCTTTTTTAAAATGGGGAAACTCCCTGATAACATTTTTTCTTTTTTTTTTCCCTATGGGTACTAGTATGTTTAAGCAGTTCACCTCTAAGGGTGTCAGTTTTGTTAAGCTGTTTTTTTCTAGGAAATAATCCATTTCATTTCATATAGATTTTCACATTTATCTGCATAGAGGTCTGTAAAGTAGGCTCTTAAAATTGTCTTCTGTTGGCTGGGTGCAGTGGCTCATGCCTGTAATCCCAGCACTTTGGGAGGCCGAGGCAGGTGGATCATCTGAGGTCAGGAGTTTGAGACCAGCCTGGCCAAAATGGTGAAACCTCATCTCTACTAAAAATACAAAAATTAGCGGGACGTGGTCACAGGCGCCTGTAATCCTAGCTTCTTGGGAGGCAGGAGAATCACTTGAACTCAGGAGGTGGAGATTGCGGTGAGCCGAGATCACACCACTGTACTCCAGCCTGGGCGACAGAGTGAGACTCCATCTAAAAAAAAACAAAAAAAAAATTTCTTCTGTTGCAATATTTTCCCCTGGTCATTTCTTAGGTTTGATTTTTTCTTGATTAAGTTAGCTAGCTCTTGGTTTGTGTATTTTAACTTCAAAAAAAAAAATCCAAGACTTAAAAAATTATTGTATCCAATATGTTTCCATTCTCTATTAATTTGTGCTTTTATTTCTTTTATTATGCTTCTGTTTATTTACTTTATTTTTCTACCATTTTTGAGCTAGGAATTTTATTATTTTATTTTGATTCTTTGATTTATATTGATAAAAGTTAATTTTCCTGTGATTCACTGCTTTTTATATCCTGAAGATTCAAATGCATAGCATTTTTATTCTCAATACTTTTGATTTTAAGAGGTGAGGTTTCACTCTGTTGCCCAGGCTGGTGCAATCATAGTTCACTGTAGCCTCTACCTCCAAGGCTCAAGCAATCCTCCCATCTTAGCCTCCTGAGTTGCTGTAACTGCAGTTGCATACCACCACACCTGGCTAATTATTTTTTATTTTTTAGAGACAGCATCTCACTCTGTTGCCCAATGTAGTGAGACCAAATTAAAAAATAAATTAAAAATTAAAAATTGATGGTGGAAGGAAGAGCTGATGCCTACTGTACAATGATAAAGAGGTAGTAACAGTGTTGAACATCCCAAACACCATTCTTACATTAAGACAAGATAATAAGTGTGAAAATACTTTGCAGAATTGCCCAAATTAAAAACCTTTTTTATATTTTTGTCATTACTTTTTAAAGAATTCTGTAATTTCATTTGTATTTCACCTTCTACCCAAGGGTTGTTTAATGCAAAAGGTTTTTAGGGGGAAAGGTTTATTTTTTTTTTCTATTTTAATTGTTGTTCGCAATTTATAGTTTTATTACATTCCAATCAGTGTTGTTCTTGTAATATTTCAGCTTATGGAACTTAACTGATGATGTCTTATGACCCCATATTGATTTTTTATGAATTTTCTATGTGTACTTGAGAAGAATGTGTATGCTTTAGATATTCATAAGAGCTGTTTTATCATTTGTGTTATTTAGGGCTAGATTCTATATCTTTATTTATTGTCAACTTCATCTGTCTTATACTAAGAGTGCATGTTTGTCTCTTATTACTAGTGTATTTCTATTTACATCTTCTAAAATCTCATATATTTTGCTTTATAAAGGCTATGCTGTTTCGGCCGGGCGCGGTGGCTCACGCCTGTAATCCCAGCACTTTTGGAGGCCGAGGTGGGTGGATCACAAGGTCAGGAGATCTAGACCATCCTGGCTAACACGGTGAAACCCCACCTCTACTAAAAATACAAAAATTAGCTGGGCATGGTAGCGGGCACCTGTAGTCCCAGCTACTCGGGAGGCTGAGGCAGGAGAAAGATGTGAACCTGGGAGGCAGAGCTTGCAGTGAGCTGACATCACCCTACTGCACTCCAGCCTGGGTGACAAAGCAAGATTCCATCTCAAAAAACAAAACAAAAAAGACTATGCTGTTTCGTGCATATTTATAATTATTGTTAGTCATTGTGAATTGTGGCTTTTAATATTAAAAATATTCAAGTAGATTGCTCAGGAAGATTTTGTGGGTACAATATTCTCTGAGCCCTTGTTCAAAGGTGTTTTTCAATATTTGAAGTTCAGTTTGGCTAGATTTAAAATCTTTTCTTTACATTTTTATTTCCTTATGTTTTTTGAAAATGCTACTCCTTTATTGCTCAGCTGTGTATGTTGTTTTTAAGAGGATTGAAGCCAGTCTAATTCTCTTCCCTTGTAAGTTATTTCATGATTTTTCCTGGAGGTCCTGGTGATTTTTTTTCTGTATGTTTCAAAATTGGTCTTTGGGTGTGATTTCCCTGATTCCAAGTAGACCCTTTCAATGTGGGTCTGCAACCTCCACCTCCTGTGTTCAAGTGATTCTCCTGCCTCAGCCTCGCAAGTAGCTGGGATTACAGGAACATGCCACCATGTCTGGCCAATTATACCAAACTCTTGGTGTCCTCTGAAGACATCTGGAGCTTTCACACTGGTGGTATTTTGCTAGCTCTGTTCAACTTACTTAGAGTTCCCCCTAACCTCTTTCCTCTGCCTTTTCAAATCCTACTTATCAAAAGCCGCAGTTATGATTAAAATGACACATAAGACACATAGGAAAACATATTTAACAGAAAGCCAATGGATTCAATTATTTCTTTTTTTTTCTAATTTCAAAAATGTTTAAGAATTTATATCTGGGTGCAGTGGCTCACGCCTGTATTCCCAGCACTTTGGGAGCCCGAGGCAGCAGATCACTTGAGACCAGAAGTTTGAGACCAGCCTAGCCAAGATGGTGAAACCCCGTCTCTGCTAAAAATACAAAATTTAGCCAGCCTTAGTGACACTTGCCTGTAATCCCAGCTACTGGGGAGGCTGAGGCAGGAGAATCACTTGAACCTGGGAGGTAGAGGTTGCAGTGAACCAAGATAGTGCCACTGCACTCCAACCTGGGTGACAGAGCGAGACTCCGTCTCAAAAAAAAAAAAAATGTTTAAGAATTTTTAGGTCTGGGAGCGGTGGCTTATGCCTGTAATCTCAGCACTTTGGGAGGCTGAGGCAGGCAGATCACCTAAGGCCAGGAGTTCCAGACCAGCCTGGCCAACATGGTGAAACTCCGTCTCTATTAAAAATCAGCTAGACATGATGATGGGTGCCTGTAATCCCAGCTACTTGGGAGGCTGAGGCAGGAGAATTGCTTGAACCTGGGAGGCTGAGGTTGCAGTCAGCTGAGATCATGCCATTGCACTCCAGCCTGGGCAAGAAGAGTGAAACTCTTTTTAAAAAAAAAAAAAAAGAATTTTGAATCTTAGCTTTGTTACTTATGATTTGTAAAACCTTGGGAAAGTTGTTACTTTTCTGTGCCTTGGTTTCATTGTCTATGAAATGGGGATAATACTAATACCTCCTTCAGGATATGGGGATTAAATGAGTAATATGCTTAGAACAGGGCCTTGCACATAATAGGTACCAAATAAATGTGAGCTACTATTGTTTTATAACTGAGTATAACAAAATACACAGCACTAATAAATAGCACATTTCAAAGTGACTAACATAAGATTGTTGGGTTAGAATTAACTGCAAAACTGTTTTTTAAAAGAAACAAAAACTTAAAAGAATCCTAGCTCTCATGTAAAAACCTCCACTAATTCCCATGACCTAATGTGATCTTTGCTTTCCCTCAATTTTTTTTGCCTTGGAAGTTTTATCATAAATTCATCCATTCATTATTCAACAAATATTGATTAATTGCCTACTATGTGCCAGGCACCGTGCTATAGTGGTGAGCAAGAGAAGATGAGGTTCCTGCCTCCATAGACTTTTCTGGTAGGGGAGACAGAAAGAAACATGTAAACAAAGTCATAAATAAGGTAATTATAGATTGTGATAAATGTTACAAAGGAAGCAAAAGTTGAATGTGATAGAAAGTAATTGAGATAAGGGAGGGAGGGTAGTTTTAAGACAGAGTGATAAATGTTCAAAAGGAGAAAAAAGAAATATAATGGAGCATCATCGGGTGGACGGAAAGTGCTACTTTAGACGAGGTAGTGCTTTCTTAGTTGGTGACTTTTTATGTCATTTTCTAGTTATCTTATAAACTAATTGGTCTCTGACATATAATTTTGTTTTGGACAATTACTTATCTTTTAGTGTTATATACTAGCACATACATGCATATGTATTTGTTTTAGTGAAGTCCATCTGAATATATATTTAAAAGCCATGTGTTCATACTGGTGCCTCAGATTCCAGTCCACCACCAAAGACTCACTGTAGCTTCCCCCGCTTTCCTTATTTGTACCGTTTTTTTTTCTCTGAAGGTGAGAAACCTGTCTCTTGTAATCCACAATGTAGTATTTTGTTTTGTCCTAGTATACATATAAAATAGTGAAAAAACACATGTGTCGTAGCTATAGTACATTTATGTACCATTCTTTTTGTCTTTAGCCATAGATTACAGTTAAGATTTTGTTTTCCAAACTTACTTAGGTTAGTTCCACTTTTCCCCTTCCCTCTGCCATAGCGCAATTGTGGTCTTCATTTGTAATACAGTTAGGTTCATTTGTTACTGTTTGTATTCCATTTTGGATTCTCCCTAATTCCTGCCTGATTTTATTTATTTATTTATTTATTTATTTATTGGTGCGGGAGTGTGCTATTGCCATGGTTCTAAGCATCAGAGCTATACAGAAAGGTTTACACAGAAAAGTGTTGCTCCCCTTTTCATCCTTCTTTCCTTATTCTTATTCCCCTATTCTTTCCACTCATAGCCATGCACACCCTGTAGGTAACCAGTCTCATTTGGATTCTTTTTTTTTTTTTTTTAACTTTCTTTCAAGGCTGATCTTCAGACAAGTTCTCAGCGTTTAAATCTTTCAGCCTCCAATGCTGCAGTGGCTGAACTTAAACCGGATTGTTGTATTGATGATGTCATACATCATGAAGTCAAGGAAATTGGAACACACATGTAAGGATTAGTTTTATTAGGTCTCAAAGGTTTTTACTTATATATGCCTTTATTTGAAATTTTTGCTTTCTTTTCATTCACCATGAAGCGTAGGAACCTACTTCAAAAGGAATTTTATGTTCTATGTTTACATGTTTACCAGAAATAAAGTTTAAACCAAATGTATGTTTTGTAGGGAAAAAATCCAATTTATCATCATTTATCTCGTTTTATTTTTTTTACATTTACAATCTCTAAAAAATGAAAAGCTGTGCAAAATGTTTAAAACCCAGATAGCACTCTAAAAGTATATTTATTGTGTTTTGAAATGCTAGTAACTGATGTTATAGTGTTTATTTTTAAATTCAGTTTTTCAGTTTTGTATTTAACCAGGTATATACACTCTACCCTGACAACTCAGAAATATAGGACCAAAATAAGGCACACTGTGAAAAAAAAATCAAATTCCATATTCCTGTCGTGTGTATGTATTTGAATGTAAATGCTCTATTTTTCTTTCAGTCTGAGGGGCAATATGAAAATTTTAGCCATCTGAAGTAATTTTAGACTTCTTCATCTCCTTTAGAAACCCTACATCCAATCAGTTCACAAAATCCTATTAATTCTCCTGAATATCTCTCATTTGTCTCTTCTTCATCTCTGCTTTACCACTTTTGCTCTTCTCTTTGTGCCCATGAAAGTATATAATATTAGCTATTATTTAATCAGTTAATTTTGGTGACAAGCTCTGTTGTAGGGACTTTTTCGTGTATATTCTTTGGGCTTTGGAGTCAGACTTCCTAGAATTCAAATTTCAACTTCATCATTTGTTATGTGATCTTGTATAAGTCACTTAATTCTTCTATGATCTCCCATTGTCCTTAGGAAATTCTGACTTTGCAAATGTTTTACAAAGCTCTCTGCAACCTAATTCTTACCAGCCACAGTAGTTCTTACCATCACCACCCATCCCTCCCTCTCCACCCTGCAGTCATATTGGACTTCTTTTATCTCCAGACTCCAGATTGAAATGCATTCTTCCCTTACAAAGGAATACTATGGCATTTTATGTAGTTTATTTCTACTTCTCTTTCATATCTCAGATTCAGCACTACTTCCTCAAGAAGTTTTCCTAACCTCCTAGACTGGATTAAATACCACTTTTTGTATCTTCTATAGCATCCACCATTTATCATTTTAAAAAATGTTTCATACTTATAATTACTTATTGAGTGCCTGCCTTTCCCATTAAAGTATGAGATCCATGATATCTGCTATAGTCCAAGGATCTAGCAGAGAACAGAAGTCAGTATTTATTGAAATGATAATAAATGTGTAAAATCTCCATTTTACAGAAAATGAGACTTGTACAATTAAGCAGCTAGTTTAGAAGACATAAAACTCAAATCCAAACCTAGTTTTAGATCCTCTACCTTGCTATGCTATTCTTACTGTGAGCACTTTGAAGGCAGGTATTGTGCTTCGATCAGTCCTCTTCCTAGCCCCTGCCTTACTTAGTCAGCACCAGGCAGCACACGTATAAAGAAGAAATTAAATTACCTGCTAATGTTACCACCCCATATAACCAACCACTATTAAAATATTATTATATTTCTTTCTAGTCTTTTTGCATACATATGTAAAATAACTATGTATAAATAATTTAATATTTTATAAAATTTTGGCCATATTGTTCATAGTTTTATTTTTTAAAATACACTATTAACATTTTCACATGTATCAGACAGTATTTTTTGAAAACACAGTTTTTGGGCCGGATGTGGTGGCTCACGCCTATAATCTCCAATAATTTGGGAAGCTAAGGTGGGCAGATCGCTTGAGCTCAGAAGCTCAAGACCAGCCTGGAAAACATGGTGAAATCCCATCTTTACAAAAAATACAAAAATTAGCCGGACGTGGTGGAGCATGCCTGTAGTCTCAGGTAGTTGGGAGACTGAGGTGGGAGGATCGCTTGAGCCCAGGAGATCAAGGCTGCAGTGATCCATGATCACGCCACTGCTCTCCAGCCTGGGTGATGGTGGGACCCTGCCTCAAAAAAAAAAAAAAAAAAAAAAATTTTTTTTTTACATGACTCCATCTAACACAATTGTACAGTGTTTTCTGTTTAATGTTGGATATTTATTTTCAGTTTTTCACTGTTAAAAGTAACACAGAGATGAACACCTTAATGTGTCCTCGTGGAATATTTGAAGTGGTTTTACTATGAGAACATATAAGCATTTTTAAGATTCTTTTACTAAAAGATTGTTTTCCAAATTTCTTCCAACCACTAGCAGTGTAGAAAGACAGTTTCTCTAAACCCTCACCAATTCTGAGATCACTTATAAAGAATTTTTGCCAAATCTTGATAAACAGAAAAATATTACCTCATTATTTTAATGTGTTTCTCTGAATACTTGTGAGGCTGAACATTTTCACATTTTTGTTGGCCAGTTATGGTACTGTGATTTAACTGTGCTTTCCTTTTCTCAAGTTTTCAGTGATATATTGGTGTTTTGCTTATTAACTTATGGGAACCCTTTGTCATATTAAGTATTAAAATGTAACCACTTTCTTGTATTGTTACAAGTATTTTATGCTAGTTTGTTTCTGCTTTGTAATTGTTTTAGTGTTTTTGATTCAACTTAAAATTTTTCACGGCCGGGGCGGTGGCTCAAGCCTCTAATCCCAGCACTTTGGGAGGCCGAGACGGGCGGATCACGAGGTCAGGAGAATCGAGACCATCCTGGCTAACACGATGAAACCCCGTCTCTACTAAAAAATACAAAAAAACTAGCCGGGCGAGGTGGCGGGTGCCTGTAGTCCCAGCTACTCGGGAGGCTGAGGCAGGAGAATGGCGTAAACCCAGGAGGCGGAGCTTGCAGTGAGCTGAGATTGGACCACTGCACTCCTGCCTGGGCGACAGAGCGAGACTCCGTATCAAAAAAAAAAAAAAAATTTTTTTTACATAACAGTATTTCCCATTGCATTTATGTTAAGAAATCTATCTGGAATTTTTTTTTTTTTATTTTTTTTTTTGATGGGATCTCTCTCTGTCACCCAGGCTGGAGTGTAGTGGTGTGATCTCAGCTCACTGCAAGCTCTGCCTCCCGGGTTCACGCCATTCTCCTGCCTCAGCCTCCCGAGTAGCTGGGACTACAGGCGCCCGCCACCATGCCCAGCTAATGTTTTGTATTTTTTTAGTAGAGACGGGGTTTCACCGTGTTAGCCAGGATGGTCTTGGTGTCCTGACCTTGCGATCCACCTGCCTCAGCCTCCCAAAGTGCTGGAATTACAGTCGTGAGCCACTGCACCCCGCCTTTTTTTTTTTTTTTTTTTTTTTTTGAGGTGGAGTTTTGCTCTTCTTGCCCAGGCTGGAGTGCAGTGGTGCAATCCGAGCTCGCCACAACCTCCACCTCCCGGGTTCAAGTGATTCTCCTGCGTCAGTCTCCCGAGTAGCTGGGATTACAGGCGCCCGCCACCATGCCCGGCTAATTTTTGTAATTTTAGTAGAGATGGGGTTTCACCATGTTTGCCAGGCTGGTCTCGAACTCCTGACCTCAAGTGACTCGCCCGCCTTGGCCTCCCAAACTGCTAGGATTACAGGCATGAACCACCATGCCCAGCTGGAAATTTTTTAATCCATATTTTTTTTCTAGTTTATATGAACTTGTTTTATATACTCAAATATTTGATTGTTCTGAGAATTATTTTGGAATATATTTCACCTTTCAGGTAAAGTCAAGAAGTTTCTGATTTTGTGCTCCAAAAATGTTATATCTCATTTTACTAATCAGAGCTTTCTTGTTCGTGTAATTATGTCTGTATCTATTCTGACATTTTCCCCTGCTCTAATCTCACACATCCACACCATAGATGTGTTTCCCTAATTTCTTAGTAGAATTCAGGTGTGTTTGATTTACTATTAAAATTAAAAATGATTCAGAATCATTAAGACATCTTTCTGTTTCAGCTTGGTGTGTGCTGTGAGTTACACAACTCAGGCTGGAGAAAAAATGTATTTTAGAAAATTCTTCAAATTTCAGGTATTGAATATGACAATGGTAAATAGTTTTTATATGCCTTTTTCTTCCTGGTAGTGTACAGTTATTCCTGATTATCTGCAGGGAAAACAAGATCCAAATAAAGCAAATAGCTCAATATTTTTGAATTTGTCATATGACTAGCAGTCTAAACTGAGACTAAATTAACGTAAATAAAAGCAGAGGAATTATCATTGCCAATATGTTTTTGTAATGAAACTTGAAGATGTTTATTCAAAATAAAAGAAAAAAATAGCTGAGTCTGGCACAGTGGCTCACACCTATAATCCCAGTGCTTTGGGAAGCAAAGTGGGGAAGATCACATGAGGCCAGTTCAAGATAGCCCAGACAGCATGACCTAGGACTACAGGTAACACAAGCCTGTAATCCTAGCTACTTGGGAGGCTGAGGTGGAATGATCGCTTGACCCAGGTTTCAAGTCTTCAGTGAGTTGTGATCATGCCATTGCACTCCAGCTTGGTCAACAGAGCAAGACTCTGTCTCTAAAAAGTAAATAACTTGTTTTTATGGCCTGACAAAACACACAATGTAGACAAGGGATAAAATGAGTGTAAAGTCCAGATAAAATGAGGGTAAATAATATCAAATTTCTAAAGAAATTTAAAGGAGAGACAATTGACTTGGAGTGAGTAGACTGAGCTTCCTTCAAGGACTCCAGGAATCACGGGAACTTTGAGTTTTGTATTAATACACAGTTTTCAGCGTCCATCAAAAATAGTTAAAAACCACTGGCTTAACACATTGATGTAGGAGGGTGAGGAAATGTGAATACCACATATGTCTATTATAAATATAGATCTTAATATGATGCTGTATATGATTTTTTTTTTCATTCCTCTGTAAGTGGAAGAAAAAATACTGTTCACAGGGAAAAAAAAATCTGCCATTCTTTTGCAGAATCATTCATTTGCATGCTTTTTGAAAGAAAATAGAAAGTGATTCAATCTTTTTTTTTTTTTGAGACGGAATTTTGTTCTCGTTGCCCAGGCTGGAGTGCAAATGATGCGATCTCAGCTCACTGCAACCTCCGCCTCCCTGGTGCAAGTGGTTCTCCTGCCACAGCCTCCTGAGTAGCTGGGATTACAGGCACCCGCCACCATACCCAGTTAACTTTTGGATTTTTAGTAGAGACGGGGTTTTGCCATGTTGGCCAGGCTTGTTTCGAACTCCTGACTTCAGGTGATCCGCCTGCCTTGGCCTCTGAAAGTGCTGGGATTACAAGAGTAGCCACTGTGCCCAGCTCAGTTGCTTTTTTTGCAAACAGTTTTTATGAATATACCTATAGAAAAATACATAAAATATATGTGTTTTGTTTAACAAAATATTATGGAGCAAAAACCCGTGTAATGTAACTATCACCCAGTAAAGAAATAACGGTAGCCTTTCAAAACATGCATTTAGGATTCTTTTTTTTTTTTTTTTCCTTTTTTTCTTTTGGAAGAATATTGCATACCTATTAGATAAGTCTTTTAACAATTAAAATTGGAAAAT
Organism: Theropithecus gelada; assembly: GCF_003255815.1. NCBI lineage: Eukaryota > Metazoa > Chordata > Mammalia > Primates > Cercopithecidae > Theropithecus > Theropithecus gelada. Next base: position 62,878,735 of record NC_037673.1, read on the forward strand.
GACAAATTTACGCTATGTGATTTTAAAAAAATAAAAATAAATGGTCACATGATAACAATTTCCTGATTGATATGCTTTATTTAACCAGGTTCTCAAACCATTGGATGTGAAAACCAAATTTTACAATGCAGAGGTGAGTGTTGAGTGCTTAATGGGATTTCATATTAAACATTAAGATCTTATTTGACTAAAAATCTCTTATATACATTTCTAATACTGAAGCAAATTGCCAACGTGACTGTAAATTATTTGAAAAAATCATAAATTTCAGTTACAATTGAATAATTTTATTGTAGGTCTCATAATCTTTTTCAACTTACATGGAATCAATGTGTCTTGATTTTTATTCTCACTGTTAATTTTATAAGGCTTTCATCTCCTTTTGTTAAATGATTGCCCCCTCATTTCATTTAATGGTGGTTGTTACACTAGCAATCTGTTGAATATTTACATGTGGTTCTGGATATTACAAAAATTGAATTAGTAGATCTAACCCTGCAAAATAAGATTTAATATTCACATGGAAAAATATTGACAAGTGAAGCTTAGCACATTAAATTATTTCCAGGGTAGTCAGTTTGCCAGCCAGAATTAGGTTGCTGGGTTTGGTGTAATGGCTTTAAAAGCTCCTTGGGAAAAACAAGTTTGGCAAAAATAGAAGTAACTTTTATAATAGAAGATACTTTATCTTTTACCCTAAAAAAAAGATATAAAATAGAACTTGCCATAGGAGAAAGGATTTATTGCTTGGATTTCTTTTTTAAGATTTTGTTTTATCTTGGCTTCTAGAGCTGCAGAAAAATCAGATCTCTTGATAGCCCTCTTATCCCCCAAAATCATGTGTTTCATACCAGTGATAAACTCAAATATATCCAAATACAGTATTTTGAAATGAAGATTATATCTCTGCTACTCTAAAACCAGATAATGATCAGACATTTTCAATCACATGGCAAATTTGACATTTATTTTTACCATCCACAATCTGAATTTTTACTCAGTAAAATTTATACTCTAGGATTTCTAAGATGTCAAAGTAAGGAACCTAACCTGCAGCAAAGACCTATTAGGAGAAAAGAAAAAATGCATATAATAACAAAACTACCTAGAATGGAATATAGTGAGAATGATATGAAAAAATGTGTTACAAGAGCTCTCGGGAATGTGATCTTGGAATAGTTTAAAGAAGCTTTATGAAAGAGAAGAAAGGCTGGATTGGAGTCTGAAAGGAATGCATGTTGGAAACAGACAAGTGTCAAAGCAGTAAAGGCATTCAAGCAGGGTTACAAATAGACATGGAATATCAAGTACATAGGAAAGAGTATCCATATTTGATGAGAGGGAAAAGCATCATCAAAAAGATTACTAGATGTTTACAAAGTTGATGTTTCTTTTGTGGGGGATAGGTGAGTTGGAGTAATACATATTTATTCCCTCTTTTTTGTTATTAATGGCATACTGTTGATTAATTACAGTATAGCTAGTCAGCATGGTGAGATTTAAATAGTCTAATTTACCATTTTGCTGGAAAAGATTTCATTTATAGTATGAGGGGAAAATGTTAACTATTCTATTAGAAAATTAATTTAAAATAGGGCAATAGGTGGGTTTTTTTTCTGTAACTGTCTCCTAGGAGTCACATATTCAGCTATTCTAGGTTTTCTTCATTAAAAATTTGATAGTACACTAAGATACCTGTCAAATAGTTTTATAACGCTAATATTTAGAGTGATTTGTGAATAATTTTTAAAATTGCTAGTTTTTCTATAAACATTATAGAAGTGACATGCTGTCCATAAAGAAATAAAAATTCACAATTCCGCCACACCAATTGATTTTACATTAATACATACTCTTTTGCAGTCTTTATTCACTTATATATAATATTCTATTTTTATAATCACAACAATTTTGTTTACTTCCTTTGTCGGTTAACATTATATGTTGACATAATCTTTAAATCTTGCTAACAAACTTCAATCAAAATAATTTCAGTAATATTCTGAACTTTTGAAAATAGATCTCACTTTAAAAATCAGGAGTGAACAAATAACATTTTGGGTCTCTCTAAGATACTTAATATTACCTATTAGACAAACAAATACTGTTCAGCCACTAGCATGAGGCAGATTATGTTGACCCCAACCAGGAATTTCAGGTAGATTGTAGGGGTTAATAAACCACAGCAATATCAGTAGGTGATGCATATTGCTCTGTGCTGTAGTCCTTTTACAGTTAATATTATTGGCCCCACATCTGTCTCAAACATATATTTTTGATTCTGTTTCTAATAATGCTGTAATATGTGAATCACCTAAAGGAAAACAAGTTCATGAAAAACTGTCATAGTTTTCTAAGATAGAAAAGCCTTGCAGGAAGATTGGTGAGACTAGAAGCCAGGATTCAAACATTTGGTCACCTGCCAGGTATTGAAGAGAACTATAAACAACATCTTCCCAGTCCTCAAGGGACCTGCCTTGAGGAGACTGATATGACGTAACTATAATGTAAGCCCCTCCCACACATATAAGCCAAATCGTGAAGTAATGTATTCTGGGTACCTAGAGAGGTGAAAAATGATTTCCAGCTATGCATTTGATGGAGGCGACATTTGAGATTGCTCTTAATAAACAGTTGAAGAAATAATGTAAGGAAAAAAAGGCTAACTATGAAATCTGCTAAGAAGAAGAAAATAAATTCTTAATTTTTTGAAGTGGTTCAGCCCACATTCCCTGAAGTGATCAATGGAACTCTAATTGCCCAAGATATTCCTTAAAAAAAGGATTCCATTATTACATAAATTTAAGAGAAAGTATACGGTGTATATCTATTCTGAATGTGGAGGATAGTATATATTCATCCTAAATTATCTGTGAAGAATTAAAATGTTGGTAAAGAATTATAGAACTAGAAAGTCATGGGATATACCTCTTTGCTCCAAAATGTGCCCTTAACAGTTTGCTACTGTTTGAGTATTCAGCCATAGTGTTCTTCTCTATTCCATTGTCATTTAACCTTAGCAGTTTCACCTTTTTAGAAAAATGGTTTGTCATATTTATGTTGCTTCCTGTTTACTTTCTTATTCACTAATGCTGTCTTGTTTAGTAAATTTAAAAAATGCAGAAATGCATTTTATTTTAAAGTAATTCTTTTTTCTTTAACATTTAACTCTGATTTTTCTAATTATTCTTTTTTATTTTTCCATTAGAGTGACCTCAGTTCTGTGGTAATTTGATTTTTTATTATAAATTTTTATACTTTTCTTACTCACCACTTTTTGACTCTGCCTAATTAATCTCTCTTTACAAAACATAGTGGAAAAACAGTTAGTTGTGAATACCACCTATGTGACTTCAGAAAGATTATATATAATTTTATGTATTTTTTATTATATCAATTTCTTACTCTGTGGGGGAAAATTAGCTCAAAAGTTAAATTGTCATATTGAAACAATTTTCATTTTCAGTGTTTCTTCTTTAGATTTTTTTTTAAAGAAGTATGTTACCTTGTGTAAAATGGCCTTGTGATTTTCATCATCTTACTATAAAATACCCAATTGTCCTAGCCTTCAGTTCTTTGAGTAGACTGTATAATCGAAATTCATTTTCAGATGCACAGTGGTTTTAGTTTTAAGTGTGGGTCAGGTAATGATGGCCTCTTGACAAAATGAAACGGAAGAAAAGCAAATTTTCCCAACTTGGCTAAAATTTTATTTTCAAACTTATATTTACAATAAGCAGCATTTGCTTATATCACATTACATATGTAATAACATCAACTGCCTTAGCACTGAATTCTTAATTTTTAAAATATCAAATTGCTTAACACTATTCAAACTAACTTGATTTTCCATTATGCTGCTTGTTTTTCTTTCATTTTATCTAAGCTCTTCCTAAATTTACGCAGAAAATTGCAGTTTTTAAATTGAAATATGGGTCTGTGGTTATTTTTTTTAAAAGCAATGGATTGATGGGATATATGTACTTTTTTAGAACAAGTAACCAAAAAATGCCACTAAATGATACATTTTTTAAACTGATAAACATTTTATTTCTATTTTCATTTCAACACATGTCCCAAAGACTAAAGCATCTGTTTTATTTTAGATAATAGTACATTGTATTATAACTTAATCATTATATTTTTGCAAATGATTTTCATTTTCTTGGTGTTAGTGTTTAAAAAGCTCAGCCAGGCACGGTGGTTCATGCCTGTAATCTCAGCACTTTGGGAGGCCGAGGCGGGCGGATCACGAGGTCAGGAGTCCACGACCAGCCTGGCCAACATGGTGAAACGCCATCTCTATAAAAAATACAAAAATTAGCCAGGCGTGGTGGCACTTGCCTGTAATCCTAGTTACTTGAGAGGCTGAGGCAGAAGAATCACTTCAACTCGGGAGGCAGAGGCTGCAGTGAGCTGAGATCACACCACTGCACCCCAGCCTAGGTGACAGAGTGAGACTTTGTCTCAAAATAAATAAATAAAAATACAAAATTAGCAGGGCATGGTGGCACTGCCTGTAGTCCCAGCTACTGGGGAGGCTGAAGCAGGAGAATCGCTTGAACCTGGGAGGCAGAGGTTGCAGTGAGCTGAGATCTTGCCACTGCACTCCACTCTGGGCAACAGAGCAAGACTCTGTCTCGAAAATAAAATAAAAGCTCATAGGCCAGGCATGGTGGCTCACGCCTGTAATCCCAGCACTTTGGGAGGCCGAGGTGGGTGGATCACTTGAGGTCAGGAGTTCTAGACCAGCCTGGCCAGCATGGTGAAACCCTGTCTCTACTAAAAATACAAAAATTAGCTCAGTATGATATTGCGCACCTATAATCCCAGCTACTCCGGGAGGCTGAGGCAGGAGAATCCCTTGAACCCCGGAGGCGGAGGTTGCAGTGTACCAAGATCATGCCACCACGCTCCAGCCTGGGTGACAGAATGAGACTCTATGTCAAAAAAATAAAAAGCTCTTAAAGTGGCAAATTTTTCTGGTCATAGTTGATTTTATGTTACTTATGTGTAGTACACATATTACTATGAAAATTTTGAAAAAAATTCTTGAATATCCTTAGTGTATCATTTTTTATGTAGGTTTGTTTCAAAGATAAATCAAGTTAGTCTGTTATCCTTCAATTACATGAAGGAAAATAACCAAATAGCATAAAATAATGTTCAGCATAATTAGGGGAATTAATTTATCTAAAGTTAAGTATTTAAATTACCTACTGGCAAATGTTGCTGAATAGCATCAGCTTTAAAATTTGTCACTGAGGCTACAAAATACCTCTTGCCTGATTTAAAAGCTCTACGATGGTGAAGTATAATTCATATATCCTTTTTTTAGCCCTCAATATACACTTAAAATGAACTAAGCAATCACTAATGACCACTCGCAAATTGCTTTAATTTAAAAAATTAAATCCTTCAAGATTACAAAATAGATTATTCATAGTACTAGTGGTCATTACACTATCTAAATTGACATCAATATGACAAAGTTATATTGCTGTATTATAATGAAGACTTAATCATCTTAACGTAATACTGAAATTATAGGAGCATAGGTATATTCATCATACTAAAGCACATTGTAATATTTTAATGCCTAATGAAAATAATTAGGGTATTTGTAAATGAAATTCTAGTTAAGTATTTTTGGATGTTAAGACAAAACATAGTTATCCTCCATCCATTGTTTGACAAGGTATCAGTTGACTAACACTTGACTTTGCCCCTGTTAATTATGATAGGGTGAAGATTTCTTTTCTTGCATTAATTGTGGTAACTTTGATTTGCAGGCATGAACTAATCACATTTGTGGTTAATATTTTTTCTTCATATAGATAGATATTTTTGTTGAGATAAATATTTTAAATGCCATCACACTTTGGTGGATATTTTTTTCATATCCTCAGACTGATGAAGTATTTCTGGAAGCCCAGATTCAGAATATGACAACCTCACCTATGTTTATGGAGAAAGTTTCATTGGAGCCATCTATTATGTACAATGTAACAGAATTAAATTCAGTCACCCAAGCTGGAGAATGGTAAATATTAATTATGAAGTCTTTATCCTTGTTTTGAAAGATAGATGCTTTTCTAAACATCCATTCCTCTTGAGTGGGTTTTTTTTTTTAATCGACTCTTTTTTTAAAAGAATTTGAGGGCCGGGCGCGGTGGCTCAAGCCTGTAATCCCAGCACTTTGGGAGGCCGAGGCGGGTGGATCACGAGGTCAGGAGATCGAGACTATCCTGGCTAACATGGTGAAACCCCGTCTCTACTAAAAATACAAAAAATTAGCCGGGCACGGTGGCGGGCGCCTGTAGTCCCAGCTACTTGGGAGGCTGAGGCGGGAGAATGGCGTGAACCCGGGAGGCGGAGCTTGCAGTGAGCCGAGATCACNGAAAAATTCATCAGAAAGAAGAGTTTCCACATACCCTCTTCCACCCCTCACAGTTTCTCTTGTTATTTACATCTTGTTTTTTATTTTATTTTTATTTTTTTTTATTTATTTATTTATTTTGAGACAGAGTCCAGCTCTGTGGCCCAGGCTGGAGTGCAGTGCTTGACCTAGGCTCACTGTAACCTCCACCACCCGGGTTCAAGCAATTCTGGTGCCTTAGCCTCCTAAGCAGCTGGGATTACAGGTGCATGCCACCACCCTTGGTTAATTTTTGTATTTTTAGTAGAGGTGGGGTTTCGCCATATTGGCCAGACTGGTCTTGAGCTCCTGACCTCAAGCGATCTGCCCGCCTTGTCCTCCCAAAGTGCTGGCCTTACAGGCGTGAGCCACTGTGCCGGGCCTACATCTTGTTTTAATGTGGTACATTTACTACAATTGATGAACCGATACTGACAGTTATTACTAATGTCTATAATTTAGAGTTCACACGTTTTGTTGTATGTTTTATTGTTTTTGGTTTTTGGTTTGTTTTAAGAGACAGGTCTCATTAATGTTGCCCAGGCTGAAGTCAAATTTCTGGACTCAAACGATCCAAGTATCTGGGACTATAGGCAAGCACTGTAGGTTTTGACAAATATATAACATGTATCCACCATTACTATATTATGCAAAATAGTTTCACTTTCCAAAAAATCTCCTGTGCTCCATCTTCATCCTTCCATTACATAAAAATAAAGATCCTAGCCCTTTACATTTCATGTTTTACTATTCAAAGCACTTGGTCTTTTAAGTCTCATAAAAATCCAGTGAGGTAATAGATATCATTGCTATCCTGCAAATGATAAAACGAAGGAATGTGAAGGAATGGTGGAGAAGTTAAAAAGAGTAAGGGTAAATGTGGGTTTAAAAAAGAAATACTCTCTCAACATCAAAAGAACATAGGAATAGATGATTTAATATTTTGTGAAAAGGAAATACATATGCCTTTCCATAGCTAATTTAAAAGAGGAAGAATAAATGTAGGGTTGACAATAATACAGATAAGAAAGTAATAGGCTGGGTGTGGTGGCTCATGCCTGTAATCCTAACTCTTTGGGAGGCTGAGGCCAGAGAATTGCTTGAAGCCAGGAATTCTAGACCAGCCTGGGCAACTTAGCATTTTTTTTATTTAGCTGGGCATGGTGGTACACTCCTGCATTCCTAGCTCCTTAGGAGAGTGAGGCAGGAAAATCGCTTGAGTCCACAAGTTCAAGGCTGCAGTGAGCCATGATCGCACCACTGTACTCCAGCCTGGTGACAGAGAGAGACCCTGTATTTTAAACAAAAAAAAAAAAAGAAGAAGAAGAAGAAGGTAATAGCTTCGGAAAGCATCTGAATTTCTTAATTAGGAATGAAAAGTTTGCTTTTATATTATTAGGTTGGTTACACACAGAAAAGTTCATAGCCTCCTTTATCCTCACTGAGGAAACCAATTTTTCATTCTTTTCTAGATCTTTTAGTTCATTTTGAAAATTACTTTAGAATGGCATGTCTCTTATTATTCTAAACTATTATCTTTGATAATTTTAGAGAAAAGAGACAGGATACTTAAGGTTCTGGTTTCTGTTGCACTTTTCAGTTAATTGATACATGTTCAATTTTATAAGTAATATATTACATTCTATTATAAAGAACCTCCTTGAGCCCAGAAGTTAGAAGTTACAGTGAGCTATGATCGTAACCACTGTACTCCAGCCTGGGTGACAGAGCAAGACCCTGTCTCTTAAAATTATTTAAAAAAAAAAAAAAAAAAAAAGGACCTCCCCTTTCAGGGTCCAATTACTATAAAGAACCTCAAGATTTTCGATATCAACTGAAAAAAATGAAGGAAAAATAAATCATTTCAGTATACATTCTTTTTATTTGTGTTGAAATCATTAACATGTTCTGTTGTTGATCTTTGGAGGGTACATCATCCAGTTCCTATCCTAAGGAACAATCACAGCCATGGTTTTTCTTTTAAAAGATGCTAGAGAATTTTCTCCATCTCTGTCTCCACCCCTCTCAGTGTGTCTACATTTGGGTCAAGAGCATATTTGCAACCAATGGATACACGCCAGTACTTATACTGCCTAAAGCCAAAGAAGGAATTCGCAGAAAAAGCAGGCATCATTAAGGGAGTAACAGTGATTGGAAAATTGGATATAGTATGGAAAACAAATCTAGGTGAAAGGGGAAGGTTACAGACCAGCCAACTTCAAAGAATGGTGAGTTTGGAAAAAACTTCACTGGGGTTTTGGTGTGTGAGAGACAGGCAGTTAAAACAACTTAATTTTTTCTATGTCTAGCAGTAAAAAAATTGGAGCACTATAAAAGGCATTAATACTACTATAGAAGAAAAGATTAATAGTTTCACTGATAGATAGGTAGAAAACTGATGTTGCCGTGAATGAAAAATGGTCAAATGTTAAATTTATCCTTCATACATGTGTTCTTTATCAAACAGAAATTAAAATAACTGTTTATCAAGTGTCCCTCCTTTGGTAACACAGGCCCACTCTTCTGACTTCCAAACACATTAAGGTTTTCTATTTTGCAATGTCCTGAAACTCTTGGACTTACTTCATTTACCTACTCAGTTCATACCTTTTTTTTTTTTTTTTTTTTTTTTTTTTGAGACGGAGTCTCGCTCTGTAGCCCAGGCTGGAGTGCAGTGGCCGGATCTCTGCTCACTGCAAGCTCCGCCTCCCGGGTTCACGCCATTCTCCGGCCTCAGCCTCCCGAGTAGCTGGGACTACAGGCGCCCGCCATCTCGCCCGGCTATTTTTTGTATTTCTTAGTAGAGACGGGGTTTCACTGTGTTCGCCAGGATGGTCTCGATCTCCTGACCTCGTGATCCGCCCATCTCGGCCTCCCAAAGTGCTGGGATTACAGGCTTGAGCCACCGCGCCCGGCTTATACCATTTTTAAGATGTTAAAAAAGGTGAGTTCTACTAAAGTTATCTTAGAAGCATTGGTTGCATATTTTACCTAATTTCTTCTCTGAGAGTAGGGATAGCTATCAGGCTTCTTTTTCTTATGCTTATAAGAATATATAACAGGATTCTCCTCCCTTTATGCTGAATATTACCTGTTTTGATATATTCCAAATTTTACTTTTCTTTTCACTGAGGCAGTAATTTTAAAAAATGATGATGATGATGATGATGATGATGATGATGATCCCTGGGCCCACTTAAATATAGCCATTAGTTATTTTTCTACTACGGCCTGTTCCAAGCCTTCCTGTTGTTATAGTCTATCCTCCTCTGTGCATCTTGTAAAAAGTCATGATTTTCTTCCTGGCTCCTTTCAACATCATCCCACTCTTTCTTTAGACAATAACTGCCTATTTAGAGTTACAGACATAGAAGCTACAGCATCTGGAAAGTGTCCCTTCAAGTCCCTGAAATTTCTTTACTGACTGCTTACCTGTGAGATTCATCTTTACTCTACTGAACATGGAATAATTATTTATATAACAAAAACAGTCCAGGTCTGCCGTGCTATTCCACAGGCAGTAGCTGCCAAAGATCTTAAAATGAAGGATGAATAAAGTGAATCAGAAGTATTTTCTTAGAACATCAGCTTGGAAACCCAACAGCTGTTGAGTAAATGTGCTGCTGTGGTGCCTTCATTAAAATGGAAAGGTTTTGTGATAGATAATACATTAACTGTGTTGCTTGTTTTCTTAGGCTCCAGGTTATGGAGACGTTAGGTTGTCTTTGGAGGCAATACCAGATACCGTAAACCTTGAAGAACCTTTTCATATTACCTGTAAAATAACAAACTGCAGGTAATGCCACTGTTTGTGGATGAATGTCCTTTCTACCTCACCTACCTAGAAGAGAATTTTAAAATCTTTTTGTTACTGTCTCCTTTTTAAGTTTTCCTCAACATATAGCCTTCTCTGATGTTGATATTGAGTACTGTAAAATTCTTCATCTGGTAGCAGTATAATTACATATTTTTAAGGGCCTATTTTATTATGCATCTTCTGTATTTTGTTTCGTTCATGTGTCACACGCTATGAGGTAGGTATTCATTGTTTATACTTCCTTCACCAAAACATGAACTAATAGGTTCTTATGTATTAATATATTATGAATTGAAGTAGTAAGATTTTTTGAGGCATACTTGTCCTTGAGCTGTATCTTGAGTATTAAGAAACCAAACATTGCTTATGGATTTAATGTAAGGGGAAATCATTGATTCGAAAACAGGGTTTTGACAGTGAAGAGAGAGCATAATCTGAACTGTCAGGAAGCAAAGAGCACAGGGCTTTGAAACCAGAAAAAAAATAGAATTAAGTTCCAGTCCTATGCCCTCTGCTCCTACTTGTATTACCACTTGGTTTGTATTATTATTTGGGGTATTTTGATATTATTGCAGTGATGAATCTCAGCCCTTTTAGTGTGCATGTATAATCCTTTTAATTCCATATTTATTCTGACTTTTTTGTATTAGAAAGATAGGAAATATTTATCCTTCAAAATTACAGAAATACCCACTTCCTCTATGAAGCTACCTAGACTTTCTAAAGCACAGGTATTCATGCCTTCTCTATCATAGAAAATATTTACTTAGTTTTTTTAGTGACACTCATATATTGTGTATTTAGTGACACTCATATATTGCTATAAGTATTAGTCTCTTTCTCACTCGATTGTGAATTATTCAAGAGAAAGGACATGGCCCTTAGTGTCTGCCACATCGTGAGCTCAGTAAACAACAATACAGGGCAAAGACCCTGTGCTTGTAGGGTGTTACAGGGTGTTGGGGAATTTTTCTTTTTTTTTTTAAGTTTTTTCAGCAATCAGTTTATTGACCAGCTCACAAGTGTTATTTTTTTCAAAAGTTAACTTCTTTTGGTGTTCACTTTAACTTTTGGTGATTGAAATAAGTTTTCTAAAAAGCACATGTCTCTTATATCTTTAATTTCCTCTCCATATAAATGTCATTCCCTGCCCCTACACACCAGAGAGATGCACAGACACATGCACACAACATATATAACTCTTACTGAATTTTTGTGAAATTAACAATATTCACGTAGTACATCTACCCTGGTCTCTGGCACATAGTAGCCATCTCAAATATTTGTTAGGGAGATACAGACATATACAAGTTAATATTATAATGTCAATATGTCTAAAAAAAATAAAATTTAAATAAGGAATTTAAAATTTGGAGCCAAGTATAAGAATAAATAGCTGAAAGAGCCATAAGTAGCCATGAATGGTGGTAGGAGACTATTTTTCGTTATGAGTCTTTTGGTTATTTGAAAAAGAACAATATGCATACTTTCATTAAAAGTTGTTTTAACTTATTTAAGCTGAACCGGTGATATCTGTTATAAGCAGAAGTAGTCTTTTCTTGGTAAATAATCCAGTTAGCAAACCTGAATAGTATTTACGTCTTATGAATCCTGCCAGTTGTTTCCCAAGTTATGGTAAAGTAACATAGATTAAATATCAAAAGGACAAGACCAGAATCAGTTGTTTTCTTCTTTTCCTGTAGAGTTCCTAACAGAAATAGAATATATGGCAACAAGATTAGTCACAAATGTGTGGAAGTCTCTCAGAAAAATGGCAGCACCAGATCAGCACCTGGAGGCCAGTGTTGAGTAATAGAACCAGAAGGCCAACATCAGACAGGCAGACTAGTCTGAGGCCGTTTTAAGTGCTAGAAGATGTGACTTCATCTTCCTGATTCTATCTTAGGTGACATATAAATGTTGTAAGAGCTTTTCTCTTTCTGGTTTTTATTCTCCTCGATACGGAGAAAACAAGTTTACTGTCAATAGTAGAAATATCGCAGTACCTCTTTGTGAAATGAACAAGATTTATTCCTATTATTCTGATTCCTCCAGCAGTGAAAGGACTATGGATCTGGTTTTGGAAATGTGCAATACCAATTCCATCCACTGGTGTGGAATTTCAGGAAGACAGCTGGGAAAGCTGCATCCAAGTTCTTCACTCTCTCTTGCCCTTACTCTGCTTTCTTCAGTACAGGGACTGCAAGTATGCTGTCTTTTCAAAAATTCCAATATTTGGGGGCTGTTAACTTACAAAAATTGGTTTTTCAATGCATCATTATTTATTGCCATAACAAATTGTTTGGTCCAAAATGAAAGCTATATTCAGAAGGTTTGCACCTCAAAATTGAGTAATAATTAATGAAATGTCTGTACAAAATAAAGTGCAAGCAGTGTAAAATTGAAGTCTTTGTTTCAAAAGTCATTTGTGATATTCATATTTCCTCTGAATGGATGAAAACTTAGACTCATCTTTCTCTCTCTCTCTCTCTCTCTCTCTCTCTCTCTCTCTCAATAGAGCATCTCTGGCTTAAGACTAACAGACACATTCTTAAAGAGAACATATGAATATGATGACATCGCACAAGTCTGTGTGGTATCTTCTGCCATTAAAGTGGAAAGCTGAAGGAAATTTCCAGTTACGCTTTTCATTTAGTTTCACAGAACTGCTTTTTGTCACCTTTGTAAAATGATGACGTCAACAGCGAAGTAAATATGTTATTTAAATTTCTTTCCTGTAAAATAGTTAAAATATTAAATATTTGTTTTGAAGAGATCTGATTTTATGTTGTAAGTTATGTTCGAAATGAACATGTGTAGATTTTCTACACCTATTTAATTTCATTTCATTTTAGATGACCACTGGACTTTGTTCTCCAAAAGCTGTGTATCTGAGACCATTTGTCCCTAGCCAGTATCTAGAACACGAGTCAGCAAACTTTTTATGTAAGGTACAAGACACTAAATATTTTAGGCTTTGCAGGCCATAAGGTTTCTGTCACAAATACTGAACTCTGCCATTGTACTGCAAGAGCAGCCAGTAGGCAAAAAAAGTACAGTGGTGTACATAAAAAGCAGCAGCTGGACTCAGGAAGCTGAGGCAGGAGAATCACTTGAACCCAGGAGGCGCAGGTGGCAGTAAGCTGAGATCATGCCACTGTACTCTAGCCTAAGCGACAGAGCAAGACTGTCTCAAAAAAAAAAAAAAGAGGCAGCTGGACAGATTTGGCCTGCAGGGTATAGTTGGCTGACCTCAATCTAGAAGAAAGAGTTGTTTCTTAGAACTTTGTAACATTTTGTTTAGAAATATTTCAGTTAACTCCAGTTTTCTTCCTAGCTATTCAGTCAGCAGAAAAAGTTTGCTTAAAACAAAGGGGGTAGTCCCCTTATAACCTAACCTGGTATTTGTTAACACAGTATAAGCTTTCTAATTGTTTTCAAAATTACTGTAATGGTTTGTGTCTGTATTTGTATATTATACCTACAAACATACATGTCTTTCAGCTACTGAACAGATCAGAATTGGTTTTACTTTTTAGGTTGTTGATTTTTTTCATTAACTATTAACTAAGAATAATACTTATTATAAGCCAAAAATTGCTGGGTTTTTTCCTCATTGATTAAGCCACTTATTTTTATATGGTATATTTAAATAATTTCTATCTTCTGATATGATTTTAAACTCTACATCATGTGTTACTGTTATAAAACTTTCTGCATGTGATCACACTTAGTTATGAGCAAAGCAGTGAGAAAGTTGAGGTGATAAACAACTTTGCAGCATTAATGTAACAAAAAGTTTAAGTATTTTGTCAGGAAAACAAAAGCTTAGGCTGTTAAATAAAAGCTATTCTATTTTGGTAAGTTGAAATTCAAGAATGTATATATAATTTCTTAAATGTAAGAGTGCATTAAATCAAATACAAAAATTGGTTTTTCAATGCATCATTATTTATTGCCATAACAAATTGTTTGGTCCAAAATGAAAGCTATATTCAGAAGGTTTGCACCTCAAAATTGAGTAATAATTAATGAAATGTCCGTACAAAATAAAGTGCAAGCAGTGTAAAATTGAAGTCTGTCTTTGTTTCAAAATGATTAAGATTGATTAAATGATGAAATAATATTTTATGGCCACTGCACTGGATACTTGGATTGTTTTTCAAGCATCTTCTTATGACTGAATCTTCTGTTTCATTCTGTTTTAAATCTTAAAAGTAATATCATGGTCACTTGGAATCTGCTCTGTACTTTAATTATAGTCTCTTCTGTTATAAACAATAACGTGGACACATATTTTTCATAGTTTTAAGTAAAGATTAGATAATGCCATCTCAGAAAGGATCTGTTTAACCTATATTATAAAAGTTAGATACACAATTTGGTACATTAAATGAAAATGTCATTTGCATATATAGAACCTATTCTGTTTTACATAGTATCATAATAGCTACAGCTACTACAAGAAATGGAAGTCAAACATTTAGTAGGGTGCTTAAAGAGTTAGTTTAATAATGTCTTCTTACTTTTCTAGTTAGATAGCAACTGTATTTCCCAGACAAGCAAGAAAATATATGGGGCAGTTTTTATAAATTGAAAAGTAGCTAGCACAATCCAACCACGCAAAATGTTTTTGAAATAGCTTGCAATGCTGTGATTCCAAAGTGATCAAGGTACTTGAAGAGCAAAAATGGCTTGAATAGAATGGAAATGTAGGTAAGTGGACAGATAGCATCTGGATTGAATTTGTTACAGGTGGTATATTAGCAAAGAAACAAATAGAAAAGTGAAATGGAAGAAATATACCAATTTCCCATTATTTCATATAAAAAGAATGGCTAATTTACAGATGTTAGCACATGAAGACATTGTTCTAAAGTTTTTTTTCTTATAGTATCTTTGGGTAATACTAGTCAAATAAAATGAGTTGGGAAGTATTTTCTCCTCTTCTGTTTCCTGGAAGAGATTGTTAAGAATTGCTATTATTTCTCCCTTAAGTGTTTGGTAAAATTCATCATTGAAGTTATCTGGGCCTGTAGTTTTCTTTCCTGGAAGGTTTTTAACTTAACCACAAACTCAATTTCCTTAATAAATACAGGTCTGTTTAGGTTTTCTATTTCTTCAGTGAGATTTCTAGTTTGTATCCTATAGGGAATCTGTTTCATCTAAGTTGTTAAATATACAATCGTTGAGTTGGTCATGGTGTTTTCTAGTTAGCCTTTTAATACCTATAGTGTCTGTAGTGTATCCCCTCTTTCATTTCTGACACTGTGAATTTGTATCTTCTGTTTTTCTAGGCAGTGAGCTAGAAGCTTATCTTATTGCTCTAAAAGCATTTTAAATGCACTCAAGATAGTTACGCTAGAAACTTTGACTTCTTATTCAACACTGAATATGGGTGACTAATTTTTAATTAAGAATCTATTTTGCTTTTTATATCACAGTAATGACTTCTATGTGTTAGTAGTACTACTTCGTTCTGTGTAATACTGGAATACTAGGAGATTATTCTAACTTAGTGAAAAACAAAGTTGGCTTAGATGGAATACGAATTTAACTTCTGAGGGCCGAAGACTTGAATTCTGCTTTTTTTAAATTCTGCAGAACTATATATCTTCATACAGATCTTCACTGTAGCTTTAGCCAGGTGCTTAGGTGTTTGCAGGTCTAATTGAGAAACCTCTAACCTAGTGTTCCTCTAAGTTAGAGTCCCTGGATCTGTATCAAAACCACCTAGTGTACTGTTTAAAATGGCCATTCCTAGGCCTTATTACAGGACCTACTATAACAGAATTGAACACGTGGCCCTGAATCTGCATCTTTAATGAATTCTCCAGGTGAGTCTTACAATGAAGTTATAGAACTACTATTCTGACGTCACAAAGTAGAAAGATAAAAGTTGGTTTTTAAACCTCAAGATACAAAATAATTAGTCTCTCTCTTTTTTTTTTTTTTTTTTTTTTTGAGATGGAGTCTTACTCTGTCACCTAGGCTGGAGTGCAGTGGCGCAATCTCAGCTCACTGCAACCTCCACCTCTCGGGTTCAAGTGATTCTCATGTTTCCGCCTCCCACGTAGCTGGGACTATAGGCACCTGCCACCAAGCCAGGCTAACTTTTGTATTTTCAGTAGAGGTGAGGTTTCACCGTGTTGGCCAGGCTGGTCTCAAACTCCTGACCTCAGGTGATCCCCCCCGCCTCAGCCTCCCAAAGTGCTGCCATTACAGGCATGAGCTACTGCGCCCAGCCGATTAGTCTTTTGATAAGGGTTCTATAAGGCCTAATCATCTGCATTATTACTAATTTAATTTTATATTGCTTCCTGGCCAGGCACAATGGCTCACACCTCTAATCCCAGCACTTTGAGGGGCCAAAATGGGCAGATGACTTGAGGTCAGGAGTTTGAGACCAGCCTGGCCAATATAGTGAAACCCTGTCTCCATTAAAAACAAAAATTAGCGGCCAGGCACAGTGGCTCACGCCCGTAATCCCAACATTGGGGAAGCCAAGGCAGGCAGATCACAAGGTCTAGAGATAGAGACCATCCTGGCCAACATAGTGAAACCCCGTCTCTACTAAAAATACAAAAATTAGCTGGGCATGGTGGCGTGTCCCTGTAATCCCAGCTACTTGGGAGGTTGAGGCAGGAGAATCACTTGAACCCGGGAGGCAGAGGTTGCAGTGAGTCAAGATTGTGCCACTGCACTCCAGCCTGGCGACAGAGTGAGACTCCATCTCAAAAAAAAAAGAAAAATTAGCTGGGCATGGCAGTGGGCACCTATAATCCCAGCTACTTGGGAAGTTGAGGCTCGAGAATCACTTGAATCCAGGAGATGGAAGTTGCAGTGAGCTGAGATCGCAACACTGCACTCAAGCCTGGCAAAAGAGTAAGACTCCATCTCAAAAAAACCCCACAAAATTTATATTACTTCCTTTTTCAGTTTTCCCTTGTAAAACTTGTGAAGTCATTACATGTCAGCACCAATTTCATGATTAATAAAAAATATACTCTAGTTGGAATTAAACTCTCATCATCAATGTAGTTAGACCCATGCTATTTATGCCTAATGCCCCTTTTCTCCACTAACTAATATGGCATCTCATTTATAATAAAATATTTTAAGTCTCCTGTTATATTTAAATTGCATCAAATTTAAATTATGTTAACTATAAGACTGGCATGCCAAGCCAAATTATCACAGAAGCTTACATGAACAAGCAATGTTAGTGATAGATGCTTTTTGTTATCCATCAAATAATTACTAAGTTTTCTTTTTTAAAAAAATCACTGTTTATGGGCACACAATTAAATACCATTTAGAACATCCTTAACTTAGGACCAGGTCACTGGCTTAGTTAAAATATGTTTATATTTGATAGTTTCCAAGGTAAGGTTACCACTGGGGAAATTGTGATAATTGAGTCATCCAGTTATATCACTGACCTAACCAGTACATTAAGGATGTCTAAATGTATCTTATTGTGTGTTTAGCGTAAGTGGCCATGCTAATGTTATCAATACCAAACTGCAGACAAGATTAGTTAAGAACTATGCAGAAAACCTGAGCATCCTACCTTTACTTTCTGTACATTCACATTACCAATTTTTTCCTTTCAAAACATCCCTTGCATCAAGTGCTACTTTCTAACAGCTCTTAAGATTCTCTGTTCACCAGAACAAACAACATTAAAGATCATATTGGTTCCCATGTTATATATTCATTACTGATAGCACTTATCAAAGCTAAATGTAGATAATATTCCTTCTTTCCTGACATACTGCTCAGTGGCAAGTACACTTCTCAACCAGCATAGGAAACCTTTGGGTCACTTCCCCTCTCAAAAAACTGCTTAAAGGAAATTGGAGCTAAAGAGCTTACCAACAAATAGTCCTACTAGAGTTCAATAAATATACTTTGCTATTAAGTCTAATATACAAATATGATAGAAGTTTGAAAATGGAACCTTATCCCAGTGCTATATTGGCACTCAACAAGGCTAGTGATCACTTCCAAAGGAGTCATGTTATGTTTTGAGTTTGTCTGTGATAAACCTATTGTCTAAACGGATGTATTCTTTAAGAATATACATAAGAGGTTTTCCTCCATTATTTTCACACATCAGATATGTTGTTTGGTTTTTTGAACGAGGGAGGGGACTATCTACAACAAATACTTCATTCATAGCCATAAACCATTTGTATCTTGGGCTTGAGCCCCGGGTCAAATCAGGAATGCTCTTCAGCGCTGCTGCTGAATGATCTGCTCCGGATGTGATTTCTCAGTTGCTCTATAAGTTCAGGATTTTGTTGCTGTATCTGCTGAGCAAATTGCTGTCCCCTGTAGTAAAGAGGCAATGTGGTTTGAATAGGGAATTGCCAGTCACATTTACCCATGCAAAAAGAACTGCAGAAAATGTGGGAGCTACCTAAAGGGGACTTTTTTCTACAAAAGTTTTAGAGCCATGTCTTTAGTATCTACAAGTTTACCAATGCCTCCATATCGCATTATTACAATGCAGTGTTCTTTATAAGAAACAAAACACCCATGCTAAAAAAAATAAGTACCTCAATTGGGTGAAATCTGCTTCTCTAGTGCTAATGACAAAGAAGCAAAGGGCTAAGAAGTGTATGTTTTTATTGTATGTGCTAAAATATAATGCTTTTATACGCAAGTCAATAGTCTCATATAACACCCAGTTTGGGATGCTTTTGGAGGTCACCTAACAAGTAATTTTAAAAACACTAAGAAGTTTAACACAAATTGTAGTGTGTGACCCTCTATTGCCAGTGTTAGATATTATTATACGCCATTTAAAGGTCATTCTAAAAACGCAATATTCTAAGTGGATACACGGTTGTGCTGACAAAGAACAAATGGTACTGTGGCTTCATATAAAGTGTCCAGCGAGAGCATCAGACACAGATTCAAAAAGCAAAGTTATCTTCACCAATCTGATACAAGTGGAGGCAATATGCTCAAGTAACGAGAAGATGCAAGTAGTTCCTCTAAGTGCTGACAGGCACTGAAAAAGTTTGAATACAAGTTTCCTGAATTGCCTGAACATTAAAGTATGTAACATGTGATTTTAAACTATGCATGTGTACCTAAATTGATATATATTTTAACAGGATATTTGACTTTCATCTGCGTCCCTGAGTAGTTTGAAGTCTGCTGAAAAACTTGGATCTTCATTGGGAAAAAATGGGGGATTAGTAGCTTTATATATATATGAGATCACAATTTATTTGGATATACGATTTTTACCATTTGTCTCCATACCCTCAAAGTACCAGGGCACCAATCCTTGGGACCTTCTGTAAGCAAAGATATAGTATTGATACCCCCACTTAAAAACCAATGACCCTAATTTCACACTGACAACACAATCAAGTAAAATTAAAATTAGGCTGCAAATGAAAAAGATTGACTGTGCCATCGGTTCCTTAGCAAGTCAGTAACCTGTACCTCAGTTTCTCTAGCCATTGGGTAGGGATATAAATTATCTACTTTTGTAATATCTGTCCCTCACCTGCCTTATTGAGATGGTACCAAAAAAGAAAAAGAAGCAAGAGATTCTGCTGGTACTTGAAAGTCCCAAAAAATAAAGCATAATGAACGGGGGAAAAAAAAAAGGCATAATAAACATGATTCTTTTTCTCAACAGACAGGACTGGCCAAACTATCTAGGTATGGATTCCTGCCCTGCAGTCTAAAAAGTGGTTCTAATTCATGAACTTCTTTCAGATTTAGTAACAGTAAGGAGGCCAAAGTTACTAACGGTAAAAGATAAAAAGAAAGCCCTGACCCCTCACCATAGAGATAAGCTGTAAAACATAAAATACATCTTCACTATTTCTGTTTTAAATAATACTTACGCTTGGATGAGGCTTGACAGGTCAGTTAGGCCCCCAACTCCAGCAGCAGGTCCCCCAATGGCATTTGTCATCATTCCTGACATTCTAGAGTACACAAGAAATACATCACTGGGATTGGTATATATTCTTAACAAATAGGACAACTGGACGAGGAAAACTTAATAAAATAAACCCATGTTATACCAGTAGCTAGGCCAAATGTATGTGGCTTTAAGCTCCAACTGACTGTCATTCAGAACAGTTTCATCATTTTTGAGCTAATGTGCTCAAATTAGGAGCCTGGCAAGTAGAAGGTGGGGGAAGTGTAATAAGCTCTTTCTATATACTTACAGCTGTTGAACTTGAGGGTTCTGCATTAAACTTGCTGCCTGAAATTGAAAAATAGCACCTCCCATTAAAGGCAGTTAATATGTAGGGATCTTTAACAAAGATTTTTTTTTAGAAGAACGAAAGGTAAACCATGTATGCACTAACATTTTGTAGAGTTTCAGTGTGCTATGCAAAGTAAATGGGAATGTAAAAAGAGAGAAGGTACGAGAAAAAATGGCATTAAGAAGACACAGTGAGGATACAGAGATTACAAACAACACTATAAACTGAGGATGTTGACAGCAGTTTACCTCCTACTACTGATCAGACCAATTAAGCCAAAAGGAAAAATAGGAACTTATAGTTAAGGGGTCTCCTACACTTGAGAAGGTCCATTCCAAACGAGCTCTTAAGAGATGTGACTTTGCTCCATGGGGCCCAGCAGTTTCAATGCTTCCCATGCTTACGGTGGCACAGGGGATTATATTTATGTGCACACACACTTTTAAAACATTTTATTTTGAAAGCATGGTAATGCTTTCAAATGTTTTTTTCCCCTCAAATTGGTAATGTCAACAATATCATGTAAAATTTGAATGTAGTCTAAATCTTTGTAGACAATAGATTTTATTCACAGACTCTCTATGAGGTGTTGGGAAAAGCCACCACTTGCTTCTATTACCAGAAAGATCACTGACTGATTCGTAAGTAATTCAAAACTTTCCTCAAGTCCCAGTCAGGATGGGTGCCTCTAAGCCAACCCATAAGTGCTAAAGGCATTACACAGGAAAAGCGGGATGGATGAGCTATAAACATGAAACGCTGGTTTTGCAATCCCTTTAAACTAGTTCTGCAACAATAGTTCTTCTCCTTCTCCCAGAATCTAGGACCTAGAAGAAATTTAGAACAGATCTATGGCTTTTCCGGTCACTTTTCAATGAGCAGTCCTCCTGTCACTTTAAGTTCTATAAAATGACCTCCAGTTCAGCAATTAATGTCTCAGTGTAACAACGAAATACATAAAGCTTCATTTATAGGTAAAACTTCTCCCTTCCTAGCATGGGCCTGCTACAGATTGACCAGTTGTAGTAGAAAAGAGGGACCATTGACTGCTCTGTTCCCTATAGTAGGGGTCCCCAACCCCTGGGCCACGGACTGTTAGGAACCAGGCTGCACAGCAGCAAGTTAGCGGTGGGCGAGCAAGCACTACTGCCTGAGCTCCACCTCCTGTCAGATCAGCTGCAGCATCAGATTCTCATAGGAGCAAGAACCCTATTGTGAACTGCGCATGTGAGGGATCTAGGTTGAGTGCTCCTCAAGAGAATCTAACAATTCTCCCCATCCTGCCTCTACCCCCTACCCCCGGTATGGTCCATGGAAAAATTGTCTTCCATGAAACCAGTCCCTGTTACAAAAAGACTGGGGACTGCTGTCCTACAGTGCTTTTTTTTTGGAGATGGAGTTTCACTCTGTCACCCAGGCTGGAGTGCAATGGCATGACCTCAGCTCACTGCAGCCTCTGCCTTCCCGGAGTCAAGTGATTCTCCTGCCTCAGCCTCCCAAGTAGCTGGGATTACAGGCGTGCACCACCATGCCCAGCTAATTTTTCTATTTTCAGTAGAGATGGGGTTTCGCCAGGTTGGCCAGGCTGGTCTGGAACTCCTGACCTCAAGTGATCCGCCCATCTCAGCCTTCCAAAGTGCTGGGATTACAGGTGTGAGCCACCACACCAAGGCCTATAGTCCTTCTTTATCCTGTAGTGCTTCCAGTCCTCTTCCCCCAGCTTGCTGATTAAGAGTTATGGCCCTCCAGGGTGAGGGTTAAATGGAGGGAAAGGTGAAAGGAGCAGCAAAGTTCTTATTTGATGACTGGTATTATCTTACTAGTTTTGCATTGGTGCTCTTTGAGTTTGCAAGGTATTCAAAAACTATGTGGTTCTCTTATGGGGTACTTTCTGGTGTTCTTCAGACACTTCTGCTTTCCCTAGGCCCCTGGAGATTTTTTATCTATTCTTTGAAAATGGTAATTTACCCTCTGGATGAATGCTATGACTTTCCCTTCAGTCTCAGGTTCTTGGCAGTCCTCCAGAGATTCTCTGTCTTGGGAACCTATTACACTTCCAGGAAAGCCTCTTGGACATATTCAGACACCCTCTCTCACAACTGTGTGTGCTCACCTCTGCTCCACTCTCATCAGTACAGTAACTGCCCAAACCACACAGCTAATTCTGCCACTGGCTTTCCGGCTGAACCATCAGGTAGAAAGTATCCGTACCAGAAACACCCTTTCTCAGCGAGGGCTTGAGATGAGAGCAAGCCTCCCTAATTCCTTCATCTAGGGAGCCCTAGAACTCTGATAGCTCTCTCCAAAAATCTTGTTTAAATTTCCATCAACTTTGCCTTTTTTACGAGTCACAAAACATGTTTTTTATCCCCATCTTTTGCAACTCCTACATGGTGGTCTCACACCTTATTTTGGTACATAGCAGCTTGGAGCCTAAGCCAAACCTGAAACTAAAAGAATTCCATTTTTCACATCCTGTTACAATACCATAACCTGAGTCCTGGAATGGGTAACTATGCTTCCAAAAAAAAAAAAAAATGAAGTCACAAGATCTACAAAACATGTATTTGCTAGTATGGTAAGAAGGCTGAAATTTGATGAGGGAAAAATAAAAACTACCAATTGCTAAAAAGACTTATCCCACTTGGAATGAGTCATCTGTGTATTTCAGTTCAACAGAAGATTTAATGGATGCAAGACACATTTTTTGAAGGAAACAGAAGATGACTAAAAACTGATTCCTGCCTTCCAAGGGCATATCATGTGAGAGAATAATTCTCATCCAAAGTATACAGTCACCCCAGGAGCTTGATATGCCCTGGGAACATCCTAAACCCACTAAATGAAAGTTACCACATACTGAACCAGAGCATGTATGTTCTCAAAAAGGCCCAGACATTATTTTGTTGGTTTGTAAGAATAGAGGACATACATATGAGATATATATATATATATATGTGTGTGTGTGTGTGTGTGTGTGTGTGTGTATGTGTGTGTGTGTGTATATATATATATATATATCAAACTCTAAAGATAAAAAACAAGGCAGACAATGCTGAGGGGCAAGCCTAGGGAACCGCAATGGCCAAATACTCAAACTGCAGATGTTAGATATCTTCCTAGGACCACTTTTATGTAAGAGAGTAGTTTTTAACCTTTCATCTATTGGCAGATTCCTGTACCAATCTCACAAAAAATAAGATGCTCTCCTGGAAAAATGCACATATACACATGTACACAGATTTTTATGTACAATTTTGGGAAAATCCATGAGCTTCCTGAAGTCCATCCATGGCTTTCCCACAGGAGGTACATGGACAAGTTAAGAACCCTGCCATTCAGCCAGAGAGAAAGGCCAGGCCACCTACAAAGGAAGCCCATCAGACTAACAGCGGGTCTCTCAGCAGAAACCCTACAAGCCAGAAGAGATTGGGGGCCAATATTCAACGTTCTTAAAAGAATTTCCAACCCAGAATTTCATATCTGGTCACACTAAGCTTCATAAGCAAAGGAGAAATAAGATCCTTTTCAGACAAGCAAATGCTGAGGGAACTCGTTACTAACAGACCTGCCTTACAAGAGTTCCTAAAGGAAGCACTAAATATGGAAAGCAAAAACTGTTACCAGCCACTACAAAAGCACACTGAAGTACACAGACTAGGGACACTGTGAAGCAACCATGTAAGTTTGCAAAATAACCAGCTAGTGTCATGATGATAGGATCAAATTTACACATAACAATACTAACCTTAAATGTAAATGGGCTAAATGCCCCAATCAAAAGACATAGAATGGCAAGCCAGATAAAAAAACAATATCCATCAGTGAGCTGTATTCAAGAGACCCACTATACATACAAAGACATACATAAGCTCAAAATACAGGGATGAAGGAAAATTTACCAAGCAAATGGAAAACAGAAAAAAGCAGTGGTTACAATCCTAGTTTCTGACAAAACAGACTTTAAATCAAAGAAGATCAAAAAAGACAAAGAAGGAAGCAGAGATTGTAGTGAGCTGAGATCGTGCCACTGTACTCCAGCCTGGGTGACAGAGCAAAACTCTGTCTCAAGAAAAAAAAAAAAAGACAAAGAAGGGCATTACATAATGGTAAAGGGTTCAATTCAACAAGAAGAGCTAACTATCTTAAATATATATGCTCCAATACGGGAGCACCCAGATTCACAAAGCAAGTACTTCGAGAGCCTCAAAGAGACTAGACGCCCACACAATAATAGTGGGAGACTTTAACACTCTGCTGACAATATTAGACAGATCATCAAGACAGAAAACTAACAAAGATATTCAAACCTGAACTCAGCTCTGGATCAAGTGGACCTGATATCTACAGAACTCTCCACCCACCCAAAAACAACAGAATACACATTCTTCTTATCACAACACAGCACTCAATTCACTCAAAACCACACAACTACATGGAAATTGAACAACCTGCTCCTGAATGACTTTTGGGTAAATAACGAAATTAAGGCAGAAATCAAGAAGTTCTTTGAAACTAATGAGAACAAAGAAACAACATACCAGAATCTCAGACACAGCTAAAACAGTGTTAAGAAAGAAATTTATAGCACTAAATGCCCAAATCAAAAAGCTAGAAAGATCTCCAGTTGACAACTTAACATCACAACTAAAAGAACTAGAGAAACAAGAACAAACAAACCCCAAAGCTAGCAGAAGACAAGAAATAACCAAGATCAGAGCTGAACTGAAGGAGAGAGAAACACAAAAAACCCTTCAAAAAAAAAAATCAATGAATCCAGAAGCTAGTTTTTTGAAAAAAATTAATAAACTATAGCTAGCTATACTAATGAAAAGAAAAGAGAGAAGATTCAAACAAACACAATAAAAAATGGTAAGGGGGATATTACCACTGACCCCACAGAAACACAAACAACCATCAAAGAATACTATAAACAGTTCTATGCACATAAACTAGAAATTTTACTAATCAATTTCTAGAAGAACTTCATAAATTCCTGGACACATACACCCTCCCAAGACTGAACCAGGAAGAAACTGAATCCCTGAACAAACCAATAATGAGTTCTGAAATTAAGGCACTAATAAATAGCCTACCAACCAAAAAAAAAAAAAAAGTCCACGACCAGATGAATTCACAGCTAAATTCTACCAGAGGTAGAATTTAAGAGCTGGTACCATTCCCACAGAAACTATTCTAAAAAATTGAAAAGGAGGATCTCCTCCCTAACTCATTCTATGAGGCCAACATCAACCTGATACCAAAACCTGGCAGAGATATAACAACAGAAAAGAAAACTTCAGGCCAGTATCCTTGATGAACATTGATACAAAAATCCTCAGCAAAATACTGGCAAAACACATCCAAGCAGCATATCAAAAAGCTTATCCACCACAATCAAGGAGGCTTCATCCCCAAGATGCAAGGCTGTTTCTACATATGGAAATCAATAAATGTGATTCATCTCATAAACAGAACTAAAGACAAAAACCCCATGATTATCTCAATAGACGCAGAAAAGGCCTTCAATAAAATTCAACATCCTTTCATGTAAAAAATTCTCAATAAACTAGATATCAAAGGAACACACCTCAAAATAATAAAAGCCATATATGACAAACCTACAGCCAATATCATACTGAATGAGCAAAAGCTGAAAGTATTCCCCTTGGAAACCAGCACAAGACGAGAATATCCTCTCTCACCATTCCTATTCAACATATTAATAGTATTGGAAGTTTTGGGCAGGGAAATCAAGCATGATAAAGAAATAAAGGGTATTCAAATAGGAAGAGAGGAAGGCAAACTATCCCTATATGCAGATGACATGATCCTTTATCTAGAAAACACTATTGTCTCAGTGGAGAAGTTTCTTAAGCTGATAAGCAACTTCAGCACAGTCTTAGGATACAAAATTAATGTGCAAAAATCGCTAGCATTCCTACATACCAACAGGCAAGTCAAAAGTCAAATCACAAATGAACTCCCATTCACAATTGCCACAAAAAGAATAAAATACCTAGGAATACAGCTAACAGGCGAAGTGAAGGAACTCTTCAAGGAGAACTACAAACCGCTGCTCAAGGAAATAAGAGAGGACAGAAACAACTGGAAAAACATTCCATGCTCATGGATAAGAAGAATCAATATCATGAAAATGGCCATATTGCCCAAAGCAATTTACAGACTCAATGCTATTCCCATTAAACTACTCTTAACATTCTTCACAGAATTAGAAAAAACTATTTTAAAATTCATATGGAAGCAAAAAGAGCCCAAAGAGCCAAGGCAATCCTAAGCGAAAAGAACAAAGCTGAGGCATCACGCTACCCAATTTCAAACTATATTACAGGGCTACAATAACCAAAACAGTGTGGTACTGGTACAAGAACAGACACATAGACCAGTGGAACAGAACAGAGAACCCAAAAATAAGACTGCACACCCACAACCATCTGATCTTTGACAAACCTGGCAAAAGCAATGGGGAAAGGATTCCCTATTAAATAAGTGGTGCCAAGAGAACTGGCTAGCCAAATGGAGAAAATTGAAACTGGACCCCTTTGCTACACTATATATATACAAAAATCAACTCAAGATGGATTCAAGACTTAAATGTACAACCCAAAAATTATAAAAACTCTATAAACCTAGGCAATATCATTCAGGACATAGGCACAGGCAAAGATTTCATGATGAAGATGCCAAAAGCAATTGCAACAAAAGAAAAAATTGACAAATGGGATCTAATTAAACTAAAGAGTTTCTTTTCCACACCAAAGAAACAATCAACAGAGTAAACAGACAATCTACAGAATGGGAGAACACTTTTGCAATCTATCTATCTGACAAAGGTCTAATATACTGTATCTATAAACAAACAAATTTACACGAAAAAAACAAACAACCCCATTATAAAGTGGGCAAAGGAAATGAACAGACACTTCTCAAAAGGAGACATATATGTGGCCAATAAACATGAAAAAACAGCTCAACATCATTGATCATCAGAGAAATGCAAATCAAAACGACAATGAGATACCATCCCACACAAGTCAGAACAACTATTATTAAAAACTCAAAAATAGGCCAGGTGTGGTGGCTCCTGCCTGTAATCCCAGCACTTCGGGAGGCTGAGGTGGGCGGATCACCGGAGGTCAGGAGTTTGACCAGCCTGGTCAACATGGTGAAACTCCATCTCTACTGAAAATACAAGAATTAGCCAGGTGTGGTTGTGGGTACCTATAATCCCAGCTACTCAGGAGGCTGAGGCAGGAGATTTGCTTGAACCCAGGAGGTGGAGGCTGCAGTGAGCCAAGATCCCACCATTGTACTCCAGACTGGGTGACGAGAGTGAAACTCCGTCTCAAAAACAAACAAACAACAACAACAACAACAACAAAAACAGATGCTGGTGAAGTTGTGGAGAAAAAGGAATGCTTTAATACTGTTGGTGGAAATGTAAATTAGTTCAGCCATTGTGGAAGACAGTGTGGTGATTCCTCAAAGACCTAGAAGCAGAAATACCATTCGACCCAGCAATCCCATTACTGGGTATACACCCGAAGGAACAGAAATCATTCTACTGTAAATACACATGCATATGTATGTTCACTGCAGCACTATTCACAATAGCAAAGACATGGAATCAACCCAAATGCCCATCAATGATAGACTGGATAAAGGCAATGCGGTACATACACACTATGGAATACTATGCAGCCATAACAAGAAACAAGATCACGTCTCTCGCAGGGACATGGATGGAGCTGGAGGCCATTTTACGATTTTACTTAACAAAGTAACACAGGAAAAGAAAACCAAATAACACATGTTCTCACTTACAAGTGGGAGCCAAATGATAAGAACACAATGACACATGTAGGGGAACAACACACACTGGGCCTGTTGGAGGGCAGGGGATGGGAGGAGAGAAAGGACCAGGAAGAATAGCTAATGGATGCTGGGCTTAATACCTGGGTAATGGAAGGATCTGTGCAGCAAACTACCACGGCACACATTTTACCTATGTAACAAACTTGCACATCCCACACAAGTACCCCTGCACTTTGAAATAAAAGTTGGAAATTAAAAAAAAAAAACCCTGCTATAGCCTTATATCAACACTCCACTACAACTACAACCACAAAATCTCACTTACTTGTTTCTAAAAAAAAAATTGCATAGCTACATAGCTCTAAGGAAAACAAAGCCAGTAGAGGCAGAAAAGAAAGTATACTCACCATACTAATGAAGGCTGGATTATTTATCAAGCTAGCCATGTCAAAGCTCAGTCCAGTTCCTGTCTGTAAAACAATTATATCTGAGAATCAGTCCAACAACTACAATTACAATAACTTGTGAGTGACAGAAAATACTTCACTCATTTGGCATTAACAACTTACAGGACTGGATACCTCTCTTAACTTCTGTTCTGCTATTTTCAGATTTGACTTATAGGAATCATTTTCAGGATCAAGATCTAATGCCTTTTGATAACTTGTAACTGCTTCTTCAAATTTATTCATGGCAGTGAGGGCCAGCCTGAAGGGAATACAGAGTACAAGAATATGAGATACATGATTAAAGAACATCAGGACATCACAAACATCGTCAAACGTCTGTCTGTCTTGGTATTCAGTTCTAATCCAGATTACACTTAATTTATTCACTGTACTATGGCTCACAGGAGTAAAATTCCCTCCAACTTAAGATTCTATACATTTGAACTCTCACCATTTGCTTGCTGACAACCTGGTTGTCCTATAGATCATAAATTTAATGCTAGAGATTATCTTACTTATTCTACCATTTTTTAAGCCTAATATGTAAAATAATTTGCTTTATAAATGCCTAGAGTAAGTTCCAAAAGATGTGAGCTGACAATCCTGTGGTCACAAAAATCCATGATGCTAACACCATTTTTAAGGACTCTAAACTGTATTTGTGCTTCAAAATAGCCCACATGCTTTCTTCTTCCTAACAGAGCAACAATACATATCAATTTGCCATTAGGAAAACGGGCTGTAGTTATCAGATAACTATTTCTGATCAAAAGAGGTAGGTAAAATTAGAATCCTTTACAACTCAAATGACAAATTATACCAAGCACAAGTCAAAGAGTTATTAAATTTTAATGTTCATATTTACCTAGTTATAATTCACTTACTGAAAAATTATTACAGAACTAAACAATAACTGTATATATGGTGAGATGGTATTAGGGGTTTCTGTTTGTTTTAGGTTTGTTTTAAACAAATTACTATTTTCTTTTCTCTTTTTCTCTTTATCAGAACCTAATTCATTTTCTACCAGTCAACCATGTATGATACTTTATCAGAGTCCCCAGTTAATCAAAAGTCAGTAACTATTTATTGAAACTCTATGATATATAAGAATATTATTAAAATAATATCTAAAGATACAGAGGATCCTGGCTATGCGCAGTGGCCCATGTCTCTAATCCCAGCAGCACTTTGGGAAGCCAAGGTGGGTGGATCACTTGAGGTCAGGAGTTTGAGACCAGCCTGGCCAATATGGTGAAACCCTGTCTCTACTAAAACTACAAAAATTAGCCAGGCATGGTGGCAGATGCCTGTAATCCCAGCTACTAGGGAGGCTGAGGCAAGAGAATTGCTTGAACCCAGGAGGTGGAGGTTGCAGTGGGCCAATTTAGAGCCATTGCACTCCAACCTGGGTGACAGACTGAGATTCTGTCTCAAAAAAAAAAAAAAGTGTCTAAAGATACCAAGGATTCCACAATGAAAAAGATAAAGTTCCTAGCCCAGGCATAGCGGCTCATGCCTATAATCCCAGCACTTTGGGAAGCTGAGACAGGTGGATCACTTGAGGTCAGGAGTTTGAGACAGGCCTGACAAACATGGTGAAACCCTGTCTCTACTAAATACAAAAAATTAGCCAGGCATGGTGGCACATGCCTGTAATCCCAGCTTCTTGGGAGACTGAGGCAGCAGAATTGCTTGAACCCAGGAGGTGGATGTTGCACTGAGCCAAGATTGCGCCATTGCACTCCAGCCTGGAAAACAAGAGCGAAACTCTATTTCAAAAAAAAAAAAAAAAAAGATAAAGTTTCCTGACTTTAAGAAAATTTCATTCTACCTGGGGAAGACAGGCAACCAGGCAACAAGCATGCAAATAAAAAGGGCAATATTGAAGAGAATGAATAGGAGAGCTGCTCAAAAAGTAGCCACATTGGAAAGATCTGAGGGATGTAAAGAAAGTAGTCATGAAAATATGGGAGGAGCATTATAGTGGAAACAGCAATAAACAGAAAGATCCTGAGAAAGATGCAAGCTTGGTATTCTTAAGGTACAGGACAAGAGCTGATGAGGAGGGAACACAGAAAACAAAGCACAGAGAGATGATGTCAGAGAACAGTTGGGTGCCAGATGATACAGGTCCATTGCTTGGAGTTTGAACTTTATTCTGGTTGCAATGGAGTCACGTGATATAATTTGTGCTTTTGAAAGCTCACTCTGGCTTCTATGTAGAGGATCTACATGGGCAGAAGGGTAGAAAGGAGGCAGAGAGATCAGTTAGGAAGCTATTGCAGTAGCTTAGGTAAGAGATGTAGTTTGGACTAGGGCTATATGCAAGATAGCGATCAACACTTGGATTCAAGATATATATGGAAACTAGAATTGACAGGACTTGCTGATAGAGTATCAGTACTTATGTCAGGTGTAATAACAATGAAGGATGACTCAGGCTTTTGACCTGTGCATGGGAGAGATAAATAATTGTACAATGTATTGCGATTGGAAAGATTTTGGAAAGGAACATGAGTTCTGTCTGGGACATGTTAAGTTTAAAATACCTATTAAGCATCCAATCAGAGAGTTGAAAAGTAGTTGAATATATAAGTATGGAGTTCAAACAATATAACTTAGATTCAGTAATATATATAGTTGATTCTTATTCACAGTAGTCATGTTCTATAGTCATCATGAACAATGAATTAGCAAATACTGAACAATTGTTCCTAGGGAAAATACAGAGTTAGGTTCCTGCAAATATGTAAATAGTCATATTTTCATCAACTGATCAATATATAATCTTGTTTTTATGTGTGTTTCTGATTAAAGAAACTATTTAATGTATATTTTTTATTCATTAGCATTGAACTCATAGCCAATGGCACTAACTCATGTCTGAATGAAGCTTGTCTCATAAATGTACTTTCTCCATAAGGCACATTACAATCCTCTTGCACTTAGGAACACTAGATAACACTTCAGCCTATACTTGGGGGCCACTGTAAACAGCTAAATCACAAATAAAAGGCACAAAAATTAAAAAAAAAAAAACGTAGCACTAAATAGACTACTTCAGCATGAGAGCTGAAACAAAAAGGTAGAACAGCACCTTATTCACCCTCAGCAGAGATCGGGAACATCAGAAGACACATTTTCACTAATTGTGCATGCCATGAATGACCACAGAAGCAGAGTAAATATTGATTTGGAGATTACAAATCAATTAGCAAGTAGGCAAATTCATAAATACAGAATCTGCAAATAATGAGTATCAACTGTATATGAATTTTGAAAGCATGGAGCAGGATAAGCTGAACAGAGAGAATAGACAGAGAAACAGCAGCAGCAGAGGATGCAACCCTAAAATACAGCATTGTTTAGAGATGGTAGAGAGGAAGAACAAGCAAGGGAGACTGGAAAAGAGCACCCAGTAATGTGGAAGAGGAAACAGGGCAAGTGTGGCATCAGGATCCTAGAGAGTAATGTATTTTGACAATAAGTTAATAGCGGCCGGGCATGGTGGCTCACGCCTGTAATCCCAGCACTTAGGGAGGCAGAGGTGGGTGGATCACCTGAGGTCAGGAGTTCGTGACCATCCTGGCCAACATGGTGAAACCCCATCTCTACTAAAAATACAAAAACTAGCCAGGTATGGTGGTGGGCGCCTATAATCCCAGATATTCAGGAGGCTCAGGCAGAAGAATCACTTGAACCCAAGAGGAGGAGGCTGCAGTGAGCCAAGATTGCGCCGCTGCACTCCACCCTGGACAACAAGAGCGAAACTCCATCTCTAAATAAATGAATCAATAAATAAATGAATAAGTTGGCTTATGAAAAAATAAATGAATAAGTTAACTGCACCAAATACTAAAAGACGGTGTATGGTGAGGATTCAGAGCTGAACACTGGCCTAGGCAAAATAAAGACAACTGGTAACCTTGAATAGAGTTATCTCAGTAGACTGATTGTATTACTCAGGGTTCTCAAGAGAAAGGGAACCAATTGTGTATATATATATACACACACACATAGAAATATGAAGAGATTTCTTGTGATGGACTGGCTCACACAATTATGGAGGTTGAGAAGTCCTACCATCTGCTGTCTGCAAGCTGGAGACCCAGTAAAATTAGTGATGTAATTCCAGTCCAAACCCAAAGACTACAACCAGGACAATTGATGGTGTAAGTCGGGTCCAAGTCCAACGGCTTAAGAATGAGGAATGCTGAGGTCCAAGAGCAGGAGAAGATGGATGCTCCAGCTCAAGCAGAGACAGCAAATTTGCCCTTCCTCTATTTTTTTGTTCTATTTGGGCCCTCAAAGGAAAGGTTGATGCTTACCCACGCTGGTGTAGGTGATCTTCTTTACTCAGTCTACCGATTCAAATGCTAATCTCATACAAAAATTAGCTGGGCATGGTGGCTCACACCTGTAGTCCCAGCTACTTGGAAGGCAGGAGAATCGCTTGAACCCGGGAGGTGGAGGTTGCACCTGGGAGGTGGAGGTTGCAGTGAGCCAGGACTGCACCACTGCACTCCAGCCTGGGTGACAGAGTGAGACTCCATTTCAAAAAACAAAAAAAAAAAAAATGCTAATCTCTTCTGGAAACACACTCACAGACACACCCAGAAATAATGTTTTACCAGCTATCTGGGCATCTTTGCCCAATCAAGTTAACAAATAAAATTAACCACCATAGTGACATAGAACAGAAGCCCTACTGTAGTGAGCTGAAGAGGGAATAAGAGATGACAAAGATAAAACAGCAAGTACAGATAACCATCAGGGTCATAGAACGAGGAATTGAGAAGTGGGATGGTGGCTAGAGGGGAACACTGGGCAAAGGGATGGGTCCAACTAATGATTTTTTTTTTTTTTTTTTTTTTTTGAGACAGGGTCTCACTCTGTCACCCAGGCTGGAATGCAGTGACATGATCACAGCTCACTGCAGCCCCGACTTCCCAGACTCAAGCAATCCTCCCACCTCAGCCTCCCAAGTAGCTGGGACTACAGGTGTACACCACCACTCCTGGATAATTTTAGTATTTTATAGAGATGGGGCTCAAGCATTTCTCCCACCTTGGCCTCCCAAAGTGCTGGGATTACAGGTGTGAGCCACTGAACCTGGCTCAGTGAATGATTTTTTATGAACTTATCACATGCCAGTCATTATCATCTATTAGAGATGGAAGAACTAATGTTGTAGAAAATGAAGGGGGTTGTAATAGTTGCAAAGTTGTGGAGAAGGTACAAGGGGATGAGATCTTAAAGCAAGAGTGGAGGCAATGGTCTTAAGTAAGAATGCGCCTGTTTTTTTTTTTTTTTTTTTTTTGAGACAGAGTCTCAATCTGTCACCCAGACTGGAATACAGTGGCTCTATCTCAGCTCACTGCAACCTCTGCCTCCCAGGTTCAAGCGATTCTCCTGCCTCAGCCTCCCAAGTAGCTGGGACTGCAGGTGCTCACCACCATGCCTGGCTAATTTTTGCATTTTTAGTAGAGACAGGGTTTTGCCATGTTGGCCAGGCTGGTCTTGAACTCCTGACCTCAGGTGATCTGCCCGCCTTGGCCTTCCAAAGTGCTGGGATTACAGGCGTGAGTCACCACGCTCAGCCAGAATGCTTCCATTTTAACAAGAAAAAAAGGCATTCTGTGTAGATACAAATGTAGGTAGACTGATGGATTTGCAAGGAGGAAAATGAGTTGTTTTTCTTCAAATCATTTTCTTCTCAATTAAGTGTAAGGCAATTGTGTCAGTTGAGAGTCATCATAGAGGGAGTAGTGGAAATTTGAAGGGAGAGGAAGAGGGATGAAAGAGTCACATCAGAGAGTGGAAAGGTGACTAGAGGAAGGAAATAGAATAGAATTGTCTGCAATATTGAGTGCTCATCTGAGATTTGTGGTCATGGACATGAAATTAGTCAACTAAGTACGATTATATAATTTTCTCCAACAATCAAATCAGTCATCAATCATCTCACTTCCAAGTCACAGAAATTATAGTCATTTCCTCCCTTATGTTTTATTTATCTTCTTCTTAGTTCAGAGGGTACAATATTAAGCAGAAAATTCAAAACCAAGCCATTAAGGACAGCATACCTGATGCTACATGGTACTACTTGGAACATTCTCCCAGAACTTACCCCATTCTCCCATAGGCCTTACTGTACTTTGAATCGATTGCTATTGCTTTTTCACAATCCTTTATCGCATCTGTATAGTGACCTAATTTGCTCTGAGCAGCAGCCCTAAGAGAAAGAAAAGATAATTTTATTAAAGGCAGTTTTCAAGGCACTAATTTAGATTTTTCAGGTACTCATAACACTACCTTTTTCTTGTTCCAATTTGTAGATCATTCCCACTAAATTTCTAAGTCAAACTGTCTAAGATAATTATGTAATAAAATGAAAACAAAACAAAACAAAAAGCTCAGAAACTTCTGTGCAGAAAAAAGTATGCAGGCTGCCTTTCACTGTTTGCTTTGCTATAGAAAGGACAAATATGCAAGTCATACAACTAGTCTACCTATTTATACCCTTTCTAGTTTGTCCAAACAGAAAAGTGAAAAAGCTAGGACATCTGGGCTACTATGGAGGCACAAAGAGTGAGTGATTGCTGTGAATGGCTACACAGAGGGTTGTGCTATTACGACTTTAACAGTAGGGTTAAAGTACAAGTAAAAGTGATATCCCAGTCCCCTGGCACTTTCTCTCATTCATTCATTTCTAAGGCCAACTAGATTTTATTTCTTTCAGTCTCCTAGAAGTTCTCATGATCTTGTCCCTCATCAAAAGGTTGAAGAGCCAACTTTGGAAAAAGAACACTTGCCTAGATCAAAATCCCTACAATAGTGACCTCTCCTCAATAACGTTTCCAAATAGGAAGAAACAGCTCAGAGGAGAAACAGGAAAGGAGAAGAGAAGCACTAAGATGGATGCTCAGAAGTCAAAGTGGGGTGCCAGAAACCAAGAAATAGAAGTTTCTTGGACCAAGGAGGGCCAAGGTCTGGTGACCACTTCTTCGATTTCTCACAACTACAAAGGAGAATGCTATGCTGCACAGCACCTCTGCCTCTACCACTGTAACTCCAAGACCTGGTACCCTTTCTATTAATTAAGGTAAAGAAGCACTTTCTGAAAATTTTGCTTGCAAGTCCAGAAATGAACTTAGGCTCCTTCATGTTCTTCAGTCTACAGACAAAAGTCTCATGCTAACCCAAGGTCTCTGACCTCATGTTCCTCTCCCATTGCAATCTCAGAAGCACTACTCTTGTTTTTGCTACCTCTATTCTTCTCTCTTTACCCATATTTGTTTTTTTGTTTTGTTTTGTTTTTTTCCTTTTTGTGGAGAACAGAGTCTTGTTATCCTGCCCAGGCAGGTCTTGAACTCCTGGGCTCAAGCTATCCTCCCACCTCTGCCTCCCTAAGAGCTGGGATTACAGGCGTTAGTCACTGCACCCGGCCCCATGTTAGTTGTTTTAATTGTCCTTAAAAACAATCTTTTTGTTTAACCACCCAGTAAACCATCTCTCTTCCTTGAAATTAGTCAAAGGTCACAACTTTCAAGGACCTAGCTGGAATCGAATAAGCACACGTGAAAACAATAAAGCTGATTAGAACACCACCTATCTCCAAGTATCAGTGAGGATCCTTGCTGATCCTCAATATTCTTAAGTATGTTCTAATCTCCTCCTATCAATCAAACTATAGATTAGGGTTATCTAATACTACTTTTATATCACATCCAGCTTATTATTATACTCTATAAATACTAGCTGTACATAGTAATAAATCAATTATTTGCTAGGTATCCACGAACAGAATGTGTTACGTAAAACCAATCCTGGATAGAAGAAGCTAAAAAAAAATACTGCCAATTCTGGAAGTTGAACCTGGGAATATAAACCTACTAAAATTTCACTAAAAATTAAGCACGTTTAGTGGAAAGAAAAGGAGAAGAAATAGGAGTTTAGTTCTAATTAAGCACATTTAGTGGGAAGAAAAGGAGAAGAAATAGGAGTTTAGTTCTGATTAACAGGAAGATGCTGAGAAATTTCCATCATAGCCTAGCTTCCACAAAGCAGATTAACAACATGTGAGTCTGGATCACTGACTTTTTCCCATCCAATGTGAGGATTCCAGGTCAATAAGCATTCGTTAAAGTTACACTGTGTAAGGAGCACAACCTTCCAGACTAGTACAGATCTTTCTTTTAGAGTAGCTTAACTCAGAGAAAATGTTAAGAGACCAACCTTGCAAAGTTTATATACTTCAATGGGTGACACATAGATACATACTCCCAAAAAGGAGATTTCAAGAAAACTCGTATTTATGCCCAATTTGGCCTTCTAAGCCACATTACTTTCAAGACAAAACTTTGTGTCACAGTAACAATAGGAATGAGACATTGCCTCAGAGCAAGCTCCTTTCTCTACCACTATAGAAAGCTCTTGTCCACATGTGATTTTAATCCATAAAGCCAGGAAGGTCCCTCAGAGGCCTCAAATGTTCTTGTCTATTCTGCCCGGTTGCTTGAAGGAGAACATTTCAGAGAGTGAAGTAATGCAAGCAATTAACTGAATGACAATGGAATCCTACCAACTCAGGAGGTTTTTTATTATTGTTGTTGTGTTTGTTTTTTTGAGACAGAGTCTTGCTTTGTCGCCCAGGCTGGAGGGCAGTGGCGCAATCTCGGCTCACTGCAACCTCTATCTCTCAGGTTCAAGCGATTCTCCTACCTCAAACCCCCAAGTAGCTGAGATTACAGGTGTGTGCCACCACGCCCTACTAATTTTTGTATTTTTAGTAGAGACAGGGTTTCGCCCTGTTGGCCAGGCTGATCTTGAACTCCTGACCTCAAGTGATCTGCCCACCTCGGCCTCCCCAAGTGCTGCGATTACAGGCGTGAGCCGCCATGCCAGGCCAGGAAGTTGAATCTGGGATTACAAAAATGGCTAAACCAAATTTCATCTAAGAATTAACATTTATTGAGAGAAAAGGAGTTAACGGACTAAGCTTTGAGACAGATTTTTAAAATAATTTTATTATATATAATAAGCAGAGCCACCGGAAGAAAGAAAAATTTGTCCAGAAACGGAGCATGAGATCTATACTAAGTCCAGGTCTTATATCTAACTCCATAGGCAAGGCAATACTATCTGCAAATTCACAGGCCTAGTGTCTGATCTATCACTGATATCTGATTCTAGATATCTGCGAACAGTGGTTTTGTAGAACAGCAAATGCTTCAATCTCATCTCTCTTCTGTCAAGAGTCGCACTTTCATGAGCTGAGATCCGGCCACTGCACTCCAGCCTGGGCGACAGAGCGAGACTCCGTCTCAAAAAAAAAAAAAAAAAAAAAAAA